>NC_133506.1:48803666-49117333 GCF_049354715.1 Callithrix jacchus
AGCAACGAGCAGCTGCTGCCCCAGATGGCAGGTGGGGAAGGCCAGGACCGGCAGCCAAAGACAGGAGTTTTTAAGGAGCTTATGAGAGTTGCCCATGAGGTTTTACAATGCCCACTTCACAGAAGTAGAACACAGAAACACAGAAAGGCTAATGTAGATAAAGTGGCATAACAAGGCTGATAGTGGAATTGCTCCCACCATAGAGCAGGCAATAAAGAATTCCATCAAATAATAAAGCCCAGAAAAAGCCCTTCTGATTTTCATTATCACCATGCACTAGTAACAGGTAATGATTGGTGACAATATCAGCAACCAAATACTCCTCCTCCCTGGGGCACACATTCTCAGTGCTCCCCACCCCCATGCCATGCCAACACAGGAGGGGCTGGCAGGGAAGCCCAAGGTACACTGAGCCTGAATAAGCAGTAGGGCAGGAGGAGGGCAGTGGGGCAGACTTCGTCTCTATCCACCCGACATATACAGATAAACACACACACATAGATACACATATACATGCATGCATACAAACACATGCATATGCACATATACACATGCACACACATATGCACATAGGAACATGTGCACACATGCACTCACATACATGTGTACACCCTTATACACACATACTTAGGCACATGTGAACACATACACATGCACACATATACATAACTACATATACACATGTACACACACATACATATACATGCACACAACACAATGTACACACACACACACTTCTCAATACGGGCTGACATCTTTGCCATCGATTAATAAGCCCTATTCCCTAAACCCAGTGGGTTCTGGTATTTAAGTTCCTAGAGTTAGATTTTGTTCAAATGCTGACTCTCTTTTTCTGTATCTGTGAGTTTGAACATGTCAATGAGTTTACAGTCTATTTAGACCAGTGCTTCTCAAACTTCAGTCAGCAGGAATCAGAATCACTGGCAGGCTTAACACACAGACTGTGGAACCCCATCCCCAGAGTTTCTGATTCAGTGCTTCTGGGGTGGTGCACAAGAATTCGAATTTCAAAAAAATTCCCAAGTGAGGTCGGTGCTTTTGGTCTGGAGACCACACTTTGAGAACCACTAGTCTAACAGCAGGGAAAGAGCTTTTACCTTTTGTGTCAGGGACTGCAAATGGTTATAACAGAACTTGACATCATGGAAAGCTATGGGAGTTTTAACTGATTTTGAAAACAGAAAATGCATACTAATAACATTACATTATCTACTGGCATACTTTTCACTTTTCTTTCACAAAGCCTAAGTATTATTAACGCTAATAATACCTAAGCCTTTTTCACCAGCTCCACTCAATTTTAAGCTCAACAAGACAGGAACTAGTAAACATCTGGAGTCAAATACACCACCTGTCCCATCATGATGGCCCAATGCATATTTGTTGAATGCATGAATTTATTGAGATCTTACGATGGGCGAGTTATTGTGCTGTACACTTTATGGGCATCATTTCCATTCATCCTCAAAATAACTATGAGTGGGTTCTGTCATTGGTCTCACTTTACAGATGGGGAAACAGAGACTCATGGAAGTTAAGCCAGGGGCCATTTATCAAGAGGTGGCCACACTAGGATCTCACCCTTACTTTGCGTGACCCCAAGGCCTGCTCTTAATCATGCTCTCTCGTGGGGTCAGCAGCCTGCAGGCCAAATCCTGCTTGCTGCCTTTTTTTGTTGAACTCATGAGTTCAGCATAGTTTTACTTTTAAAATGGTTGAATATTATAAAAAGAATCTGAATAAAAGAAAAAATCTCATGACATGTGAACATTGAAATTCGTATTTCCGTGCGGCTCAATAAAGTTTCATTGGAGCTAGCTATGCCCATTTGTTTACCAGTATTTACATAAGCATTACAGGGCTGAGCGCGGTGGCTCAAGTCTGTAATCCCAGCACTTTGGAAGGCCGAGGCAGGTGGATCACGAGGTCAAGAGATCAAGACCATCCTGTTCAACATGGTGAACCCTGTCTCTACTAAAAATACAAAAAAATTAGCTGGGCATGGTGGCGCGTGCCTGTAATCCAAGCTACTCAGGAGGCTGAGGCAGGAGAATTGCTTGAACCCAGGAGGTAGAGGTTGCGATGAGCCAAGATCACGCCATTGCACTCCAGCCTGGGTAACAAGAGCGAAACTCCGTCTCGAAAAAAAAAAAAAATTACAAAGGACTTTTTTCTAGGGTTTTTTTTTAATATGTAATTTTGGGTAAGTTCTTCAAAGCTGAACTCATTTTGTTATTTATTTACTTATTTATGTAAAGAGTTTGGGTGAATCATGCTCTCATTGCAGAATTGAGTGGTTGCTACAGCACCCGTGTCACCCACAAGGCTGAAACTATTTACTATCTGACACTTTAGGGAGAAAAGTTGCCAATCCCTGTTTTTTGGTGCATGTCATCCTTTTCATAAGGAGAAATTGCTCCAGGTAAAAGTCATCACAATAAATCGTTTCTTTTATTTTTTTTTTAATAACACCCTGTTTCAATGAGCTGCCTACTATCCCACCATTAATGCTTCAGTGTTTTGGCTTAATGCTGGCTTCAAGTAGTTCTTTTCAAGAAGCAAATACCTCTGAGAGCAGTAGCTCATTATTTAGCTAATAACAGTGTGAGAAAGCAGTGTGGTGTTAGCAAAAGGCAATGGTCCAAGGAAAAGTCCACCAATATTCCCAAATGCAGCAATGTCTAGTTTTCCAGTCTAATTTCCCAGAGTGAAAGAAACTCATGTAGTCCAGGCCAGGGTACCAAAAGGTTCTTGCCAGGCTGAACTCCCTGGTCTCAGGCAAGATATGCCAGGGACTTACTTATCCTATTTGCTGGATCCCGAAGAATCAAAGATAAGGATTAGAATGGTTGAGTTCACACAGAGAATTGTTGATTATGTTTTATCCTTTTAAATATGTGTAAGTCATAGAAAGCTCTGCCGTCAAAAATATTGATTGCATTGATCTCTGCCGACCACAGAAGCATGGGGCTCATGTGGGCTGCAGCGGAAAGGCTGTGAAATACTTAAAATAAAGACGTTATCTGATGGAAGATGCTTTCCTCCTCCTCTCCCCTGCCCCGGAAGCAAGTTTGAACTGAAAATGCACAAATGCCAGTCAGCAAAAGGAAAAAGTACTTTTGCATCTCCATTTGAACATTAGCATGCAGACCTCGAGTCCAGCAGCACATTCTAGGGCAGCAAGAATACAAATTTCTGCAGCATGCATGGATTTTACAAGAAGTGTGTCGGAGTGAATTGTATTACAAGGCCTGATGAGCAATGTTAGTTTTCTTACAGAGAGCAGCCCCTTTATCATTTGAAGGAAAAAAGACATTGCCGATCAAAAGCCCTCTTTTTGCATGTGCAGCCCCTGTTCTGGAGCGAAGTATTTATGCATCATTCCCTTACTCGGCTCATCAGCCCTCTGTTCTGCAAGGTGGAGCCCCTACTCTGGTCAGCCCCTCTGATGAACATTGGCAACAATGTCTACAGCCCTGAGAAGTATGTGGGGAAATATGGGCATCAGTTTGAAGGCTCGTTGGTGGCAAAGATTTTCATCTTGTTGGTCTTTCTCAGAGCACAGGGCCAGACATGTAGTAGGGGTTCACCCAGTGTGTGTTAAACAGTGGCTGGATGAATAGGCTGAATGTAATACAAGGAAGAGAAAATAAGCTGGGATCAGAAAATGAACAATTAACAGCCAGAGAGGTGGGGAAGCCTCCAGAAACCAGCTGAGATTTGATCTAGGCCTTGAAGGACACATAAAAGTTCAGGAGGTAGAGAGAGAACAGGGCACCTTAGAAGGATCCTTTTAGCAGGAGAGGGCAAAGGATGGGTCTTCCCAAGCCCTTTCTGGAAATAGGCACTTTATACATCAATACAACTAAGGCTCTCCATAAAACACACCCAGACCTTCCAGAATTCAACATGGAAATACTCCCCAACAGCATTCAGAATGCACCAGAGTTTCATCCTGCCGTCTTTTGCACGATTGCTCAGGACCTGGCAATTAAGACAGTTGTTTCATACTGTGTGATGGTGTGAAGAGGATCCAAGGAGTGCCAGCAGATCAGTCCCAAACTAGCTTAGGACAGGGCAAGCAGGTCCAGCACAAATGTTGCACAGAATTTGCCAGGTGGAGGGACAGAGGGGGATAGAAAAAGTCGGCATCACAGGCAGGAACATAATGTAGCTTCCCTGGGAGACGAAGAAATGGTTGCTAGGCTCAATTCTGCTCAGCCTTTACTAAGCCCCACCAGGGCTGGGCACCATGCTTGGCATAGGGCATAAAACAAGGAAGTCAGCATAGGGGGCAGCTTGGTACAGTTGGTGAGAACATAGGCTTTGGAGGTAAATATTCTGTATTAGTAAATTTTCATACTGCTATGAAGAAATACTCATGACTGGGTAATTTATAGAGAAAAAGAGGTTTAATGGACTTACAGTTCCACCTGGCTGGGAAGGTCTCACAATCATGGCAGAAGGCAAAGGAGGAGCAAAGGCACATCTTACATGATGGCAGGCAAGAGAATGGTGCAGGGAACTGCCCTTTATAGAGCCATCAGATCTCATGAGACTTATTCACTATCATGAGAATAGTATGGGAAAAACTCACCCCCATGATTCAATTACCTCCCACCAGATCCCTCCCATGACATGGTCCTTCTCATATAATTCAAGATGAGATTTGGGGGAGAATACGGCCAAACCATATCATATTAATTCCTTCATTCATTAACTCATTCCATTCAATTAATATTTATTGAGAACCTATTATGTTTTAGGCACTGAGCACAGTTGTAAAAAGGCCGAGTAAAAGCTACCCTTGTAGAATTTATGTTCCAGGAGAGAAATGCAATAAATAAAGATTAGTGCTTATTGAGTTCTTATTACAGGCCAGACATTATCTCCAACGCTTTGTATGTGCATTAAATATAACATTTAAAACTCACAAGAAACCCGTAAGTTACTATGACATTCCCATTTTACAGATGAGAAAACTGAATTTCAGAGAGTTTAGAACAGGGATACAAGCATTGGCCTTCAGAGTCTGGTCTTTGACCACTGGGTTGTCCCATCATAGGACAGAGAGTGATCAGGGTTTGGGAAAGGGACAGACATTTACTAATATGACCCAGGAAGCCCCCTCTGAGCAGTGACTTTTGGGCTGTACCCAGATTAGAAGGAACCCGCCATGACCACAGTTTCACGACAAGGCTGAGAGTGGAATGGAGCAAAGCAGAGGGGTCAGCTGCCTGGATCTCATGTGGGCTCTGTCACTTACTACTTCATGCACTTAAGCGACTTAACTTCTCGGAGTCTGTTCATGCGAAAAATGGGGACAAAATCTTTAAGGGAATGAATGCAATGTATTCACCTAAAGCCCAGAGAGGAGCAAGCACTCAACAAATGTGGCCATTATTCCTGTTAACAAGACAATTGCCTGCTCTCCAGAATGTCACAATTGAGAGAGAGACTGATTGTTACTCTATGGTGTGGCTAGATACCAAATGTCTGTCATTCCCCAGACTCATTGACATTCTGGGTGTGGCACACCTCTAGCGTTTGCTTTCCCTTCATCGAGAGAAAGCCCAACCACCCTTGCTGGACCATCAACCTACACCCCAATGGCCAAGAATCTTTCTGAGCCTATTCACTACCATCGTCATCACTGCCAACACCACTGCCATCATCATCACTGACAGTCATCATCTTCATTGTGAACCTTAGCAAAGCACTTACTATGTGCCACGCTTTGTCCTAAGAGCTCGATCCTTGTTCTCATTCACTCATCATGTGAATCTCATTCACTCAACCATAGGCTTCTAAGGTTGTTTTATTATTTTCCATGTTTTTCAGATGAGGAAACTGAGGCATAGAGATGTGGAGTAACTTACCCACAGTCACACAGTTAGGAGGTGCATCTGAACCCGGGCAGTCTGGAGCTGCTGGTCCTGCCTAGAAACAGGATTTTTGCTTCTGGGCAATATTTTCCTGCCACTATTTGCATCTATTTTTCTTGCCTCAATTCAGACTTTTTACTTAAATGAACACTTTGTAAAACTACATCCTAGAGGAAAACCAGCTCTATTTGTCATTAAAAGGGGATCACTATAACAATGAAAATGCAGTCACAAGAAAACTGTGGCATCAAAACCCTTGCTAGACGTGTTGCCAGTCGAAGGCTCAGAGCTCACAGCCAGCTTTTTCTTGGCAGAAAGGGGAGATAACAGGTGTTAGGGGGTGTTAAAAACACATCAGCACAAAGCTCACCCTTTGACTTCAACAGAAAAAATAAAAAAGAATTAAGAAGGAATTGTCCTACTCAACTACCTGTCTTCTTCCAGGGTTTCCTTCCACTTTGGGAGAGACTGAAGTAGAGGGGTCTGGGGCTATGTCAGGGGACATGTTTGTAACAGGCTGTGTGTGCTTAAGCAAGACCTTGTGCCTCCTCCCAGTGATGAAGACATCGTTCCAATTTAGGGTCATCATCACCAAGAAGCAATTGGCTGGCCAGTGTGCATGCATGATAAACTTTTCTCTAGACAAATTAGAAATATAAGTCCCAATAGAAATGCAATTTCCATGAAGATACGTTTAGTGAATTTAAGAGACTCTTTCTTGGTCTTAAATTCATCCAACATTATACATTCAACAATTTTTTTGGAATAACCACAATATACCATCACTCCAGTGGGCACCAGGTTTTCAATAGTGAGATTGTTCCTTCTTACTTTAGAAAAATGAAAATATCCTCCCTTGTTATTACACAATGCTGATAGTAATTCATCTTTCTTCTTTTGTGTGTCAGTCTATAGCAAAATTAAAGTTTGGTTCCTTATATAGTTTTCTTTCATTTTTTTTCTGGACATTCCACTGTTCTGTCTCTTATATCCCCAAATCAGAGAACTTCTGGACTAAGTGGGTCCCTCTGAGCTCAAGTATGTTGGCACCAATTTGTGTAATGCTTAATAGAAATTCCTAAGCCAGCAGTTACAAATTGAGTGAAGGTAGGTGGAGAGACCAAGCAAGTTGATGTCTGATGCCTCATCTAAAAGAGCATCTGCTTCTCACCTCTGGGGAACTGTTGGCATGGAACAATGTGGACCTGGTGATGCCTGATTTCATGTGGTCTCGAGAAGGTGCAAGCCTGATTTTCATCGGGAGTCCCTGTGAGCTGGATCTAGCAGATAAGCCACAAGAAGGCTGCCATCCCCCGCTTTTTCTCATTAACGAGCTTGCCTTAAGTCCTGTCACAGAGACAGGTGGTAAAAGGAGGGAGGGGGGATGTCATGGAGAGAGCTCAGACTTCGGGCGGTGGATCTCGGGCCCTGCCATTCATAACTGGGCGATCTGGGACGGAAAGGACAACCTCTCTGGGACTCTGTTTCCCTGTCTGTACATCAGAGATTTTTATTCTATTTTGCCAATGTTATTCGAGATCAGAAATAATGTCTAGTGTTACAAGGCAGAGGACAGTGATTTTATTTTGCAAGTAAAAGACTTTGAGTGGCCAGGTGTCTGTAATCCCAGCACTTTGGGAGGCCAAGGCAAGTGGATCACTTGAGGTCAGGAGTTCGAGACTAGCCTGGCCAATAGGGCCAAACTCCGTCTCTACTACAAACACAAAAATTAGCCAGTCATGGTGGCAGGTGCCTGGGAGAGGATTCTTTCCAGCTCTAAACTGTCAGCACTGAGAGTCCAGGTGTGTTCTCGGCACCCCAAGCCACTCCTTGGGGCTGAGGCACCCTCTGTGCTGCTGAGCCAGTGCTTGAGAGTCAGAGGCTGGCAAATACCTGCCACAACACACAGGGCTCCAGGTGACTCTTACAAAATGACCTTCCTTGGTGACATCAATTTGCTATCTTGGCTTGAGTCCCTGCCTTCTACTTTGTGAAGTCTGTAGAAAGTGCCCTGGGAATATTCGTTTGATGAATGAATGAATGATGTACTTAAAGTTTAAAGATTTAATGGAAAAAGAAATAGGTTAATAAATAAATAAATAAGTGAAAGGACTCAGTTTCAGTTTAAAGAATTCTTTCTTCCTATCAAAGCCACCCCATTTTCATTTCCTCTAAGGGCTTTTTTTTTTTTTTTTTTCTTTTTTGAGACAGAGTCTTGCTCTGTTGCCCAGGCTGGAGTGCAGTGGCACGATCTCGGCTCACTGCAACCTCCAACTCCTGGGTTCAAGCGATTCTCTTGCCTCAGCCTCCCAAGTAGGTGGGATTACAGGCACGTGCCACCACGCCTGGCTAATGTTTTTGTCTTTTTAGTAGAGACAGGGTTTTGCCATGTCAGCCAGGCTGGTCTCAAACTTCTAACTTCAGCTGATCTGCCCACCTCAGCCTCCCATAGTTCTGGGATTGCAGGCGTTATAGGCGTTAGCCACTGTGCCCAGCCTCCTCAGAGGGCTTTATTATATCCTGCTGATCACATCGTTTAAGACCAACTGACTTGGAGTAAATCCTGGGCTACAGGGGCAGAAGGGTGCAGCAGTCCTGGCTCTGACTTGTGGTCCCTCCTGACCCCTGTGTTCATCTGTACACAGAGCCACAGGGGAGCTTCCCAGTTTCTTTCACTAACATATGACAGACATCCCTCTGTCTGGGCTCCTGTCACCCCCTTCCACAGCAGACATTTTCTTTTAGCTCCAGCCTTTTTGAGAGAATGCTTCCACTCACAGAAATGGTTCCAGCAGTGGGATCCTCAGGCAGGGATATACAAGAAAGGTTTTTGTGTCTCTGAATCATCAGAAAGCAGGCAGCCACCTCCACTGGCCACAGCACTCATGGCCCAATGGCAGGTGGGTCCAGTACAGAAGCCCTAAGTAGGAAGAGGGAGAAGGAGGCAGTTTCCTTTTCTATTTTTTGTTTTTTGTTTCAGACAAAGTCTTACTCTGTCACCCAGGCTGGAGTGCAGTGTTGCCATATTGGCTCACTGCAAAAAGCCTCAGAATTTTGGGCTCAAGCAATCCACCCAGCTCAGCCTCCCAAGTAGCAGGGAACACAGGCATGCATCACTATGCCTGGCTAAGTTTTTGGTATTTTTTGCAGAGATGGGGTTTCACCATGTTGCCCAGGCTGGTCTGGAACTCCTGAGCTCAAGCGATCCACCCACCTCTGCCTCCCAAAGTGCTGGTCAGATTCCTTTTCATCCTCAAAGCCTCTGATCACATGTCACCTCCTCTGTGAAGCCTTTGCTGACCTTTCAGGCAGAGCTAGTAGCTCTTTCTCCTGTGATCCTGTGGCACTTTGCCCATCTGCTATGATTTTGATGCATGACAAAATGCATTTCCCCTACTGTTCTCCTTTGTTAGCTCAAGAGCACCCTGGATCAGGAACTATATGCCCATGGCTCAGGCCTGTGTCAGGACAGCCAGTTCTGTGCTCAACAAAATTGGCTACTTGTATTCGTAAACAATCAAATAGCCAAAGTAACAATAAATGGAGTGACAACAGTCAATGTGGGTCTAGCCACGGCAAAATGCATGAATCTGGCAGAATTCCTGAGGCCTAATTATCAGGGAAAAGACTTGGCAGCTGGCATGGAATAATCCAGAAGCAGTGTTTGGCCTTGGTTAAACTGCGTTATGAACACAGGAACTGTGAAACTGGAGATCCATGTTCTTCCACCGGAAGCATTTTATTTTTTCATGTTTTTCTTGGTTTTTAAATACTTAGCTTACTGTCATTTCCCTGAGTTGAGAGCTCCAGCAGTTCCTGACTTGTCTTGGAGCACTGCTCTACTCTGTGCAATTTCACCTGGACTCCGCACGTCTCCGAGGGGAGGACCTGATTTCACTAGGGTATTTTCATGACTTTCCCTGAAAATCTAGATCTGCAAAGTCATTGTCTTAATCATTAGTAAAGAGAAAGGTAGAGAGGCAGTGCTAGGTTGAGGGTTCTGGGGAGGAAGCTGTACATGTGGATGTTGAACCCAGCCTGGGAGAGCAGCTGGCCGTTGTTCATGGACACCACTGCCCTCCAGTGGAACACACGGCAGGTCAGCTCAGGGAGGGCCACTCCTCTCAGGTCAGGGCTTCAGTGATGGGCCAGGAGTGTCCACACCTGTGTTCCTGCCATGAGCTCTGCCTTCCAGAAGCTCTCCTTAAGGTCTACACATCGAATAACTGAGACAATTGGCTGCATGGTGGGGGGACTGCTTTGTTTGTTGTTTCTTTGTTTGTTTTTAGTTGTGTGACTTTTTTGTACCAGCAGAAATAGGAGAAAAAAAAGCAAATGAAGGCCCTCCCAGCAACCTGGGTATCTTGAAGGAAGTGTCTTATGCCTGCACCACCCCTGCCTCTTCTTTCTCATCTTTCTGCTTTGAGAACAGGAGAGAAAGGACAGTGCTGGACTAATGCATGGCTAATGGTGGAATTTTAAATATTAGAGGGACAATGACTTTTGTAGGATTTGTCCCCATCTCTTCACATCAGCAAACATTCCATGATTGCCTTTGATATATCTAAGCAAAGGAATTTGGAGAGCTAAGCAAAGGAAGACAAGACAGGGACTTCTATCCTGGTGGAGTTGCACTATTAACAGTTAAGCCATCTCAGGTTGTAGATAGTTAAGATCTCAGTATTTACAAACTTACCACTTGGAATTTAGTCTCTTCCTCAGCAATGCCCATGATAGAGATACAGTAACTTATCTTTTTGCTGTACATGAATTTGATTTGTGCTGCAATATTAATGGGAAGGGGTGATTCGATTGGTCACTAAGTGCCCTTAGAGACCCTCCCCGCCAGCATCCACCTCCCAATAAGTCTTTGCCTCCCTCCATGCCTCACTATGTGCATCGTATTGCTGATGATGTGATAGAACAACTGTTTGGTCATAGGGATGTGCTATCAAGTTGGAGGAGGAAATATTATTAGTAAGAGCTGGAATATCCTATTGTAGAAAGGTATTTGTAGGAAATGTGTGACTCTTGAAGAAAGTAAGAATTAGGAGAAACCCAGGAGCCTGTATCAGCAGGCCTCTCTTCACAATTTTAGTAATCCAGGAAGATCTTACGCTACCTGCCTTGCAAACTGGCGAAAGGTAGCAGGTCTACGATTATAATGATCAGAATTCTCTGAGATGAAAATTAGCTCCTGTGATATACAAGTTCAGATATCCTTGGAAAGATCAAAGGAGGAAATATTTGAAATAGAGCTTGTTCTGGAAATATTTGAAATTGAGAAGTTCATGGAAACCGTACGTGCAGCGGGATATGTATAAAGTCTGATGAGGACATAAATGAGAGTGCCGATGAGCCCACATTCTCCAACCACACCAGATACACCCCTGATAGTGAGACCATGCTTGACCACCTACATTTGTTCATTCTGTTGGGTAGAATTTATCAAACCAGAACACACAGGCCATGAGTTGTTCCTGCAATCAAGGAAGATCTCCTCATCATCTGGACACTGGCTGTGGGATGTCAAAGAATTCTCAGGCCCCTGAGTAACTAATGACGTAGAGCCATTAACTCTATTATCCATTTGAAATGACAAATGCATTGGTCCAAAACCTACAATGCTTCCTGGAAGACCCTCCAAGTGATATAACAAAGGTTATCTTCCAGAGATGTGATATTAGTCCTGTGGTTGCCTGTTTACTCCTTCATTGTTACAATAAATATTGACTGAGTGCTTGCTATGAGACAAGCACTGAACTAGGGCTGGGGAATCATCAGTGAACAGTCAGAGAAAGTCCTAGATTGCAAGAGCTTAGACTCTAGTTCGAGTAGAGAAAATAAACAAGACCACTTCAGGGTATGATAAGAGCTTTGAAGCCATTGAAACAGGCTAAGGAGTCTGGGTGGAAACTGATTTAAAGAAACTGGCCAAGGAAGTCCTGACCAATGTGAAACCCTTGTAGTGAGGAGTGGTCAGCCACAGGGAGAGCAGCAAGGGCTAACAGTCCATCGCAAGAGTGCACTTTGCATTTGAGGAACAGAAAGGTTTTGTGACTGCAGCCTTCTGAACTTGGAAGCAAGTGAGGGGTCAACCAGAGCTGGCCACGGTGGTAAAGATATGCAAAGTGAGGCCTTGGGAGGCATTTAAAGCAGGGGGCTGGGATGTGTGCTCGTTACATTCAGGGAAGATAAACCTGACGCTCACCCCTAGAGTCCAACACACTCTTCCATCATGATCAGTAGGAGGAAATGTGTGCCAAGATTGCTCAATGTCCAAGATTGCAGGTAACTCCCAGATGAAGATTTTAGCTTCACGTATGCTGCATTTTATTAAAAAATCCGCATAAACAGATAATCCACCTCTGTTTGTAAGTAGTTGGAATCTCAGTACAGACTTATCATTTGTAATTTGGGCTCCTTATTCCTGAGCTACTTACATCTCAGAGACGTAGTAACTTGTCCTCTCTGCAACGCTGATCAGAAGGAGTAATGTGAACTGTCCCGGACACCTGTGCATTAGCCAATGAATGATTGAATATTGATAAGCCTTTGACAATTTATTATTCTACATACAGAATCAATAGCAAAGCATTTTCTTTTTTAATTTAGTGAGGAATTAGCCTCTTTCTATTCTAATCATAAGAGCATTAAAAGTTATATGGTTCCTTTTTCCCACCGGTTGCCAGGAAGCTCATCTACAAAGTGAATGGTTAATCACAGTAACCATTCTAAGTTTTATTATTAAGATATTTGCCTTATCCTCCTTTTTTAGCTTTTTTTATTTATTTCCTTTATATGTCACCTTAAATCTTTTTGTAACTAGAGGTGCAATATCAATTTTTTAAATTGCATGTTTCAAGCAATAACCCTAGCCTACTTGACAGATACTTTAGAAATTTTATATCCACCAGTGGCAGGGTGTGAATAGTTAATTGAATCAGCAATTAAATATATCATTATATAAAATTTCTAGAAAATGTTAAGCTTTGGGACTTTGGCCAAGAATTTATCACCTAGGCAAGTATTTCTACTAGAAAATCAGGTTCTTCCATAAATTCAAGATCTGACTCTATTGCCATCGCAAGGGTTTCAGGCTTAATATAAACCAGGAATGTTTCTCATCACTTGAATGCATTTGCCAAAGAACTTCAACTTCTGTCTCCTTTCCTGTTGAACTTTAAAAACCGGAGAGGCAACTGTCTGTCGAGACTGTTTTGTCTAGAGCAGGGCTGGAGGCAGGAATCCAGCATTATAAGTTTCAGTTCTTGGTCCCCAACTCAAAGCTATGGGAAGCACCTTCATTGTACCTTGTTAATTGCAAAATTAACTTAAAAATAAAAGAGTCTGTCTTCTCTTTGCTTCCTATGAAGCAGGATGTACGGGGGCGGTGATTATACACAGACCCCAGGACTGTATTCTGTGATCTAGCATCGAAAACCATTTATGACTGGATTTAACTCCGGAAATCCCTGCTTGCGCCTTTCCTCTGATCATCCATATCAATTTCAGTCTCATGACTTCGGCATTTACTGGCACAGCTGACTGTAAACACACCGCAGCCATTAACCAGATAATCATCCACATGTGGAATTTGGCCATAAACGTGGGCCTTGCTTCTAGACTAATTATATGGATAATGGTTGTGGGGAAGAAAAGCAAGGAAAAATGTGAAATTCTAGAAGATATTCTAGATAGTTTTCTGTAACTTTTGTAAAAACCAAGAAATCAGCTAAAAATAGCAAGCACTTGATTTTTTAATAATATATCTAAGAGGTGTCCATTGAAGGAAAAGAGAGGGCAAAAGAGAAGGAGAGAGAGAGAGAAAGGGAGGGCAGAGCCAGACACATTAATGGGTCCCAAAATGTTAGTTTGTATCATTAACATTTTGGGATACATTAATGTTTACTACAAAAATTCTGGATCAGGATTGATAAACTGAAACCCCCAGTCCAAATCCAACCCACTGCCTATTTTGTAAGTAAAGTTTTATTGGAACACAGCCATGCCCATTTGTTTACACATTATCTATGGCTAATGTAATGATACAATGGCAGAGTTACAGAGACTATATGGTCTGCAAAGTCTAAAGTACTTCTTTATTATCTGGCCCCTTCCAGAATAAGTTTGCCAGCTCCTGATCCTGACTTTTTTGTCTCTACCTATTTATCTTTTACATAGTCTTTGCACATTTTTTTTTAATTTTTTGGTTTGAAAGAATTATAAATTCATAAGAAGTTGCAAGGAAATGTAAGACGAAGACCCGGGCACCCTTCCCAAAGCTTCCCCCAGTGCTTGCATAACTATAGGACAATATCAAAACCAAAGCTAGTTCAGATTTCACCAGTTCAGCTGCAATCATTTTGGGTGTTATGTAAGCTTTTTAAACATAAAAGGGATATGAAACGAAATGCCTTTAACGTTAGGAGTGTTAATAATGAGAAGTCCTCAACTGATGGACTAAGAGAAAGAAAAGTGAATAAGGTTAGTGGAGCCTGAGAATCTCCTAAGAGCCCAGTATGATCCAACAGTCCTAGGAAAACCAGACCTATTTCCTCTATACCAGTAGTCACTCCTAAGTCGTAACAGCCAGCACATTTGGGTGGAGATTGTATGTTTTATTTTCTCCTAAACTTACAATCCTCTCTACTTACTTTCTTCTGCATCATCCCCATCATCTTGACACTAAACGAAGAAACAGAAAGAAAGACAGAAAATGTGTGCATGAAATGTGACTAGGGAATCAAAGATGACAGAGCTTTGAAAAGGCCCAGAAGGTCTCAGCCCCTCCAAAGCAAGGGATTAACAAGAAAGGTGACGTTCAGTTTATTCAAATATGTTTATCTGACATCTGTCTGGATTTCATCTAAAGTGTGTAGGCTCCTTCTGGATCCTTCCCCACAAGGGCCTGGCCTCAGTATCATACACTTTGCGTGGGATGAAGTTCTCAAGCCTCAACAGCTAAGGAAAGCTGCCAGGATGTCTGCCAAACCGTGTAAGATGGAGAAACACCCCAGCTCTGAATTCAGCCTGCTGTGAATTCTGTTATAACCGATTGGTTATAATACATGGACAGAGTTACCAAGTGTCTACTTTTGGATATACTAATATTTGTTTGTGTTGAGTGAGGCTGGGCTAATGAGCCTAGGTTATAGGTGTTTGGGAGAAGTATGAATACAGTTGGTAGGGAATAGTGACAAAGCTTTTGTTCTGTTTTGTTTTTAACAAAGGCTATTTAAGAAGCTGGAATTATAAAGCGTTGTGGTCTGAGAAATTTAATAGGGCAGCTTGAACGGAAGATAGTAACTAACTGGGGAGAAGCCACAGAAGTGGCTTCTGAATCCTCTCCTGGACACTGGAGGCTTGTGCCAGAAAAGCAGAGAGAACTGAGGTGCTTGGTTCTTCTTCCAGGACCTGGTGGGAGCCAGGAGATGTGATGTGAGCTAGCACAGCTGGGCCAGGGGTAACCAGAATCCTGTTACCAGTGGCACTGCCAACCACTCATGATCTCTGAGGGGCAAGGGAAGAGGACCAACAGGAGAACCAGGCAGGAGTCAGAAGAAAGAGGAGCAGGAAGGAGCCAGGCATAGAGAATGGACAGCAGGTGTCAGACACTGATGTGTGTGGTAGAGGTGGTCACCGGGGATCAAGGGGAGTCAGTCTCTCAGCCAGATAATGAATATTCACTGAATTCCTGCTGCATTAGTCAGAGTCCCCTAAGGAGACAGATGGCAAATTCAAATTAGGAAGATGTGTAAGGGTTATGACAACCAGAATGTTTTTCTGGGTGGAGCTGGGGAATGCGAGAGGACCACAGGGACAGGGCAGGAAGCCATTCCTGGTGGCAGTAGAGCTCTTGACACCTCTGCACTCAATGGGTCAAGGGGAATGAATGATGTTCAGAATCTGAGAATAGAAAGTCATTTGGAGAGAAGGGACAGTGACACTCAGTCAGCCATTGGAACAAGCTTGGGACAAGTGTGCAGGGATGGAGCCAGGAGGACAGAGGCCCCATCGTCACTGCCCTCCTCTGGGCTCCCATTCACTGAACACATCCGAAGCCAGAGGGCAAGGAGGCCTCCTATGAAGAAGGCAGGGTGGGGCAAGGCAGATGAGCTGGAGGGCACCCCACTGAAGATTCTGGCACAGCTACCACTGGCCAGCCACCGTGCTGAGCATGGGACCCACCCTGCTGAAGCCTGAGGGTAAAAATAAATCATCGTGAATGAGCTGAAGCCATGAAGAGGCCCCAGTGCCCTGGAGTCACCTAACAAGGACAGCCTCTAGCCTAGTCCTGGGGGTCCAGAAAGATGCTTCTAAGCCTTGAGCATTTTGCTAAAATAAGAATGCATGGCCAGGCATGGTGGCTCATGCCTATAGTCCCAGCACTTTGGGAGGCGGAAGTGGGTAGATGACGAGGTCAAGAGATCGAGACCATCCTGGTCAACATGATGAAACCCCGTCTCTACTAAAAATACAAAAATTACCTGGGCATGGTGGCGCATGCCTGTAGTCCCAGCTACTCAGGAGGCTGAGGCAGGAGAATTGCTTGAACCCAGGAGGCGGAAGTTGCGGTGAGCCGAGATCGCGCCATTGCACTCCAGCCTGGGTAACAAGAATGAAACTCTGTCTCAAAAAAAAGAGAATGTATTAGCTAGGCAGAGAACAAAGACGAGCGTCAAAGGCAAAGACAGCAGCATGTTCAAATGTCCTGGGATGCAAACATCATGTTTCAGGTCGGAGGGGAAAGGGCAAGAAGAATGAAAAAGGTGATAGCAGAACAGAGGCTGGTCACACGAGGCCCTGTAGGCTTTTTAAGGAATTCACACATGATCCTGTGGGGGATAAGGAGAATTCAAAGTATTTTAAATGCAGAAGGGATCTTAAAGGGTTTGTGTGTGCATGTGCACACACATGCAGGCATGCATGTGTGTTTGGAGTGAGGCGTAAGGCTAAAAGCCAAGTGGAATGAAGAGGTGAAACTGGAGATGCCTAAGAAGCCTGAGTAGTGTGCTAAGCTAGTTCAGGCTGGATTAGGGAGTAGTTAGCTAGGGTACCAACTATTTCCTTTTCTTGTGTAGTTTGCACTGAGAGATCTTTAGCTGCAAGATGAAAAGGCACAGAGACCTGACGGCTATTTTCAAATCCTGGCAGATGCACTGTAAGAAAGGAGGACTCAATTTGTTTTGTGTGTCTAAGAAGCAACAGGCTGTTCCTTCAAGACCACTGGCATGCAAAACCTACTGCATCTGGTGCCGGCCTGGGCACTACCACATCTTTTACTCCTTCCAACAGGCCAAGATCCTTCCTTCTTTCAGCTCCTGCATTAACTACACTGGCGTGTGTGTGATTCTCTCTCCCAGGACTTCCTGGGGATGCCTCCTTCTCAGAACTCAGATCTCAGCTCCAAAGGTCTCTCCCTTCTCTATCCCATAAGCTCCATGAGAGCAAGCATGCCATGTGTCCTGCTCACTCTTATATTACCCTCAGTATCTAGAAAAGAGACGCTTATGTTGTGGATGTTCATTATTTTGTGGATTGAACAAAATTTTTTTAGAGTTTTGCAAAATCTGATGGAAGTACTTAGGAGGGACTAAGTGTCCTAATCTTAGAGGTAAAGAAGTAGAGACAAGTTAATTAGAGAGAGCATTGAGTTCTAAAAGAGGCTAGATTATGGATTGAAAACACAATTGTTGCCTTTGAAGAACAATTTTATCAAGCAGATTTTGAAGTGGGGAAATGGAAATGTCCTGGTTGAATGGGAGGTGGGAGGCCCAGAGCACTCCTCTAGGTTTCTCTGCCAAATATGGTTTGAAACTCTTGAGCTACATAGCTCTTATGTTTCCTTCCTAGCCAAGATGCAGTGACTTTATCTCTAGCATGGGCAGAAAGATGACTCTTGCATCTCCACTTGGGAATAGATAAAAGCCACCATCTCAATGGCCAGATCACTAGGAGAAAAATCTCTAGGCTAGAGACTTCAAAATGGCAGTCTACAGGATTAAGTCAGACCACAGATTGGACAATATTTGCAATGTTCTTGAATTTGGCCAACGTTCTTGGCCAAAATCTAATGACCACATCCAGATATTCCCACACACCAGAGCATCTGTTCATCCTGGGTTTGCCTTCCCTCATTCATCCATGTATTCATTCATTCATTCAGTGAAACGTGTTGATATAATGGAGAATAAAGCAGATATAAATGTTGTCCTAAGGAGTTTGCATTCTAAGGGTAAGACATGAATAAAAAATAAGTCATGGAATGCATCAGACAGTAAGCCCTGAGAAAAATAAAGAAAGGAAAAAACAACAGCTTGTGGGAGGGGATTAGGTGAGGTCAAGGGATACAGGGTTGGAGAGGGTCTCACTGTGAAAGGAGTCATCTGAGCTAAGACCTGAGGAGGTGAGTGTGAAAGCCATGCAGACACTGAGGAAGGAGCAGTCTAAGCAGGAGACCAGCCAGTGCCAAGGCCCTGAGGTGGGAGCACTCCTGGTATGTTGTGAATGGGGGATCGCTAAGGGGGGTCAGCATGGCTGAAGCAGGGTGGTGAAGGCAGGGGGCTGTGGTCAAAGGGAAAATGTGAGGAGTGAGGGGTCTGACTGAAAATTGCACTTCCAGTGTGTGGCCAAGGGGAGAAGCATTGATCTGGGGCCTTGTAGAGAGTGTAAAGAACTGGCATACTCCAAGTGAAATGGATTGTGAACAGAGGAATGACGTGGATTTACTATTTTTAAAGAATCCTGTGTTGAGAATAAACCATAAGTACAAGTAGATACCTAGAGACCAGTTAGGAGGCTATGGTAATAACCCAGGTGAGAGATGACTGTCTTCTTAGACCAGTGGTCCTCAAAGTGGGTGTTTTTTTTTCTTAGAGGTGTGGTTTCTCCACGTTGGTCAGGCTGGTCTCAAACTCCTGACCTCAGGTGATCCACCCACCTCAGCATCCCAAAGTGCTAGGATTATAGGCGTGAGCCACCGCGCTCTGCCAAGGTGGGGTTCTTAAGTAAGCAGCATCAGCATTGCCTGGAAAGTTTAATTGTTTTGTTTTGTTTTTTTGTTAATCAATGAGAGCTTCTTATGTTGCTCAGGTTGGCCTTGAACTCATAGCCTCGCCTCCTCAAGTGCCAGGACAACTGGCCCAAGCCAACACGGCTCCTGTGGAAAGTTTTCTTAAAGAAAACTTTTTTGTCTCACCAGAGGCCTACTAAACCAGAAACTCTGAGGATGGAGCCAGCAACCTGTGTTCAAATCAAGTCTTGAGCTGGTTCTGATACACAGTAAGATTTGAGATCCACCACTGCCTTGGACGAAGATGGTAGTCATGGAAGTGGTGAAAGAGCTTGGTTCTGGATGTTTTAAATATAGACTTGGACAACAGGGAAAGGCTAATAGAGTGGGTCCCTAAAGACAGGATCAGACGTCTCCAGTTTGCCCCTGGCCCCACTCAGTCCTTTATGTTCCTCCCTGGACCCTTTAGGCATTTGTCTTTGTCCTCTGCCCTAGACCTCTGGATGAAAACGGTAGAAAATGCAATGGGAATCCCAAACACTTCTATGCAAAAAATTGCCTTGGGTCATTTCCTTTTGCATGGAATAATCATCGCAATCATTCTCTTTTGCAAGTGTGAGAAGGGAAAAGTGAAATGTCTGTACTGAGGCTTTGGGGGAGGGGTGTTGAGGAAGGGAAGGAACCAATGAGCTCATGATTTCCTATTTCCAATCTGGCTCCCCTTTCCCAGAGGGAATACTCAGGACCTGCTGTTACTTCTCACAAGCATGAGAGAAAAATCACGTTCCAACCTCATCTGCCAGGCGGCAAAAGTCTTAGCTGCAAACTGCAGTTCCCAAATGCAACTCTTATTAACGTCGCTATCACATTCAGCCCAGACAGTGACCCATTCTGTCGCCTGAAAGAATCCGCAATTAACATGGGGAGTCTAATCAGGATATTAACGAGTTGGGTTTTGAATTCCTATAATATTTTCATCCGTTTTTTTAAAAAAACTCATTCAACCTACATTAAGCTTGGCAAGTGGATTCTGTGGGGTGAGAAGTGACAGGATTTGCGAAAGCTTTTATTTTCTCATCAGGTAAAATGCAAGCATATGGAATATTCACTTTGTTTTAAAAGAAACCTTCATTAAGAAATGAAAGGTTGAGCCTGTGACCACTTTGTTAGAGGATGACTGAGCTGCAGGAGAAAAGATGAGGGCATCAGGAAGAGAAAGTGCACTGCCAAGGAGGGCTGAGAATTTCCACCACTTCTCCCTTCCAGGGCTGGTTATTCCATAGCTTCATGCCCAGGGAAATTACACACGCAAATCAGACACTCCAAAATACACAGAAGATTAAATCAAGTCAATATTTGGTTTGTAGCTAGTATATTGTATTAAATCTAAGAAGCTGCGGATTACAGGATCTGTCATTATTTAGGACCCTTTCTATGAACAAAACAAAAAGGAAAATGCTCTGAATTCATTGTAAGATCTCATTGATTGGAAGATGCATTCTGATTTTAGTGATATTAAGATGTCTGGGGGTAGACAGTCCAAGCTGATGGGTAAGCGCAGTGAGGCCAACACACACCCATGTTCTTTCTACCTCTTTCTACTCCATCAGCCTTAGCTTCCATGTCTTGTCCTTGTGTCTGCAGCACGGTGGTAGATGCATCTTCATACCTCACCTGTACCATGCAAAAGGAGAGAGAGTGTAATCAGCCAGGACTGTATCAGAGAAGTCACAGAACCATTTGTAGATATCTCTCTCTCCTCTCTTTCTCTCTGTACATATGCACGTGTGTGTAATGTATTATAGATCTATGAATAGATCTGTGCATATACATATATGTATGTGTACATACACACATACATTCCATACTTGAGTAAATAAATACAAATGCATATACATATATACAGAAAGCAAGAGAGAGAATGAGGTTTACACAGTTGTGTGGCATGGCTGGGCAAGCCTGACACCTGCAGGGCTGGCCAGCAAGCTGGAAGCTCACAGGCAGGAGCTGAACTTGCAATCCAGAGGCAGAATGTCTTCCTCAGGAAAGCTCCCTTTGGGCCTTGAGATCTTCAACCGATTGAATGCACTCTGCTTGCATTGTTGAGGATAATCTCCTTTGCTTAAAGTCAATTGCTTATGGACTTTAATCACATCTAGAAAATACCTTCACAGCAACCCCTAGAGACTTACTGGTTGAATATTGAGGGACTATTGCCTTGCCATGTTGACTCATAAAACCAACCCTCACAAAAAGTGCCATGATTTTTTTAAAAGTCCCTCCTAACAAGGTTTTGCCTTTTTCATTAGGGAGGGACCCATTCCTTGTAAGTTTCATTGAACAGAACTATATCACATGACCACCCCGATTGCCATGGAGGCTGGAGCTGGGGTATGTAGTTTCTCAGCCACCGTAGGAGGGATGTACCCAGGGATGGCAGCTGTGAATGGATGCTGAGTGAGCCAACCCATAGGATCTTCCATGACCTATTTACGGAATGTCTAATGACTACAAGAGACTGAACAACCACGTGTGGCTCAGATTCGATTCTTGTTAATCATTACCAAAGATAATTAAATACCATTGACTCCCAATGTGAAAAACTCATTTCCCTTCCATGCATGGCAGCTGAAACTGCTTTTCGATGTAGAGTAGGGCTATAAAATGCCTTTTAAAGTGTTTAGGCTAAAATGGAAACCCTCTTCAAGAAAAATATTTAGGAAGCGCCTTGGTAGTAGTTGTACGCTGAAGCAGACATTGGGAAACTGTCATGTGAGTCGCTTAGGCATGAATCACTGATGACACTGGTTTTTCAGTGCTTCCCCTAGCTAAAGCACAGGCTCAATGCTATGTTATCCACGTCCCTGGCCAGGCAGCATGAGGTGTGGTCGTGAGAAAGTTAAAAAACCTCTCTGACCCTCCATTTCCTCACCTGCAGAGCAGGGACATGCCATAATGTGGCCACGAGGTCAAACGCAGTCCTGCTAACTCCTGCAAGGTGCCTGGCCTGTCGTGGGCATTCTTCAGCCGTGAAGTTATTGTTACTGTTTCATTCATAATTTATCTGAGCAAAGAGAATGTCTTCATAATTCGTTCCACATAAATTGAAGGGTTTTATTATAAAAAGAGCGATGGGCCTGGGTTGGAGGAGGACTTAACCCTACCGAGCCATAATGTTCTCCATCTAAGGTGGGATGGTGAGAACAATGGAAACATTGGTGAGACCCATTCACCTCTTCAAGGAGGGTCTCCTGTGATGACTGGCTGGGTCCTCCCTACCAGAAAAAGTAACACAATTAGTATTCTGTCTTCCAAAAGGAGTCATTCAGGCACTTCATGGTTAAATAACTTGTCCCAGGTCAAACAAGTAGTAACTGCCCATACTAACTTGAAATCAACAAGGTGACTTTGCCTCCTAGGGGCCAGCTGACAATGCCTGGAGACATACATGGTTGTCATGACTTGGAGTGTGGTGGGGGGGACTGGCATCTGGCAGATAGACCCCAGGGATGCTGCATAACGTCCTACAGAGCATGGGACAGCCCACCCCCCACAAGAAAGGAGCACCCAGCTCCAAATGTCGGGAGTACTGAGGGCGAGCAGCCCTGCTCCAGAGTCCCTGCAAGCCTGGACTCACAGGTTTTCATGAGGGTCAGATGAGGCCAGCATTCTACAAACATCAGGCAGGAGCCAGGCATGCATAGGCAGTGATCAGAAGCACTGAGGAAGCCTTCTTAGCAAAGTACAGACGTGTTGGCCAATGCGTAAACTTATGGAAGTGGGTTCCAAGTCTCTCTCTCTGAATCATTGGCAAGTAGCAATAGAAGACAAAGAACTAAGCGCAGTGTAGTCACCAAACTAGCTGTGTCCCACCTCTAAGTTAAATACTCAGTCCATAAGCTCAGGTGCAGAGGAAATGTAACGTTCTCTTATTTTTCTTCAACTGAACTTCTATTTCCAATCCCTATTCTTCATGGCAGATACTTCATCTTAGTCAATTCAGGACTCCTTCCAAGACATACAGCGAATACTGGGGCAGGCCCTATGCAGGGCGTGGTGGGCATATTCAGGCCAGGGAAAGAAGGTTCATTTACCAAGGTGGCTCTAGAGGCCTGAGTTGTCCCCAGCCTTAAGCTCTCACAGCGTTTTCTGGTTGCCAAGGGCCAGGGCATCACTGGCTGTTCCTGAGCCACTCTGAACACTGAAAGGCCTCATCACGTGTATTCTGCCGTCAGACTTGCGAGACAGCTATGTCCTTCTCACACTGGGGCACGTGGGAGCTCTGTAAGGCGGCCACAGCCAGCCATATGATTTTCAGGGCCCAGCGTAAAATGAACATTCAGGGTCCCCTGTTCAAATATTAATAGGAATTTCAAGGTGGCAAATTGCATGAGGCCAAGCACAGAGCCCTGTGCAACTGCATGAGTCAAATGCCCGTGAAGCTGGCCCTGGAATGGCCCTCAGGCCCATCTGGTGAGATGCTCCTCTTGGCCACTGTGCTGTCAATCCTCCCTTCCTGCACTGGAGCCTGGGGAAGCCGGGGGACTCGCTGCTCTCCTGGGCACTGCTAGGGGAAAGGATGCAGGTTTTTGCTACTCCTAAATCCATGCAAAACTATCAGGATTTGCATCATTTCCCCTTCCTCTGGAACACCAGGCAGCATCTGACTCCCCAGGCCACCTGCAGCTCTCATCTGCCCCCCACATCCCGATGTGTGTCTGCTCAGGCCCAGCACAGAACGTCTGCGCTTTAGTCAGGCCTTTTCCTTTGCCTGAGTTGTCTCAGGAATCTTGCTTTTGCAAAACCTGCATTTGTTCAACTCAAATTCCTTTTCTTTCATTTTTGGTGTGATTATCTCTCCCCAGAAGCAATAAATGCTGATGCCTGGTTGGGAGGAAAGCAGGCAATGCAGGAATGCTAGGATAAAACAAGGTGATTCTTCAAAAAGTTATTGCACAATGTGCAGTGAGCCCTACATCATCGTCCTTTCAAAATATTCTACACTGGTCATTTCCAAAGACGAAGAAACTCAGTGAGGATTGCATGGGAGAAATTGTGGTGGGCACTCCTGTAAAGGACCCCATGTAGGCTTTAAGATCTCACTTAGAATATCCAAAGGACTATAAATCGTTCTACTATAAGGACACATGCACACGAATGTTTATTGCAGCACTGTTTACAATAGCAAAGACCTGGAATCAACCCAAATGCCCATTGATGATAGACTAGATTGGGAAAATGTGGCACATATACACCATGGAATATTATGCAGCAATCAGAAATGATGAGTTTGTGTCGTTTGTAGGGACATGGATGAATCTGAAGAACATCATTCTCAGCAAACTGACACAAGAACAGAAAATGAAATACCGCATATTCTCACTCATAGGCAGGTGATGAAAAACGAGAACACATGGACCCAGGGAGGGGAGTACTAAACACTGGGGTTTATTAGGGGGAAAAGGGGAGGGCCAGTGAGGGGGGGAGCTGGGGAGGGATAGCCTGGGGAGAAATGCCAAATGTGGGTGAAGGGGAGAAAGGAAGCAAAACACACTGCTGTGTGTGTACCTATGCAACTTTCTTGCATGTTCTGCACATGTACCCCAAAACCTAAAATGCAATAAAAAATTTTAAAAAAAAAGATCTCACTTAGATTCTCTCTCTTCCAGGAAGTCTTCTCTTATTTCACCCAACTCGGGGTTGTTCATCCTTCTGAAGCTCCTGTAACATAACAGCTGTGCCTCTAGCCCTCTCTTTCTGTCTTCTTTGTCTTGTAGACCTGAGAGACAGCAGTGAGTAATGGGACAATCACCAAGCGTGGGAGAGGGATGGAGATGGGGTAGGCTCTGCATCTGTGTTTGCTTGTACAAAGGGCCTAAGTTCTCCAGACCTCAACTTCTCAATCTGAAAAAAAAAAAAAATGAGTGCAATTATTCCTACTCTGCTGGCTTGTTTGTTGTTGTGCTTGTCGTTGTCATTTTTAATTTTTGTTATTATTGTTATACAAGTTTCAGGTCTGCTATTAGATGTAGGCGCCTTCAGGCCAAGATCTTATTGACCTGTATGTTCCTAGCCCCCTTTTATTCCAGCATAGAGGAAAGTCCCTGGCACATAGCAAATGCTCAGTAGTATTTGTTGGGGCAGTGAGTAAATTCCCAGCCTCAGTTTGCTGGTCCTTGAGAAGGTAGACATGAAGTCAGGACACACAGCTTCCCTTATCCACCTCCAGTCACCACCCTTCCAGAGCATTTGCTGAGCTCACTACCAGGGAATGAATGCAACAACATTTGTTGGTATGCTGAGTTGTGTCAGACTCTGTGCTAAGGTTGGAGTGACCAATAATCCCAGTTTGCCTGAGACTGAGGGACTTCCTGGGACATAAAACTGTCAGTCCTAAAACTGTGATAATCCCGGAAGAAGGAACATTTGGTCACCCTTGCTAAGACTTTTCATGTATTATCTCTTTCTTTTTCTTTCTTTCTTTCTTTTTTAATAGAGATGGGATTCTCCCTATGTTGACCAGGCTGGTCTCGAACTGCTGGCCTCAAGCAATCCTCCCATCTCAGTCTCCCAAAGTGTTGGAATTACAGGCATAAACTGTGGCGCCCAGGTGCATTGTCTCTTATCTATTTTAAATATGCTTTGTTTCTTAGAATAGTTTTTTATTTATTTATGTCTATATATATATGTATCTTTTTTTGGTGGAAGCAGGAAGCAGGGGGACAGAGTCTTACTCTGTCACGCAAGCTGGAGTGCAATGGCATGATCTCAGCTCACTGCAACCTCCACCTCCCAAGTTCAAGCGATTCTCCTGCCTCAGCCTCCCAGGTAGCTGAGAATACAGGTGCCCACCACCACGTCCAGCTAATTTTTATATTTTTAGTAGAGACAGGTTTCACCAGGTTGACCAGACTGGTCTCAAACTCCCGAGCTCAGGTGATCAGCCCACCTCAGCCTCTCAAAGTTCTGGGATTACAGGTGTGAGCCATCACACCCGGACAGAACAGTTTTAGATATACAGAAAAATTGAGATGCTTGTCCAAAGAGCCCCCACATGCCTCACACCCAGT
Organism: Callithrix jacchus; assembly: GCF_049354715.1. Classification (NCBI taxonomy): domain Eukaryota; kingdom Metazoa; phylum Chordata; class Mammalia; order Primates; family Cebidae; genus Callithrix; species Callithrix jacchus. Next base: position 48,829,658 of record NC_133506.1, read on the forward strand.
TTCCGTTATTTGTAACATCTTACATCAGTACAGTAAATTTGTCACAACAACAAATGAACCAGCACTGATATGTTATTATGAACTAAAATCCATACCCTATTCAGATTTCCTTCATGTTTCCCTGACTTCATTTTCCTGTTCCAGGCTCACACCCACAATACCACATAGCAGCACATAAACTTGCCATGTCTCGTGTCTCCTTGGGCTCTTGTTGGCTGCAATATCTTCTCAGCCTTCTTTTCTGTATTTGATGATTTTCACTGTTTTAAGGCTTACTGGTCAGGTTTACTGTAGCATCTCGTTTAATCCTCATATAAACCTTAAAGAATGGGTACTATTGCTCCAGTTTCCAGATGGGGTTGCTGACACTTAGGTCAGTGTAACCAGTAAAGGGTTGAATGGTAATATGAGTTTCCATTGGGGGCAATGATTCTTTAATAACATCAATATCATAATAACTGTTACCTTCAGTGCTTGTTCTGTTCTATCCCAAGTACCCTGCAAAGAAGCCTGTACAGATTACATTATTTCATCCTTACAAGCAGAGTGGTGTAGACGCTCACGTATGCCCATTTTACAGATAAGGAAATTAAGGCCAAGAAAGGCTAAGTCCCAGGCACAAGACTTGCAGCTGATGGAAGAATGTAGACCCCAATCCAGGGCCTTTGCAATACTTTATGCTCTGTCTTTCTAGGAAATACTTCCTTCCTACTAAAGACTGATCCATTTGGGGGAATATCTGCCCCCACCCCCTACCATGGAACATCTACACCAGGGTTTCTCAGACTTAACTGTGCCTACTCATCACCTGAGGATCTTGTTAAAAATGCAGATTCAGTAGGTCTGGGGTAAGGCCTAAGGACCAGTATTTCTTCTTTATTTCTTTTCTTTTTTTTTTTTTGAGACCGAGTCTCATTCTGTCACCCAGGCTGGAGTGCAGTGGCACAATCTTGGCTCACTGCAACCTCCACTTCCCGGGTTCAAGTGATTCTCCTGCCTCAGCCTCCAGAGTGACTAGGATTACAGGCGCATACCACCATGCCCAGCTAATTTTTAGTAGAGATGGGTTTTCACTTTGTTGGCCAGCCTGGTCTTGAACTCCAACCTCAAATTATCTGCCCATCTCGGCCTCCCAAAGTGTTAGGATTACAGGTGTGCCCCACCATGCCTGGCCAGGATCTGTATTTCTAACAAGATGGCAGGTACGGCCACACTGGGAGTAGCGAGGCTGGACACTGTCTCCTACCTCACATTTTCCTTTCTTTCCAGTACAAACACGGTAACTGCTGTATAGCCACACAAGGCAGTGGCCAGAATTCTCAGGTCACTTACTGACTCTCTGGACCTCCAACTGCCAACAGGTAAACAGAAACTGAGGCACTGAGAAATCCCAGACGCTACCAATCCGAACAACCAATTGGCAACTCCAACCTCTCCAGCAGGGTTTGTTTAAAAAAAAAAAAAAAAAACATAATGAGCCCAGGTGAGGCTCATTAGAGCCAGCCTGGAATTCTGCCAGTGCTACCATAAGTTTTATGCCAACCCTTGATTTTCACATCAGTGGCAGCACTGACAAGGAAGCTGGAAGGCAGGCTGAGATGAAGCTTTGTACCCATGGAGCCCTCCTCCCTCCTCCCCTTCCAGGAGCTCTTGCCACGAGGTGAGACGGTTGGCTTCATCAAATCAGAACCGGCTCATGAGTAACTTTCACTGTCCTCCCCTTTCTAACAGGCTGGGCCCCAGGTGATCCTAAAAATTAAATAAAGCTCAAAAAACGAGACACTTAGGAGAGCCGGGCATGAATAGCCCATCCCCGGCTCCAGCAAAATTCTTTACTTCCCTTGTCAACTTCCTTGGAATTCCTTTGGGCCTTTGACTAGTGGCAAAGTTTCACTCCAGAATCTCACAGCTCTGGAGTATTTCTGCCAGAGGGTCCCAGTCCCCTGCATGTTTTCTTGTTCTCATGCAAAATTTCAAATGGGCAACAGTAGCCAGTGCTGTCTTTTCTCCCTGTAAATTGAGATATTTACACGGATGCAATATTTTCAGAATAGGAATCTAGGCTGCCTCTCAAGCTTCCAGATACTTCCCAAATTGCAGCTAAAAATTCTTCTCCTCCTCCTCCTCCTCATCATCATCCCTATATCATCACTGTCATCACTGGGATTTACTGCATGTTAGGCACAAGGCTTGCATTTTGCCTGTATTTTCCCAATTAATACGCACAACAAGGAAGGTCATATTGTTGTTCTCACATTACTGAGGATAAAACAGGCTTAGGTAAAATAGCTTCCCAAAGCCACCCTACCACTGAGTTGAGTTGACCATCCTATCCGCTTGGCCACTAAAGTGAGGTAAAGGGCATTTTCACTATCCAAATCCACCAAAGAATTTTGGATAAAAATTGATTGACTTACAGTTCTGGCCAAAAGTCAAGAACTGATCATTGGTTTTTATATGACAGAGAGACTGACAAAGAAAGAGAAGGGAAAAATCATTAAATTCACAAAATAATGCCCTAGAGGTTTATAAATGAGGGCAAAAAATGACATCAACAACACTGTATTTGTACTAATCTCTAAAAGCAAATGAACTCCAACTGGCTATGTTAAAAGTAAATGTATGTTGACATGTATGTACTAACCTAATATGAAAAAAAGTAACCCCATTGGAAACGTTAGAAATAAAATTTACAAACTTCACTTTCTCCCCTGAGCAGTAGAACCTATGCTCTGATAAAATTCCGCAACTTAGTCATTTGTTTATTTAAAATGCATTTGTTGAGCATCTCCTATGAGCCAAGGAGTAAAGATTGTGTAAAAAAAATGAACTATGTGAGTAGATGGACAATTCAACTAGCAAATGCAATGCACTGCGATTGACAAGTTTGAGTGTTTGTGTTAAGAGTTATTTGTGTGCACACAACAGAAACTGACTGGTGAATCCTAGCAAGTTCAGCATCTCATGAGAAAAAAGAGCATCTAATGCAGATCTAAGGGAAGTAGTCAGGGAAGCCTCCTGGAGGAAGTGACGTTTCAGTCGAGACTTGAGGAGGAGGCAGAGGAACCTGTGCCAAAGTGTGGGTGTGTGTTTTTGTGGGTATGGAGCAGGGCAGAGAGGCTGGCAGGCAAGTGTCCTCAGCAGGGGACAACACACGTGAGATGACAGGGAACTAGGCACAGAAAATTCTTTCATGAGGCAGTCACTGGAACCACCCCCACCATTGCCTGTTGCACACCTGGAAACAGCTCTTGGTGATTGGGAGAAAGGGGGCTAAGTGAGAAACAACATCAGGAAATAACCCTCGTGGTCCCCTGTCCCCCAGTGTAGACCATCAAAGAAACGCTATGCTGTAAGAAATCACAGAGGAAGGAGGCAGCACAAATTAAAACTCCTACTATCATAAGCGTCTAGCCAGCATTTTATGAAGCTGCCTTGCGAGGAAGTACTTCACTCTAGGAAAAACCCTCCTGGTTACCATGACTCAGAGAATGATCTGCAAAATAATTCACCAAATTAGAGTTTGCCGAGGGTACCTTTGTAAATCTGATCCCGCCTGCCCGCCCCCCCCATTCTGTTGATTATATCTTTCATCCCCAAGAATGAGGCCAAGAGCCTCCTCCTTGCCCCTCCTCCCCTCTCTCTGTAATCCTCACCCCTCATTTCTCTCCTCTCCCCACTTCTCAGCATTCTGCCACCCCTAAGGCTGTGGCATGATCGCGCACTGCTTTCAGAGTTTATTAAAAACTGCCACCCTCCCTGTTGACCACTGGGCACTCCCAGCAGCCCCTGGGGCCATGGTGCTAGCAAGAGCACTCCGCTCACTCAAGAGGGGCCGTCCCACTCTGAGGACAGGGACCCCCTTGCACAAATAAGAAGAGTCAGCAAACAGTTAATGGTTTAATCCTTTGCAGAAAAAGTCAAGGCAGACTTGTGATTCTTGATGTTAATGAAGGTGTCACACATTGTCTAGAGAAAGTTGTGCCTGGCAATCTTCCCTTTTTCGGATGCCTACCCCAGTGACATTTCATCTCACATCCACCTTAATGAAATGCATAATTAACATATTCTAATTGTGCTGAGCGCTGCGATGATTTTGACAGAACTCACTTTCCATGTCTAATTTGATGCTAATTTAATCTGTTCCTCTCCCGCTGACATGACCTTTCTTGATTGAGTTTCACTGAGGAAATTTTTTGATGGATTGATTTATCAGCATTGCAGAGACAACAAAGGCTCAGGGTGCATGACAGAAAATAGGAAGGGAACGGCCCTCGAAGCCAGCGCTCTGAACTTGCCGACTGGAATGTCCTCTTTCCAGAGACGGCTTATCTGACCTACTGATGGAATTTGAGAAATGTGACACCTGTGTGTGGGTTTGATCTCTCCGGTAAAGACAGTAAATATCTTATTGTGGTTATGAAGCTTCGCATGGAAAACTTCTCTAGGGCTATTCGAAGGAAGCCTAGGCTCCTCCTATGTACCAAAACCCTAAGCACGTGTGGCCAGTCCACAGGTTGATGGCCTCTTCTGGCCTTGCTTCCAGGGTAGAGTGTTTGCTCATTCGCTTTAACCAGGAGAAAGCATGAAGAGGCGGAAGTGCCTATCTCAAATTAAAATGGAGACACGTCGAATCTGCGTAGGTCATTGAGGGTGGGTTTCCTACTTTCAGATGTTTTGTAGACATCTACAAAAAGGGGGGTGGAACCTAGATCTTATGGAGGCCTTTGTAGAATGTCCCCCAATACCCACCCCCAACAGATACACAGATTCTCAAGGCTATTAATATAAACATCTCTTTGTCCCGTTCCTGATCTTTGTAGAAGTAGTTGCTCGGGAGATTGATGACAGTCTTGGAGTGTCCCAGTTCTCACATGGTCAAGTGGCTGAGGGCATTAGACTTCCTCATCCTGGAGATACAGGGGTCAAAACCAGAACCATAGCTGAATGGGCTCCTGGGAGAGCAGCCCCTCCCACTACCTTATACAAAAGTGACTGCTTTTCAGCAGCTGTGAAGGCTCAGATTCCCAAGGGCTACACCAAAATTCTTGGGTTCGGCACTATTGTCATTTGAAGCTGGATCATTCTTTGTGCAGGTGGCTGGGGAGTGTCCTGTGCACTGTAGGATGTTGGGAAGCATCTCTGGCCTCCACCCACTAAAAGCCAGTGTCACTCCCCTTCCTGAGTTGTGATGACTAAATTTGCCTCCAGATTGTGCTAGATGTGCCCTGGGAGGCAAAATCACCACTGGCTGATAACTGCTGTGGCAGAGGGACAAGTGACAGTGCCTGTGACCCCCACATGTCTGCATAGCTCAACACCCCCCACTTCCTCTGCCTAGTGTCACCTCCTCAGCTAGACCTTGTCCAATGGAGCAGACAACTCTCTGTCCACCCCCACAACCCCTCATTCAACTTCTCCCTTCTCCAAAGCTTATGTGACTATACTGTATCAAATATTGATTTATTTATTGTCTGTCTCTACTCAATAAACCATAAGCTTCATAAGGCTGAGATCTTGTCCATCCTTTTTTACTTTTTTTCCAATTTTTACTTCAAGTTCCAGGGTGCGTGTGCAGAATGTGCAGGTTTGTTACACAGGTAAACTTGTGGCATCACTGATTGCTGCACAGGATCAACCCCCCACCTAGGTTTAAGCCCAGCATCCATTAGCTGTTCTTCCTGATGTTCTTTTTTTTACTTTAATTATGGTAAAATACACACAACACAAAATTCACCATTTTAACTGTCATAAAGTATATGATTCAGTGGCTTTGAGTACATTGACAATATGTGCATTCATTCCACTGTCGAGTTTCAGAATATTTTCATGACCCCAAAAAGAAACTCCCATACGTGTAATGTAGTAAATTCCTATTCTTGGCCTCTTCCCAGCCCCTGATAACCACTAATCTCCTTTCTGTGTCTATTGATCTGCCTATTCTGTGCATTTCACTTCAATGGAATCTTACAACAAGTGAACCTTTGTGTCTGGTGGTTCCTCAATAAGATAAACACAAAGTAACCACATGACCCAGCAATTCCATTCCTAGGCATACATGCAAAAAACACCGAAGACAAGTGTTCTAATGAAAACTTTTATATCAGCGTTCCTAGAAGCACTATTTGCAATAGCCAAAAGGTGTCCATATGCTCATGAATGGATAAACAAAATGTAGTATATCTATACAATGGAAGAGCCATAAAAGGGAATGAAATGTGGATACCTGGCACAATATGAACCAACCTTGCCCATGTTTTCATCATTACATCCTCAGCAGCAAAAAGGCCACCTGGCACATAGTAGGTACTCAGTAAATACAGGTTGAATAAATGAAAGGCATATAAAAGTAAATGAATTGAGGGTAGTCATGAACTGTGGAGGGGTCATTCACGTTAACTGTACTGCTTTTAATTTAGGGGAAAAAAGAAGAAAAAAATAGATCCCCCTTGGGGGCTAAGGGAGGGATAGCAGGGATTGTGGGGATAGCGGAAGGACAGCATTAGGAGAAATACCTAATATAGATGATGAGGTGATGATGCAGCAAACCACCATGGCACGTGTATATCTATGTAACAAACCTGCGTGTTCTACACGTGTACCCCAGATATTGAAGTAGAAAAGTAGAAAAAAATAGACCCTCCCAAAATAAACAAAGAAACAAAAATGAACCTGATATTGAGCTGGAAAATTTGGTGGAGGAGACGATCACTATATGTGAAAAATTGTTGAATCATGGAGGGGAGCTGGTTACAAAAGTGTCACTAAAACTTCCCTGCTTTCTGTTCTGTTTTGTTTTGTTTCAATGTCAAGCTCTACTTCTTCTTCCCAAATGTTTATTTCAGAAGCAGATAGTGAGGGTATCCATAGTAAATAGATATTTTCCTTCAAAGTACTCTCCTGGGAGGATGAAACATTTATTTCAAAGTGGTTGCCCTGACTGCAAAGATTTTTGCAAAATTTCTTCAGGAGCTGCCTTCTGAGCCCCCCAAGGATACCAAGCTAACGAGACTATCATCATTATAATTACACTTCATCATAGATGAAAAGCAGTTTAACTCAGCAAAATGACCTGGCCTGCTTCACTAGTCTTTATTCTAAGGGGCTGCTGGCTTTGTTCAAAGGCTAAAATCTCTCTGCAAAGCCCAACTGAGCAGTGCCCAGGTGTGCCCCCAAGGCAGGGCCAAAGTGGAGCATGGTCTAAGGGTCCAAGCTACTGAGGTCTCAATCCTTGCTCTGAGAAACTGTGCCTCAGTTTCCTCATCTGTAAAAATTGCATAGTAATAAACCTACCTCAAAGAGTTCTCTTAAAGATTAACTTAGTTAATAATACATATGCCAGGAAGTGAAAACAAGGCTCACCACATAATGAAGTCTTTTAGATATGAGCGCTTCTTATAAGAAATGTGTCTGAGCCTTTTCAGTAATTGTGTAGTGGCCAGATGTATAACCCCAGCACTTTAAGAGGCAGAGGCAGGCAGATCACTTGAGTCCTGGAGTTCAAGACCAGCCTGGGCGACATGGCAAAACCCCATCTCTACAAAAAAAAAAAAAGAAAGAAAGAAAAAGAAAACTACATGGGCATGGTGACATGCACTTGTAGGCCCAGCTACTCTGGAGGCTGAGGCGGGAGGATCACTTAAGCCTGGGAGGTAGAGGTTGCAGTAAGCTGAGATCACACCACTGTACTCTAGCCTGGGTGACAGGGTGAGATCCCACCTCAAAAAAAAAAAAAAATGTAGCTTTCCCAGGTGAAGTCTGAAAGGGGTATTTGCTATTTTTTAAAATAATTATTAAGAAATCAAGTGTGCAGTTCTAATGCTCATCTTCAGTGGTGGATTCATTCCTATGACTGCTGTAACAAATTACCACAAACAGTGACTTAAAACAACACAAATTCATTACCTTGCAGTTCCAGAAGTCAGAAATCGAAGTGAGCCTCAGAGAGAAAAAAATCAAGGTGTCAGCAGAATCAGCTCCTTCTGGAAGCCCCAGGGGATTGTGTTCTTGTCTGTTCAGCTTTTGCAAGCTGCCTGCATTTTCTGGCTCAGGGGCCTCTTCCTTTAATTACTCCAACCTATTCTGCCATCCTATCCTACTAATGACTGATCCTCCTCCCTCATATAAGGACCCCTGTGATTACATTGGGTCTACCTGAATAATCCAAACCAAGCTTCCTATCTCAAAATCTTGAATTTAATCACATCTGAAAAGTCCCACTTACTATAGAAAGTCACATCTTCACTGGTTCTGGGGATTCGGATGTAGACATCTCAGGGACATTTATTAAGCCTATTACATATGACTTCATTTTAGGCGGAAAGTGGTTCTCAGTGGAGGATATCAATTTCTTTCTATCTCTCAGTGCAACTCTGTTGTGTCATTTTGAGAACAGAAAAAAAATGTGGAGTTAGCCACTGGAATCCAAGGTTGGATGGACCTCTAGGATGGTGAAGTCTACTGTAGTTTTCTTCCTGAGTGGCTTTGTAAAGATTTTGTTATGTTTGGCCAGCAACCCCAGGACTGGAGTTATTCAAGGGGTCTAACCCCAAACACATGTCACGCGAGAGAATACCAATTTGGCTGTAAGTTTCATTGTGACATTGTATCCTACTTGATAGGTTTAAGATAGCACAGTCCCCTAGTGCACCTGGCTAAAGTCGTTCTTACATAGCCTCCATCAGGTCATGATTTTTGTTCTGTTCTCGGATATTTTTGCTGCACCCAGCGAAGTGCCTAGCACCTTACAGGATTGATACTGAGAGTTTCTACAGTGTTTAAAGATAACTGTTTTTCACAAAGATGAAACACATTTTGTCTATTTCACCAGTACCCCGCCTGGAATATCCTATATTTCTCTGAATTTTAACCGTAACCTGTGGCCATCTTGAAACTTCCAGCTTTTCCAGTATGAAACTGGAAGACAGACTAGGAAAACAATGTTGCTTCGAGCAATGCTAGCTCACCACATCGTTTCGTTAGAATAATTTGCTTCAATATGATACTGGGCAGTTTTGATAAATCAGCATCTGGGGAACAAAGCTGTTATGAAATGACTTACTTAAACGTTCCAGCCATAATTTTTGGCCTCAGAATATTGCTGGGTGTTTTTTCCTTTATCAATCTAAAATGAAAATGTAACATTTCAGTTGCAATTCATTAGAAAGAAGCAAAGAAGGGGCTCTTTGCATTTGATCCCCAAATTGGACGAGAATAACTTTCATCAGCATCTGATCTGCCAATACTCAGCTTTTTTCTGGAATCTAAAGTAAATAGTCATTAATTCACTGGTTTCCCTTATTGAGTGAAAAGATTTTTTTTCTGTCAACTGTGTTTTTATCCAAAATCAGCGATAGACTATTTCGCATGATTAAAAACTGGGGAGGTGGGAATTGACATTTCCTTTGAACTCCAAACAAATGACAAACTTCAGAAAATGCTTGATGAAATACCGCAGTATTATAACCCAAAGAATTTATGATGGAGAAAAATATGAAGAAAATAAAGAATTATTTTACAAATGGATTCTAATGATACTTACAGTATGTTGGTTTTAGTGTTTACAAGTATTAATTGATTTTTTGTCAAAAAAGCAAGTTACATAAATTAACTCAGTTATCATCAATCCAAAATTTTGAAAGACAAAATGTAGCAGGTAGAATTCTAAATCTGGCCTCTCAGATTCCTATCCGGTGTTTATTCAAACACTTATCTAGGTGCAGCTTGTGAAGGGATTTTACAGATGTGACTACAGTGTCAAGTCAGTTCACTTAAAATAAACAGATGATCTGTATCACCCGAGTCTCATCCAACCATGTAATCCCTTTAAAATCAAAACTTTTTCCCCAGGTGGTAGCAAAGGGAGGCCTCTTCCTCAAGGAGGAAAACAGGAAGAGAATCAAGGTCAGAGAGATTTGAGTTCAAATTTTCACCTATTGATTTTATGACCTTTCAACAAGTTTCCTAATACCCTGTGCTGCCCTTCCTAATTTGTGCTACTAATCACTTCCAAAGTTTAATGGAAGGAATTAAGAGAGAGACTGTACACAAAATATTTGGTCATGTGCCAGACACATAATATGTGCACAATAAAAGGTAACTATCATTATTTTAGAAATTATTCCCTCTATAAGATTATCATTCACGGACTCTCTTGCAAACTGTATTCTGATTCTAAAAACCATGTGAATTCACACAAAATGACACAGAAAAGCATAATGCAAGTGTGGAATATCTGCCATGTGCAAAGTTTGGTTGGAGCCAGTTTTTCACCCCTCTGCATTCCATTTTGGCCCCTCTCCGAAGCTCTTTTTTTCCTCTATTTATTGCATAATGACCAACACTATGAATTGCCTGAAGCCCAGTTCTTTTTTTTTTTTTTTAAGATGGAGTTTCGCTCTTGTTACCCAGGCTGGAGTGCAATGGTGCGATCTCAGCTCACCGCAACCTCCGCCTCCTGGATTCAGGCAATTCTCCTGCCTCAGCCTCCTGAGTAGCTGGCCAGTAGCAGGCACGCGCCACCATGCCCCGCTAATTTTTTGTATTTTTAGTAGAGACGGGGTTTCACCATGTTGACCAGGATGGTCTCGATCTCTTGACCTCGTGATCTACCCGCCTCGGCCTCCCAAAGTGCTGAGATTACTATCACCAACATTCTCCACAAAATTTAAGTAGGTTGTGCACTGGTCTTACAAGGGTCCAATGAGGAAATAGTTTTATAAACTAAGACTAAATTGATAATGCCCAATGATGACTTAGCTTTCCATATGCACTTCATTAAAGGCATTTGATGCCTTATCTCTAAGAAATAAGGTGGAAGGCTGGGTGCAGTTGCTCACTCTCCCAGCACTTTGGGAGTCCAAAGTGAGTAGGTCACTTGAGGTCAGGAGTTCAAGACCAGCCTGGCCAACATGATGAAACCCTATCTCTACTAAAAATACAAAATTTAGCCAGGCATGATATATATACCTGTAATCCCAGCTACTTGAGAGGCTGAGGCAGGAGAATCACTTGAACATGGGAGGCAGAGGCTGTAGTGAGCCAAGACTGTGCCACTGCACTCCAGACTGGGCCACAAAGCGAGACTCTGTCTCAAAGAAAGAAGAAAAAAGAAAAGAAATAAGATGGGAATTTTAGGCATCAAGTTCAAAGATGAAGGAAAAATTATTTGGAGTTGCAAATGCCTTTGGTATTATTGAAACTTGACCCACATGGCCAGTAGCCTCCACCATGTCCAGTAAATGTCATCTTCCTCTGTTGCTAATCCTTCTGCTTATATATGTTTGCCTAATTATTGCCCTGACCACTGTGAAAAGATTTTCCCAAGTTCCTTTTTTCTCATATAAATAATTTATATTACTTAGAAAGAATAAGGGTAGTGCATATTTATTTATAAAGGACTAGAAGACAAGGAAAATTAAAATAGAAAAAGTAAAAAATTATCTATAGTCTCACCCTTCATAGAAAATGATGGTCCAGGATATCAGTTAAGGAGGGAGGGGCTAAAGGTTGGTAAATCAGGTTGGAAGATGGCCTAGAAGATTTCCCCTGAGGCTGCAGCTGCATAGCAAATACCCAGTGATACCTGGGAGTGTGAAGGGGTTGCTGATAGAGATGAAGGGAGGAATGAAGTCTTGATCCCTAGCTATTCAAGACCATCTGCAACTGCCCACTCTCAGTATTTTGTTTGTATTTATCATGTGTGTATACACATACCTGTCGTAAAATGATTTAATTTTTGGTAAAAGCTGAAGTCAAACCTACATATTGGTTTGTAAATTGATTCTTCCTAGCCTAAAATTGTAAACATCACTCCCACACCACTAAATATTTTCTTCTATATTCATTTTTAAAGGCCATACAAAAATATTCCACAGACCAAATACACGTTTTATCATTGGCGTATGGTTGTATATTTAGGTTGTTCCCAACTTTGATTCTAATTAACAGCACACAACTGAGCACTTTTATGACCAAACTTTTGCATACATCCATGATTTATTCCTTAAATTCCTGTAAGTAAAATTGCTGGGCCAAGGAGTTACATATTTTAAGACTTTTCTGAAATAATTGTGTCATTCAGTTTCTCTCAGATTCATCATCAGGCAGTTGAAACGAGGTTATTAGAAATCCATTTAGACAAATATGAAACTGACATCAAGCATCAGCTGTCTTTAACATAAACTTTTTGTTGATACCAAAGAGTAGGGGGGAAACAACTGTTTCTATTTGGCCAGGACAGAGGGACTTTCAGGCATGTGGGTCTTTCAGGGCTAAACCCAAGACAATATCAGGCAAATTAGGACAGTTGGTCACCCTGTCAGAGAAGAGCAGGGGCTGCCTGACCATACTGAAAGAATTCAGTGTAATGCTCTCCTAGGCACCACTGCCAGAGCCATGGTCAGAACAAGATAAAGTTTAACTACAACATTAGTGGTAACATGGAAGAAGGCAAGTAGTGAGTTTCAGAAGCCATGTTCAAGAACTTTGAAATGTAAGGACATAGAAGTAGGGGGTAGAAAATATAGACTAGAGAAAATGCAAGCTTCTAAGAGTACAATGACAATTTCAGGAAACATTAGGAGACATGGTGTTCTCGTGGTGACCTCTATTGGAATCAGGTTTGCCACTCCAGTAGTGTTGATTTGAAAACGTCTAATATTCTTTCTTTTAGGAGATTTTCTTGATAGTTGCAGAAATTCTGATTGGAGTAGATGAATATCTTGCTATTTTGGCTTCTATAGTAGCAATATAAAATTCCACTTCTTCTTAACTGAAGAAAGCATTTAAGCATAAGAAGATGACTCAAACTAAGCCGCCGCAAAGCAGGTGAAGTGCTCAAGACATTACAGTGTTTTCTCAATTTGAGTCATATTTTCATTCTCTTGAATCAAAGAGTCACTTGACCAACATGATTTCATCATATATGTCTTGCCTGCTTTTTATTATCACACAGAAATTCAGAGACAAAATCTCTAGAAAGGTGTCATTAACTCAAGGAAGACAAGGACAGAGTTAGGCCAGCAATTAGACACTCTGTGTACAGTTTCATATGCAAGCAAGCCCTTCCTTTCATTAATATTGATAAAAAAAATAAGTATCATTTGTGCATTCCCTTTTATGATATACAATTAATTCTAATTTATTTCCTTTTGTATGTAAACATCCATGTTTTTCTTCTGACCTTTTCCTCAAGTCTTACATCACTTTTAATGGCTGCATATTGGAAGTGGTCCCTGGAGAAGGGATGTTGCCTTTTAATGGTGGTTTTCCTTTTTTTTTTAATTGGGCAAGGGGGTTGGAAGTATTATTTACTCATTATGTGGATTCCTCTAAAAATGGTCCAATAGAGTATGGATTCATTTATTCATTTACTTAACAATTATTTATTGCCTAGCGTATACCCAACACTGAGGACAGTAATGAGCAAGACAGTTCTAATTTCTGCCCCAAGGAGCTTAAATTGTAATTGGAAAGAGTTTTTGTAATAAGCAAAAAAGAAAAGAAAAAATAACTACAAATGATAAGTGTTCTGAGGGAAATTAACAAGATTCTAAGAGAACACTTCAGGGACAAGAAAACTTCTTTGGGCAACATGGCCGAGAAAGTCCTTTCTACTTGCATGAAATGTTCTCGGTAGCATCGTTCATAAATAGCCAAAAAATAGAAGCATCAAAATATCCTTCAGCTAGTGAGTGGACAAATAAAGTGTGATGTATTCATACCATGGAATGCTAATGAGCAATTAATAAGAGATGAAGTACTTGTACATACTATTACAATGATAAACTTCAAAAACATTAAGCCAAGTGAAAGAATCCAGACACAAAACATGTTTTGTGTGATGATTCCATTTATATGAAATGTCCAGAAAAGGTAAATCTACAGAGATACAAAAGAAGTAAGTCATTCCTCAGGGCTAGGAGTAGGAATGAAGAGTGACTGCAAATGGGTACTAGGTTTCTTCTTGGGAAGAAAAAAAATGTTCTAAATTAGATTATGGTGAAGGTTGAACAACTGAAATTATACTAAGTACCATTGAATTGTACCCTTTAAACAACTGAATTTTATGGTATGTAAATTCTATTTCAATGAAGCTGTTAACAAAACCAAAAGAAGGTAGGATGGAAGAAAGAGCACAAAGAAGAAAGGATTTCCTAAGAAGGTGACATTTGAACTGACATAGGACTTGTGCAAAGGGGCTGGGAGAGAACACTCCAGGCTGAGGCTGGGAGAGAACACTCCAGGCAGGAAGAGTCTGCATAAAAACCTAGTGATGAGAGAGGGTTTGGCATCTATAACAAACTAGTGGAAGGCAAGGATGGCTTGAGTATGTTGAGCAAAGTTCGGAGGCGGTGAGAAAAGAAATTGGGAAAGCAGGTAGCAGCAGTAAATTCACACAGGACATTGCTTTGCAGGCCTGATACTGAGCGTACCTCATGTGCTACAAAGATCTTGAGAGATTTTAATTGATGCTTTGATGTATAGTTGACAAGTTGTATATATACAATGTATAGTTGTATATTCTTTTCTAACAAGAATAAAATCAGCCAATACTGTTGACTTACTATTCTATGGATTTTACACATACTGGCTAGTGTATTCTTCACAATAACCCTATGAGGTAGGTATCCTTATTGTTATAAGTAAAGAAAGTAAGATACAAAATAATTTACTCAAGAAAGCTGAGGGATAATTATGATCTGAGCCCAGTAAGTCCAGAATCAGAGCTTGAAATCTTAACTACTGCCCCACATTTGAAAGCAGGACTGGCTTCATGGGAGTACAACCTGTGCAGTCACACAGGGCCCTGTGCTTAGAAGAGTCCCATGCTTGCTTTAATAGTCTGTTGTCACCATCTTTAAATGCTTAAAATTTTTTAATGCTTAAATTGTGAGAGACCTCACATTTTCATTTTGCACTGCATCTCACAAATTATGTAGCTAGTATTACTTGAACAGTTTTTTGGAGTTTTTACTACCAAAGGAATTATTAACCCATTGAAGATCATAGATAAGCTGGCCAGGGAGAAAAGGCAAACCCTTAGAATTAACACACTATGTCTTATGTGAGTCCATTTGGGGACAGAACTCCCAAAGGGATCCATAAGTCCAAAGGGTTAAGACTCATTGATTTACCAACAGCCACCATTCTGATATTTGGGAATAGCTAGGTGATGGAGTGGACTCTTATTATTCAGCTTCCTGTTCTCCTACATCTATTGATAAAGGGTTGCATTGGCAACACTCTTTCCAGAAAACAGGAAAAAAATAATAATAATGATGAATGCAAATAAACAGAAAAAAATAAATTCTAAATAAAAGATTTTCTTTAGTGTATGTGCATGTGTGTGTGCATTTTTCTCAAGGGACCTAAAGTTTGTCTTTTTCACTATCATTATAGTTTTTTAAATCCCTAAAACACAAAAATCAAGAACAAAGAGACAGTTTTGTGAATTTATACTAATAAATTTCATCAAATATATCACTTATTTTCCACCAGTTTGCATGAATTCAGTTTCTCTTATTTCAGAGGCTGATTTGAGTTATTGGAGAATTTTAACAATCACTATTACATAGGACAATACTGTGCATACAATAATTCCACAATAAATTCTTGTCACTTGTTAATTTTGACTTTATAATTAATGTATCAATAATTTGTTACTATTATTATCTTATAATCTGGGCTTATTTGCAACTAGAAGAAAACTAAAGTTTAACAGCAAGTTTTCAATTGTATTTAAAACAACCCCAGGCCAGACACAGTGGCTCACACCTGTAATTCTAACACTTTGAGAGGCTAAAGTGGGAGAATCACTTGAGCCCAGGAGTTCAGACAAGTCTGGGCAACATAGTGAGACCCTGTCTCTATTTTATAAAAAAAATATATATATACCCCTAATTAATTTCTAAGCTAGTAAAGGCAAGTAATTTTTAAAAATTGAGCTCTTGGTACAAAATTTTCTAGAAATGTTTGTGCTCAAGAAACAATTACATACTCATGAAAATGTGATTATCCACTTTAAGAATAATAGGGATTAAAATAGGCCTCTGAATTTGATATAGTGAAATGATTGTTCTTCCTCACCTCACACACACAAAAGAGGTGCTGCTTTCTTTGTATGCTTCATTGTACAACCCATGAAGTCCCTAGAGCTTTGAGCTACCAAACAAGTGATATCTGTCTCCTGGGGCTCTCGCAGAGTGACCCCACAAGGAGACCTTCTGACTTCGTTTATTCTTAGAGTGAGGGATTCCATACAAATAGAAGATGTTGTGACACAGGCCACCAGAACCCAATACAGAGACAAGAAGATATTTCTATGAAAACAAAAAATTAATTCTACCCTAAACTAAGGCTAAGCTTTCCAAAGCAGAAAACTATTCCTGGAAAGAACCAGGGAGAGATGCTGTAGTTTCATTTTCACATTGACTACCGCAAACTCAAGCCTCTTTAAAAGAGCCATAATGAACCCAAGACACAAACGCTGGCTGTGAGGCAAAAACAAGGATTTTCTCATTTGTCATCTAACATCCTTGTAATTTCCCAGTTTTAGCCTGTGTCTTTATGAGGAAAGAAACAAAAACAAAAACAAAGCAAAACCAGCTTTGCACTGTTTTCCCGTGGTCACTGAGCCTGGGTAAACTGGAACAAAATCCTAGCAACTGAGACCAGGCAGAAAAAAGTTTCTGCGGTTCTTTTTTTTTTTTTTTTTTTTTTTTTTCCAAACAGTCTCACTCTATCACCCAGGCTGGAGTGCAGCGGCAGGATCTCAGCTCACTGCTACCTCCGCTGCTCAGGTTCAAGCAATTCTCATGCTTCAGCTTCCCCAGTAGCTGAAACTACAGGCATACACCACCACACCTGGCTACTTTTTTTGTGTTTTTAGTAGAGATTGGGTTTCACCATGTTGGCCAGGCTGGTCTCGAACTCCTGACTTCAATTGATCCACCTGCCTCAGCCTCCCAAGGTGTTGGGATTACAGGCGTGAACCACTGCACCCAGCCGTTCTTCATCTTTTTTAAAAAAATTTACTTCCAACTCTTTGATGATAAAATCCACCAAGTGGATTTTATAAAATAAAATGGCAAGTTAGATTTATTTGGAGAGAGTAGCAACCATTCATCCATTAGAGACTTTTTTTTAATGGTCCTGTGCCACTTGATGAAGCAAAAATAAAACTTCACTCAGCTGGCACATGATCTAGGTGACAGAATCCTTTGTCTCTACCTTATAAAATGACTGCTTTGAATTTTTTTTTTAATTTTAAAAACGAAAAATCCTTTGAATGTTGTTTATTATTTTAGTAATCAAAAACCAAATATCTATCATGAATACATGTCTAAGAAACAGTAACATGAACCAATCTTTTCAAAATGGCCTACTTTTTCTCGTTCAAAACATTCCCACACTAGTATTTCTCTTCCCAGTTGCTCTGTTAGCCTTATCTATAAATGCTATTTTTTGAGGGCCTACTGTATGCCAGTTGTTTTATAGACATTATGTCATTCAATCCTACCAACAACTTTATGAATTAGGAGTTACAAATTTGCTTTTGCAGATAAAGAAGCTCAACATCAGAGACCCTCATTCATGAAAAGGGTGATGAAAGTCTGGGGTCAGAGTGGGGCCAAACCCATCCTGGCTCTTTCTTGCTGGGTGATCTTAGACAAGTTATTTTACCTCTCTGTACCCGAATTTCTTATCTGTAAAATGAAAGAAAGTAGTACATGCCTACAATTCCTTAACCATAATTTTCAAATCAAAAAAAATCTCTGAAAATTAAAGTGTTTTCATAAATAGGACAGCAGGGGACATACTTACACAAAAATATTGCACGTTGTTTATCTGAAACTTACATTTAACTGGGTGTGCTGTATTTTCACTTGCTAAATCTGGCAACACTAC
Source organism: Callithrix jacchus (assembly GCF_049354715.1). NCBI lineage: Eukaryota > Metazoa > Chordata > Mammalia > Primates > Cebidae > Callithrix > Callithrix jacchus. The sequence continues at coordinate 48,847,568 of NC_133506.1, forward strand.
TTTGGCACCCACATTCCTTTGGCATAAAGATTAAACTGTGCTGGCAAGAGGCTATTACAATCTTTATTTGTCCCACGTGGTGAAGATCTGAGCAGCGGGGGCCAGCAAATGCAACGGCTCTGAGCCATGTGGTTGGTATGTTCGAGGACAGAGAGAAGGCCACTGTGGCTGGAACAGAAAGATGGCTGGACAAGAGAGGGAAAGGAGATCAAGGCAGAAAGGCAGGCAGGAGTCAGACAGTGGAGGGATTTGAGCCAGGCTAAGTAAGGATGGCAAGAAGTAAGTCCAAGGTCACACTGATGGTGAGCAACAAAACCGGGATTCAGCCCTAAGTCAGGCTTGTCTGTGCATTGCTGAATCTCTCAACAAACATCGTGGGGGAAAGTCATCTTTAAGACATCATTTTAAAGACGTCTTCAGGCTCTGGAACTAATTGAAAGATTATCAACATGGCAGCCTATCAGCTCCTGCATTGGCTTTGGTACTAGAAGGAGGTATAATTACAATGGACTTTTAAGTTCAAGGTGATAAAAACCCTTGCCGAGTTTCTGTGCAATAGGAAAGCATCCTCATGAAAAGATTTCAGAGTGAAGGGGAAAATGATACACTTTGTAAATGTAGTATAAATAGAATTAACATATAAGACAATGTAACGATGATAATTCAGTATAAGACAGTGTATGCCATTTTATCACCTATCTTGCACACTTACAGTTACACAGACATCACCTCCTTTGTGTCCTAAGGTGTAATTTACACAGTGCTAGAATTGGTGGAATGTGGTCTTCTGGTCAACCTACTTTAAGTAGTCTGACCATGACTTTTACTTTTGTTAACCAAAGTCAATAAATATTTCTTGAGCTTCTACTCCATACGAAGCACAGTGCTGGGCATAAGAGACCTAGAAGAAGACAAGATATGGTCCTGAATTCACCATATTTATAGTAACTATATATATTTTTTGTTCCTAGAATGTACAACAAGTGATATTCCATGGTTCCAAGATGGTGTGATTTTTGCCAGGGTTTTAATAGTAACACTAACAGATAAACATTCTTACAATGTGCTAGGCACTGTGCTAAGCATTTATGAGGATTATTTTACCTAATCCTTAGAAAGCTCCAGAATTTAGCATTATCCCCATTTTTCGGGTGGGGAAACTGAGATTCCAGAGATTAAGTGTCTTATGCAAGGTCCAGGTCTTGTAAACAGTAGACCTGGAGTGTCAAACCCAGGCAGTTTGACTCCAAAGCCAGCTCTTTTAATATAAAGTTGTGCTATGACAAACCTGATATTAAAAACTTTTGTGTCCAGGATAATGCCAGAAACTAAGCTTCCTTCTATTTTAGCTAAGATGAGATGGTTTTTCCACACAGCAGGGCTGCCTCAAACCTCTTCTTTTTCTCCCCCTGGGGGGCTAGTTCAGGCTTTTCTTTTGAACTAGTGAAGCATGGGAAAAATCCACTCGTACTGAATTCTCCACACTGGCTCTGTACCTGCTGCCTGCCCAGCCCCCAGGATTTGCCCCAGCGTGGCTGTGCTCACTGTCAACACCAAAGCATCATTAAATAAAGAACACCCCCCAAAGCTCATCAGATTCTTCTGCACTGGTGCACACACCCCGATGATGAGCATACTCCTCTATCATTTGCCCAGGATCTCTGAATTTAGATGCTGGGTCAGGAAAGAATGACATTTTTGCAGGAAGCTGTTCTTTGGGAGAAATGATATTTTTTAGCTTCTTCCTCAGGCCTGCAACATAATAAGCAGGTATTGTCCTGGTGATAAATGATAGTTCCTCTGAAAAAAAAAAAATTACAACACTGTGTGTCATAAGCCAAGGCTTCTCCAGCATTCCTCTCTGTTGTGGAGTGGGTATAGATCTCGCCACAAAAATCAGAAGTACCTGCAAAACGAACTCTCTTTTGTATAACTCAACTTGAATTTTTTGTTTCAAATTCCCATTGATTTCAATTAATGGCAAATTGTGTCTCAGTCATTCTTGGGGTTTTCCTTCACCCTTTCTTTTGACCAATAGTTTATAAATGGGAATAATACCGCCCTTAGTCAGCTTTCCAGAAATTATTTCGGGGGATCGTTTGTCACAAAGATTGAGAGGTGACACTGTCATTTATTTAGTGGTCAGAGGCCAGAGGTGCCAAATATCCCATAATGTACAAGACAGTCCCACACCATGAAGAACTGTCTGGCATCCTGACTTTTGAATGTCCACTAGACATTCATATAGGTGAAACATTGGTTTCTAACTCTCCAAGCCTACAGCATAAGTCCATTTGACTTATACAGACAAAGCATTCTTCACACAGTTGGATTTTGGTTTTTTGTTTTGTTTTGTTTTGTCTGTTTGCTTGTTTGTTTATTTGGAGACAGTTTCACTCTGTCACCCAGGCTGTAGTGCAATGGCACCATCTTGGCTCACTGCAACCTCTGCCTCCCAGGTTCAAGCAATTCTCCTGCCTCAGCCTCCTGAATAGCTGGGATTACAGGCGTGCACCACCACACCCAGCTAATTTTGAATTTTAGTAGAGACGGGATTTCACCATGTTTGCCAGGCTGGTCTCAAACTCTCAACCTCAGGTGATCCTCCCACCTCAGCCTCCCAAAGTGCTGGGATCATAGGCGTGAGCCACCACACCCAGCCTCTTCACACAGTTTTTATATGCTCTGAATTGCAGAGAAATGTAAATACCCTATAAGTTGAGGGAAGACTGCTCTTTAACTGTACCAAAAGTTGTTCAGCATATCAAAACTCGTGTCATGAAGGCAATACTGTGAATGGCGTTTGATTCTCTCACACAACACAGCAGTCCAACTCTGTATTTGTGGCTGTTGAATTCAATGTTTCTATGTATAATCATAAGCATCTGATTGCTCCACCATGTGTTCTAGTGTGTCATGCCAAAGTATTTAAACGTTGGAATGTACATTAATTCATTATAAATACTTTCCTCTTATTTGCCCCTTAAAAATTGTGCTTGTAGATAAGGGATTTCAGATGTGGACAGGAGGAGTTGGCAGACTCTGCATAGCCCACCCATTCCTCTGAACACTCATCTCCACACATCAGAAGATGGCCTCTGCTATCACCTGCCTCCCTCAGGTGCCGCTGTTCCTGGCCTCAAGACATTTTCCTGAGTTTGGGATCACACTCACAGCCATGCAGCATTCCAGGATGTAATGAATGCCCCAGAAGCAGCCCTTGACCAATGGTGCAGTGAGTGGGTGGACAATATGCCTGTCACCCTGTAGGTGGGATATGCCTGAGGCGTGTTCTGCAGGTCTCCCAGAAGTCCCCAGTGGGAATGAGCCTCGATCTCACATCCTGGATTGATGGGCAGAGCTTTGATCCCACATCCTGGATTGGTGGGCAGAGCCTTGATCCCACATCCTGGATTGGTGGGCAGAGCCTTGATCCCACATCCTGGATTGGCTTCTGGCCTTTCCCTATCTTGCTATACCATCACCCTAGCTGTGCTTCCTGGGATCATCTTCCACATCGGCTACTAAAATTCGTGACTTTGTCTCAAGGTCAACTTCTGAGAAGCCCAACCTAACATATGCCATTATCAAGAATTTGGTTCAAAGAGGGACACTGATTATAAGAGGGTTAAAAGCCAGTGCTCCATACACCATCAAGATTTGGAATTTTGTTCAATGCCAGGGAGCGTATCATTGAGATATCGATCACCCCTTTTCATATGGCATTGAAAGTCATGCAGACACAAACATCTTTTGTGACTGGGCATGGTGGTTCACACTTGTAATCTCAGCTACTTGGGAGGATGAAGTGGAAGGAAGCCTGGGAAGTCAAAGTCACAGGGAGCCAAGATTATGCCACTGTGTAACAGGGCCTGAGTAATAGCAAGACCCCATCTCAACAACAAAAACAACAGCAAATTTGTTTCCCCACTTTAAATAGAAATCTGATTCATAGAACACTCATTCTTTCATTTAAGAAAGACTTATTGAACATCTATTATATACCATGTACCAGGCATCGAGTGATGAACTAAACAGACAAAATTATTTTTTCTATCAAGTTGGGAGAGGCTGATAATAAAAAGCAACCATATGGAGGGTGTTAAATAGTAATAAATACCTCTGAGAAAAATGAAACAGGAGAGGGGAAGAAGGAGAACTAGAGGTGAAGGTGGTTTTTAAAAAACAGGCCAGGGATGTGGCAATAAACACTCAGCATTAAGACCAAGTGTTTGACTCCTTTCTGGAAGAGGGGTGGGCACGGTGCAGGCTGGCGGGCTCTGGCTGGGAGGAAGGTGCTTCTGCTCGGCTCAGCAAGGACAGCTGTGTGGGAAGACAAAGCCCAGTTAGCAGTTCTTCCAATTTTCCAGAGGAGACCAACAGCCTTACCACCTGCTCGGAGAGCTGCTAGCAAGCAGGGCAAAGTTCTCCACATATTTAAGAGTTCAAACTTCCCTTCCCGCTCAGCGTGTTCAAAACACGAGTTGGAGAGTCATGCTGGTGCCCTCTCCTCTCCATCCTGCTCCATGCCTCCCCTGAAGCCATTGCTTTCTGCCTGAATGACGGCAAGGGAAGGAGAGGGGAAGAATGTAGACAGAAAACAAATCACAGATTAGGACTATCCAGCCCCACTTGTCCAGCCAGTTTGTTTTCTCTTCTTCTCGACATAGCCCGAATGTTGGAAGCATTGCCTTGCAAAGTCAGTAGTCGACAGGGAAGGTTAGGATTTGTTGTTCCTTTGAAAGCTGCAGAATGGGATGTTGCTAGAGATCCCAATGGGAAACTTCCCAGATAGGAAAGCCATATTGGCTGGTGGAGTGCCGGGGCTTGGCATGGGGGCACTGCCTTGGCAGAGCTGTCTTGATGTTTATGGAAGGCATTGCCAACACCAGCGGAACTTCCAGCAGGAGTTTTACGACCCTTTTTCATCCAAGCCACTATTTGGGCAGATGCCTGATTACTTCTAATGACTCCATTTCTGTGGTGATGGCCAAGTCCTCTGTCATCCTGCCGTGGCCTGGAATGGCCCTGGTTTTAGAAAAGAGATGCTCCTTGTAGCGCGTGGAGGCACTCGTGGCTGCTCTCCCAGGTCCTGACCTCCTGTGCCAACAGGCAGAGCAGCCAAAAGCAACAATGCAAGTGTGCAGAAACCATTTCTAAGACAGGGGGATCATTGGTTTGCCCATTACTAAAGATGCCCAACTCTTCACTAGTTAAGAAAACCTTTGTTCTTTCAAAGTTTGTGTATTTCTCTAACTTCTGAGGAAGCCAAGGCCTGAGAATGAAGGCAACTTTGGTCACAATGACTGATGGTTGGGCAAAAATGATTGCCCCGTTTTCTGGTGCTAAAACATGCTCCTAAGTGTCCAATTGGCTTCTAGCCATAAGCCAAGTGATGTGTACATGTGTCTAAAACAACTATCCCAGCTTGGGGGGTCAGGGGAGTCTCTAACTTATTCACTCAGTATGTACCCTTAAAATACACATGCCAGGGTTTCTAAACTGCCACCTCCCTGTGACCCCATTCCCATATTGCTGGAGGATGGGGGAGGTCATAGCATCTGAAGTTTTGCAAGTGGAGATTTTTACTTATAGTAGGTGAAATGGAAACTGACGAATACCTTAGGACATGCATGGGTGCCATTTCTGCTAAGAGGTGAGCAGCTAGATGCTGGATTCTGACAAAGCAAAGGTATGGTCCCCCGCCTCAGGTGACGGGCAGTGGTCACTGAAGTGAATGCTGACAATGCTTACTCTACCATGTGGCTTCTAGGCTTTCAATGGATGTTCTCCACTACTCTTCTCAGCCAAATCCACCCATCTAACTCCTTCCAAGCCTTGGTCTCTCTTCTTGAAAAGTCTCTCCAGCTCCCAGAAGTCAGGGACTTCCTGGGAACCCACTTTCTTCTCCCCTAACTCAAATCCCTGCTGGTCTGATAGTCCAGGGACCCTTCTTTTTCCAGAGAGCACTTCCTCCTGTTGCCTCTGCCACAAAAAAACCTTTCACCCTCATTGTTCTTTGTTCTTTTATAATCCTCGACCTTGGAGATTGTTTAGGCTCAAAGCCAGAATCAACCAAAATTCAGTTCCCTTTCCTCAAAGGCAGAGAGGGCTTAGCTTTCAAACCTTCCGATGTCACAAGGAAAGGAAGGGGGAGTACAAACTGCTCAGTCTCTGTGTTGAAATAGTCTGAATGCCTATTCACCTGAAAAAGAGAGTTACGTGGTCCATTCTCCAGGAGTGTATTTTGGAGTAAGTCACAACTTACTTGGTCCAGGATTCACTGCCCACTGTAGAGGCAAAGTTTCTCAGATTCCTTTATCAGTGCCAGGAACCAAGCCATTCAGTCCCACAGTCCATGGTTTTACTGAGAATTTTTCTGGAGAGTTCATAAGTTATTGTCATTCTGCCTGTCTGTATCTGTCCACCTATCATAAAAATTAGGTAGTGGGAAAGGCGTTCAGTCTTTTTAAGGAAATAAATACTCAAAAACTAGTTTTTGTCTTTGTGTGTGCCAATACACCGCTTGATTCCAAACATAACCATTTCGGTGCCTAATTACGTCTGCCTGGGATCTAACACTGGCTCTGCCTCTTACTACCTTGGTGGAAAATGGGTCAATCTCTGCGAGTCTGTTCTCTTCTCCCAACGCAGAGTGCAAGAGGCTTTCCTCATAAGGCTGCTGTAGATGTTAAAAGAGAGAGGCTAGGTCAAGTACATGGCAAAGAGGAAAGACCCGTTTCATATTAGACAGGGCTATTGTTATTATTAAGTTGGGACAAATAAACCACACTCTGTTTCGTTTTTTCCCTCTTTGGCCTGTAATGTTTGCTCTTGCACATTCTTAAAAGCAACAGAACCACATGTCTTTTCAAACAGTAATAATGATAGATATCAGCATGCCGTTCTGTCTCTATGCGAGGCAATTTGCATGCATTATTTCATTCACACCTGGCAACAATTCCATGAGGTGCCACTACTATCAGTTCAACTTCGGAAAGGAGAGGCTAGGGCTGTGCGACTTAATCAAGGGCATTGCCCTTTTCAATGTAGATGCCAGGATCCAAATCTGGTTCAAACTCCTTAGCTGATACTCTTAACCAATCCTGCATAATGCCTCGCTATTCAAATGCCAAATAATTCAGCATTTTGTAATTCTGCAAGAACTTTATTCTCGGGCCAGCGAGGTGGCTCATGCCTGTAATCTCAGCACTTTGGGTGTCCGAGGTGGGTGGATCACTTGAGGTCCAGAGTTCAAGACCAGCCTGGCCAACATGGCAAAACCCTGTCTCTACTAAAAATACAAAAGTTAGTCAGCCATGGTGGCTCATGCCTGTACTCCCAGCTGCTCAGGAGGCTGAGGAATGAGAATCGCTTGAACCCAGGACGGGGAGGCTGCAGTAAGCAAAGATCAGGCCACTGCACTCCAGCTTGGGCGATAGAGCAAGACTCTGTCTCAAAAGTAAAAAAAAAACAAAGAACTTCATTCTCCTGAATCCAGAAGGGATCGACTTCACTGTTCCTGTGCTCTCACTTTGTTTAGCAACCCTAGTAAGTAGGCACTGCTGGAAATAAAGTTACAGAAGTTTCTCTTCTCCCATTCTTTTATCCTTTTTTTAAATAAGCTGGGAGCTAGAAATGAAAACCAAAGACAAATCTATTTATTTTTATTATTTCAGGAACTTTGGATATTAAAAAGCAATGAAACACTGATCCACTGAAGTGATTTCTGCACACTGGTTTATACGTGATGTAATGTCGATTTCACAATTTGGACTCTAAAGTTGTTTTCCTCCCCCGCCGGGACAGAGACTCATGACAGCAGCTCGTAGAAGCCCCCACAGAGACTGCCATCCAATGATTCGTTTGGTTCATGGTTTTGGGGGGGCTCATGTTTTTTCAGTTGGAGGTAGGGTTTCTTCTAGGGGAGGTTCAGTAACCAATGGCTATAAGATCTTTACACAGAATGATTACTGCTAAACCAAACCAAAATAGCAACAGCATTTTGAACTCAATGGTAATTTTTTTGTTTGATTGTTTTGTTTTGATAAAGAGTCTTGCTCTGTCTCCCAGGCTGGAATGCAATGGCATGACTTCGATCCATTGCAACCTCCGCCTCCTGAGGTCAAGTGATTCTCCTGTCAAAGCCTCTTGAATAGCTGGAATTACAGGTGCCTGCCACAACCCCCAGCTAATTTTTGTATTTTTTTTTTTTTTAGGAGAGTTGGGGTTTCAACATGTTGGCCAAACTGGTCTTGAACTCCTGACCTCAAGTGATCCACGCACCTCAGCCTCTCAAAGTGCTGGGATTACAGGTGTGAGCCATTGTACCAGGCCCCCATAGTAAATTTTATCACATGATATTATCCAAGGATGAAGCCACAAACTGATAACAATATAGGATAATATTTTTACCTTTTGTGAGCAAAATGAGGGGAAATAAAGATGGTGTGAGGGTTTTCAACAAGTGACATTTGCTCAATATAAAGTATTATACTTTATTTGATCCAGATCAATAAAGTTTATTAAGCATACTTTGTGTGCCAGGCACTCTTCTAGGCATTCATGAAAATGGAATCCTTGTTCTCACGGAGTTCTTATTATATTGGGGATAGACCGACAATAAACAAATAAATATGGACTGGGTAGATAGCAATAAGGGCTATAAGAAAAGCCTGCATGAGGGCATAGAGGATTCAGTAGAGGCCTGGCATGGTGGCTGATGCCTGTAATACCAGCACTTTGAGAGGGGTAGATCACTTGAGCTCAGGAGTTCGAGACCAGCCTGGGCAACATGGTGAAACCCCATCTCTACAAAATAAAATATAGCCAGACACAGTGGCTCACACCTGTAATCCCAGCATTTTGGGAGACCAAGGCAGGCGGATCACCTGAGGCCAGGAGTTCAAGACCAGCCTGGCCAACATGGTGAAATCCATCTCTACTAAAAACACAAAAAACAAAAATACCTGGGCATGGTGGTGCATGCCTGTAATCCCAGGTACTCGGGAGGCTGACGCAGAAGAATCACTTGAACCCAGGAGGCAGAGTTTGCAGTGAGCTGAGATGGCACCACTGCACTCCAGCCTGGTCAACAGAGCAAGACTCTATCTCAAAAAAGAAAAGCCCCTGAAGAAAGAACAGCTTCATGTGTTCAAATATGACAAGGAGGCCAGTGTGCAGAGGTGAGGGAGAGCAGAAGAGAGGCAGTGAGGTTTTTGAGGATCTCATGAAAAGCCTGTTAGGGTCAGCATAGTTTTTATTTCTACTCTGAGCTTGTGTGTTTTCTGCTATGTTGGTGATGGAAAACCCTTTCTTTAGTGCAAAGATAGTAAAGCAGTCTTCTTTTTTGTTGGAAAGTCATTATGTCAATTCCTTGAAATTTTTTTTAACCTGGTCTGTGAAATCCAGAAGTCTGGGAATGTCTGTGCCAGGAGACGTCTGGCGGCATTCTGTAGGTGGGAGTGTCACGGTGTCGTAGGAAGTTCAGGAATCTGAAGTCTGTGTCCCAGCCGTCCTCTGTTTCAGACACGCTGGGTGACATTAGGCAAGGAATTTCTATTCCTGGGTTTCACTTTTCTAGTCTCTAAAATGTGGAGAGCAGCTTTAAAGAATCCTGAGTCAATGAGGGCATGAAGGACAAAGAAAGCCTGAGAGGAAAAAAGGGGAAGAGTGAGGCAGATGGACTTCCCGGAGGAGGGGTCCTGGGGAGCTGTTCTGGGCAGGCTCTTTGTGAAAGGACAGCCCTACTCAGTCTCTATGTGGGAAGTCTCAGGGTTACCATGTCCTCCTCGAATTTTTCAAAAAGAAACAGAAATCATGGTTTTTATGTGCAGTCTCTCTGTTCATAAATATTAGCAACTGCTTCATTTAAAAACTAAACAAGGCCAGGTGTAGTGGCTCACACCTGTGATCCCAGCACTTTGGGAGGCCGAAGCAGACGGATCGCTTGAGCCCAAGAGTTTGAGACCAGCCTGGGCAACATACCAAGACCCTGTCTCTACAAAAAATAAAAAATTAGCCCAGGCATGGTGGCGTGCGCCTGTGGTCCCAGATAATCAGGGGGCCTAGGTGGGAGGATCAGTTGAGGCCAGGAGGTCAAGGCTGCAGTGAACCATGATGGTGGCACTGCCCTCCAGCCTGGGCGACAGAATAAGACCTTACTCAAAAAACAAAATGAAACAAAACCATGTAAGCCCATAAAACACATGTTTGGCTTGGGTTTGGCTGAGGGATGGCACATCCATTTCCTGGGGTTGCTACAACAAATTACTATGAACTCAGCTGCTTAAAAGAGCAGAAATTAATTCTCTTGCAGTTATGGAGGCTGGAGGTTGGAAATCAAGGAGAAGGCAGGGCCACACCCCCTCTAAAGATGCTAGAGATGAATCCATCCTGGCCTCTTCCAGCTTCCAGTATTCCTTGGGTTGCAACCCCATCACCCCAGTCTCTGCCTCCTTGTTCCCACGGCCTTCTCCCTGGGTGTCTGTCCTCTCTTCTTATAAGAATGCCAGTCATCAGTCTTCAGGCTTCCCTCATCTTAGCTTGAATACATCTGCAAAGACCCCATTTCTAAATAGGGTCGCATTCACAGGCATTGGAGATTAGAACTTGAGCATATCTTTTTGGGAGGACAGAATTCAAGCCACCATGATGGATATGGCCTCTATTATAAATTCTTCATTGTAGATACAATGAAATTCTTCATTGGCCTAGGAATCTGGGAACCACAGAATGATTAAAAGCTGCTCTGTAAAGTTTACAAAATCTGTCTCTCCAGGAAGTGAATGATGAATCTGAGAGAGTTCATACGGGTTTCTAAACAGGATTGTCCTGGCTGCGAGACCCAGGTCAAGTCAGACACACTCCACTCTTCAGAACAGTGTTAGGCAGCGTATTCGTTTCCTGTGACGGCTGTTTGAGGGACCACACACTGGGTGACATAGGGCAACAGAAATGTGTTCTCTCACAGCTCTGAAGGACAGAGTCTGCCATCAGCAGTCAGCAGGGGCTGGGCTTGGTGGCTCACACCTGTAATCCCAGCACTTTGGGAGGCCGAGGCAGGTGGATCACTTGAGACCAGGAGTTCAAGATCAGCCTGGCCAACATGATGAAACCCTGTCTCTACTAAAAAATACAAAACTTAGCCGGGCATGGTGGTGTATACCTGTAGTCCCAGATACTCTGGAGGCTGAGGCACAAGAATTGCTTGAACCCAGGAGGTGGAGGTTGCAGTGAGCCAAGATTGCACCACTGCACTCCAATCTGGGTTACAGAGTGAAACACTGTCACAAAAAAAAAAGTCAGCAGGACATGCTCCCTCAGAAGGTTCTAGAAAAAGACTCGTCCTGCCTCTAAATTTCCAGTGGCTCCCAACAATCCCTGGTGTCCCCCAGCTTGTGGCAGCGTCACTCAATGCCTGCCTCCTTCTTCTCCATGTTTCTGTCTCCTCTCCTTGTCTTACAAGGACACCAGTCATTGGATTAAGGCCCACCCTAATTGACTCTGACCTCATCTCAATTACAAATGGAGAGACCCTATTTCCAAATAAGATCACATTCTGAAGTTCCAAACGGCCATCAATTTTGAGGTGATTCTCTTCAGTTAGTACCCAGTTCAGGCTAGGTATGGTGGCTCATATTGTAATCCCAGAACTTTGGGAGGCCAAGGCAGGTGGATCAGTTGAAGTCAGAAGCTCAAGACCAGACTTCCCAACATGGTGAAACCCCGTCTACACACACACACACACACACACACACACACACACACACACACACAAAATTAGCCAGGCATGGTGGCATGAACTTGTAGTCCCAGCTACTTGGGATGCTGAGGTAGGAGAATCACTTGAACACAAGAGGCAGAGGTTGCAGTGAACCGAGACTGTGCCACTGCTCTCCAACCTGGATGACACAGCAAGACCTTGCCTCAGAAAAAAAGAAGAAAGAAAGGAAAGAAGGAAGGGAGGAGGGAAGGAAGGAAAGGAGGGAGGGAGGGAGGGAGGGCCTAGTTTATTCACCCAATACCAGTTCTATTGTCTCCAGGGTCTCCTCCATCTGCCTGACTGTGTGACTCTAACTTTTCTCTCTCCTTGAGAGCCTTTGCTGGCCTTTCCATTCAGCCAATTTCTTAAGGAACTTCCATCAACTTCCAAACGCCACCATCAATTTAAAGCTCAGCTTCAGCTGGAAGATGTCTTAGTGGTGAAATGGTTTAGGGAGAAACGAGGCTTTATTTCCTCCGATATTTTTAAACCCCATAGCTCCTCTTTCAGACTTTCAGCTGCAGTGAACCTCTCTGAAAATCCACCTCCTGGAATCATGGGATAGAGCCTTCAGGGGAGGAAAAGCAAACCACTTTCTCACTTTCTATGTCCCAGGGAATAATGGACTTCAAGAAAAGTGCTCCTTACCTTTCCAGCCACATTCCGCACTGGACTTTTCTAATCACAGCTCTTTATTAGTTTCCTTTCCATAATGTCTCCAATGAGTCTTTCTGTTGCTTTACATGACAAAATACAGCAAATCCTCAGCTTGTTCTTGTGAGAAAATGGAAAAGTTCACAAGGAAAGAAAATGACATAAGATGAGGGAGCCATGATATTCAAAAGTAAGGAGATTAGATAATGATGCAATTAGAGCCCATTTCTATGGTTTTCTATAACTCTGAACATTTGCTGACGACTGACTGGTTTGGTATTTATTCTTACATCATATCAATTTAAAATCACCCTCTATGCTACGTCCACAAGGAATGATAAATTGTGAAGAAAATATGTTCAGAAGAATTTTTTTAATGGGTTATCTGATGTTGACCTGCGATGTTACTATGAGGCCATCCAACCATTCTGGTCTTTTTTTTATTATATTATTTGTGTTCCAAGCATTCTAAATATTTAAGTGGCCTTTCTTCTTGTTCCTTAATGAGAGTTTTTTGCATCTGGCACATAATAACTGACTAGAAATGGCTTTCTCCTTCTTGTGTTCTCGATCCCGTGGAAATGGGGAAACCACTGAGAAAAGAAATGTTGTCAACCCAAAGAGAGACATTTCAAGTTAGTGGAAGTGATGAGAAATAGTGGCATTCGGGATGTATTTTCAAGTTCAAGCCAACAGGATTTTCTGGAGGCTTGGCTATGAAATCTTACAGAAAGCAATGAGCCAAACATGTCATTACAATTCTGAGTGAGGGTTTTATAAAGTCAGAGCTTTAGGTCAAAAGCACCAGCTTCCTAGAGTCAGGATGTGAGCGGGCTTCAGATGGGGCCTGCGTAGAATTCTTCCTAGACCAAAGGTTCCCATTACAGTGGCAACTCCAAGTTGGCTTCCGATTAAAAGGAGACCAGATCACCTCGGAGTATATGACTGCTTCCCAAAGTGTGATATATGTACTACATGTACTAACAGGAAGATTTTATGTTTTACAAAACCTATTTATTTTCAGCTTTATTTTAGATTCAGGGGTACATGTGCAAGTTTGTTGGTTTGTTATATAGGTAAATTGTGGGTCACCGGTATCTGATTATTTTGCCACCCAGGTAATAAGCATGGTATCCAATAGGCAGTTTTTCCATCCTCACCCTCCTCCCTTCACCCTCCAGTAGGCCCTGGTATCTGTTGTTTTCTTCTTGGTGTCCATAGGTACTCAATGTTTAGCTCCCACTTATATATGAGAATACACGATATTTGTTTTTCTGTTCCTGTGTTAATTCACTTAAGATAATGGCCTCTAACTCCATCCATGTTGCTGCAAAAGACATGATCTCATTCTTTTGTATGGCTGTGTAGTATTTTGTGGTATCTATATGCCACATTTTTTTCATCCAATCTACCACTGATGGGCATTTAGGTTGATCCCGTGTCTTTGCCATTGTTAATAGTGCTGTGATGAGCATATATGTGTATGTGTCTTTATGGTAGAATAATTTCTATTCCTTTGGATGTATGCCCAATAATGGGATTGCTGGGTTGAATGGTAATTCCATTATGAGCACCTTGAGAAATCTTAAACTGCTTTCCACAGTGGCTAAACTAATTTACATTCCCACCAGCAGCATATAAGCATTCTTTTTTCTCAGCAACCTCACCAGAATCTGTTATTTTTTTGCTTCTTAATAATAGCCATTGGCACTGGTGTGAGATGGTATCTCATTGTGGCTTTGATTTGCATTTCTCCAATGGTGAGTGATACTGTACATTTTCTCATGTTCTTGGCCACATGTATGTCTTCTTTTGAAAAGTGTCTGTTCATCTCCCTTGCCCACTTTTTAATGGGATTGTTTCTTCACGCACCCTTGTCAGATGCATAGTTTGCAAGTTTATTCACCTTTTCTGTAGGTTGTCTGTACACTCTGCTGAAAAGAAAAAAACACTTTTAAATTTTTAAATAGTCTTATCCCAAGTCATAATCCATGAGACTATGGTTTTGATGGGTGTATTTTTTAAATGTATTTTGGGGTATTTATTTCATTGAGAATTACATGACATATACACAGGTGTACACACACACGTGCACAGAAACACACGCCAGCCCATCAAACCCAGGAGTGCATAGATTATAGCCTAAGGGTAAGACTAAATTAAAAAAAAAAACTGGTCAATTTTTTAAACCATTAGGAGACTAATAATAAAATTGATTCTAGAATACAGCAAAAATTGTGAAGGTGGCCTGAAAATGATTGCAAGTTGAAGAACACAGAATTATATCAAGTCTTCTCTGCATGCATATGAAAATGACAGAATAAAATTCAAATTCGGTTAGTGAAAAATCCTTCTTATACACAGTCTATGTACTTCTACAAATCAAGGCGACAAACTAGCATAAATGCAGAGATGAAATGACAGGATGTGAGGGGCGATATGAGTGGTACTTATTCCCCAAATGAAATAATGACTTACTAAAGGAAAGTTGAGTGAGGAAAAACATTGATAATTGTCCAATAAATCTTTCCATAACCTCCCATTAGTCATCACAGCATTTCAGCCTCTTTTTTACCTAGGAAGGGAAGTCACATGCAACACGCAGGCGAGCCGTTGCTAAAGCCGTGCCGGGGGCCACAGCGCTGCTGGCTTTGTCACCTCAGGGTGCCTGTGAGTTTTCTCCTTTCCTGTAGCATCAAGACCATCAGATGGCGTAGAAGCCCATTTTAAATTGCCATTTGCCCTTCTTAGAACTACTGGGAAACATTCTTGTATGCACCAAAGTTACATTTTCTGCTCTGGCTTTGGGACCTGGGTCAACTTAAGTTACCTTCTCATTACCAAAGGGATTTGAAAACAGTCGTTCCGAGTACTCACTCGTTTGACAGTTTGCCTTCATTTCTGTTTTTACTATTTCAGCACAGAACTGCGAATCTCATACTCTAACAGAGGAGAAGATACTTATCAGATAAATACGTAAACATCTGGCAATTCAGTTTGGTGTTACCAAGAAGTACAAAACGTTGTTAAGGTCTATATTAATGAGGAGGCCTTGCCTTAGAAGTCCTGGGAGTCAGAGAAAACCACTCCAAGAACTTGAAGTGAGAGGCCAGGCATGGTGGCTCACGAATGTAATGCCAGCACTTTGGGAGGCCAAGGTGGGCAGACCACCTGAGTTCATGATTTCTAGACCAGCCTGACTAACATGGAGGAACCCCTGTCTCTACTAAAAATACAAAATTAGCCAGGCATGGTGACTGAGGTAGGAGAATTGCTTGAACCCAGGAGGCAGAGGTTAGGGTGAGCAGAGATTGTGCCATTGCACTCTAACCTGTTCAACAAGGGCAAACCTCTGTCTCCAAAAAAAAAAAAAAAAAAAGGAGAAAAAGAAAAGAAATAGAAGTTTGGGGAGAAGATAGCCAAGTGAGAAGATGGGAAATGAACATTCCAGGCAAGGATACCAGTTTGAACTAAATCTCTAAAGCACAAAGGACTTCGTGTGTTTGAAGAACAGAAACAAATTTGTCATGTCATGCTTAGGGTGGCCAACTGTCCTGGTTTGCTCTGGACTGAGGAGTTTCCCAGAACGTGGGGTTTTCTGTGCTAAAATCGGGAAAGTGTTGGCAAACCAGAACAATTGGACCATCCTTGTAATAAGCAATAGGAATAGTGATGTTAGACCAGGCTGGAGAGCTGAGCAGGGGCCATGCATCTGAATCACCACTGGTCACTGCTAGGATTCCACCATCCTGTCTGACTCCTTGGGACCTCAAGAAAACAAGGATATTCTCTTCTGCATATCTTCCCAAAATTTAGAGGCTTAAAAAAAATTAAGTATTATGATCTCTCACAGCCTAGGAATTGACCTGACTCAGCTAGGACGTCTCATTTAGGGTCTCTCATGCAGTTGCTAGGGCCGGAATCACTTGAAGCCTTTACTTCCAGTTGGATTTCTCCACTCATATCTGGTATCTCAGCTAGAACAGCTTGGCTCTTCCTAGAACAGCTGAAACAATTGAGAGCTAGCTAAGCATCTCCCCTTCACCTCTCTTTTGCTTGTACGTGCATGTGTGTACACACTCATGTGCATAGCCACCCCATACAACTAATCTGGCTTCTTCACAACATGGCGGTCTCATCATAGTCAGCCTTCTTACATGGTGCCAACTTTCCCTAGAGCAAGCACTCTCAGAGGCCCAGAGAAGTTACAAAGTCTCTTATGACCTAACTTTAGAAGTTACCTCTTTTGCATTCTATGGGTCAAAGTGAATCACAGGCCTAGGCCAGATTCAAAAAGACTGGAAATAGGCTCTTCTCCATGGGAAGAACAGCAAAAATCTGTGGCCATCTCTCTTCTATAGATGCTTTGGGTCAGTGTGCCTCACAGAATCATGGTATACTTTACTGACAACAAGATATGCTTGTCCTCATGAAAAGAAGCAAGGAGTCATTGCAAGTCTAATTCAGACATGTATATTTTGCACGAGACGTGTGTAAGTCAAGGGCTCATTCTAATACTGCATCATTTTATAGTCCCTTTCAAGAACCTCACACTTGCTCTCTACACTGCATCAAGGAATCCAGCATGATGGGCTAGAGAAGGAGCAAGCCTACCAATGAGATCTTCAACCTCAGTTCAAAAATGTCTTCCTTAGGTACTTTCTTCTTGTGACATGTTGGGGAGTTCTACGTCCCCTTGTGACTTTCTTACAGTTCCCAAGCAAATCAGAGCTCTCTCACTCCATAGCTTGGAAGCAAGACTACTCCTTGGCTCTTCCTTGTTTATACAGAATCTATTGACTATCCGATATCAGCAAACTTACTCTTTAAAGGGTGTGATGGTAAATATCTTAGGCTTTCAGGGTTTTGCCTTCTCTGTTGCAAGTACACAACCTGAGGGTTATAAACTTGATTTCAAAAACAGGTTGCTGGGCTGGGTGTGGCAGCTCACATCTGTAATCCCAGTGGAGCCCAGCCAACATGGTGAAACCTCATCTCTAATAAAAATACAAAAAAAAGCCAGGCATAGTGGTGCACTCCTGTAATCCCAGCAACTCAGGAAGTTGAGGCAGGAGAATCACTTGAACCCAGGAGGCGGAAGCTGCAGTGAGCAGAGATTGTGCCACTACACTCCAACCTGGGAGACAGAGCAAATCTCTGCCTCAAAATAATAATAACAACAATAGAACTTAATACAGAGCACAAGCTAAAGGATTAGCAGAGGAAAATGTCATTCAAATTCTCCCTCACCTTAAACTTGAAGCCAGAAAAAAGAAAAAAAAAACACTCTTCAAATTTGTACTGAATTTGTACTTTTAAGCCCCAACAGGTTTTCTCCCTGTTTCAGTGTGTCTCTGAATATTCATAACAAATTTAAAACCCTATGTAGTGTTTTTCACATGACAGGAGTTCGATGACTTCATTTGAAAATTAAATCAGTGTTTGCCAAAATGTGAAACACACACCTCTGGTAATAAATGAAATTTGAGGTAAGATAGCTAATGAATACTCTTTGTTTGAATTGTCTATTTATTGATCACAAAACTTATTTTAATATGTCTTTAAAAATATATAACTGTCTCATGGAACCTATTACCTTACAGATGTTGCTTAGGACAAGCAAAAGAAGATATTTACACTTTTAAAAAGTCTGTTGAGGTAAATAGCACAGTGCTTGCTACATAAAAGGTCCACAATAAGCCAGGCATGGTGGCACACATCTGTCATTCTGGCACTTTGAGAGGCCGAGGTGGCTGGATGGCTTGAGTCCAAGAGTTCGAGACCAGCATGAGCAACAGGGCAAAAACTTATCTTTACAAAAAATGCAAAAATTAGCCAGCCGTATTGTCAGGTGCCTGCAGGCTGAGGTGGGAGGATCAACTGAGCCCAGGAGGTGAAAGCTGAAATGAGCCGTGATTGTGCCACTGCATTCCGGCATGCGTGACAGAGTGAGACCCTATCTCAAAAAAAAAAGTAAACAAATAAAGGCCCACAATAAATATAGAATGAGTGGATAAATTAAGTTGTCACTCAGATTATTAGGTTAATTTGAGTCATGGAAAATAATCTCACACTAACTCAAGGATCTAGTATTTCAGATGTTCTTAAGAACAGTCTGAAGTTTGCAGAATGGAAGAGATGAGCTTGTTTAAAGTCGGTCAGTTAGAAGTGGACAGTCTCTTGGGATGTCTTTGCCAAGAGAAGCCCAATGGTGCCATAAATCAGGATGCCTAATTGAAGCTATGCTTTAGGAACTAAACAGCAACTAAATTAAATGGGAAAGTTTCTAAGGGACACCTTTGATATCATGGGGGGAAAAGTCAAAACAACCCCAAGGGTCTATGGGAAAAAAATAGCTTTCTTCCAAAAGGCTTGCTGGTTAATAATTATCAAACACATCTGTGATTCAAACCCTCTTTCTTCCAAAGGCTTTATGATCTTACCATAGACTTCCCTCCTTGAACATCATGAGCCAAAGCAGAAAGATCACTGAGGTATCACAAATGCAGGAAACCATGGAAAAAAGACTTGGAAAGGAAATGTGTAGCAAAAACTTTCATCCTGCCGAAAACTAGTTTTATGAAACTGATTCTCAGAATAGATGGCATAACGAGTATCTGTTTACCCAGTGAAAGTAATTTAAAGCATTTCAGCATCAATGTCCCCAACTTCAAGAGAAGCCTAACTTGAACTTGGAGATTGATGGTGGAAGAGTTGTATGTGTGTGAGAGTGTGCGTGCATGCACACGTGCACGTGTATATAAAAGGTTTATTTAAAACTATGGTAAATTCTTTCATAACAGTGTTTCCAAAAACATAGAACTCCTACCTTCAATAGAGGTGATTTTAGGTAAAATGTGAACAAAAAAACAAAGCCTTTCTTATTTTAGCAGTTACGTAGTTTTTTGTTTGTTTTTTATTGCATTTTATGTTTTTGGGGTACATGTGCAGAACATGCAAGATAGCTGCATAGGTACACACGTGGCAGTGTGATTTGCTGCCTTCCTCCCCTTCACCCACATCTGTCATTTCTCCCCATGCTATCCCACCCCAGCTCCCCCTCCCCACTGTCCCTCCCTTATTCCCCCCAATAGACCCCAGTGTGTAGTGCTCCCCTCCCTGTGTCCATGTGTTCTCATTGTTCATCACCCACCTATGAGTGAGAACATGCGGTACTTTATTTTCTGTTCTTGTGTCAGAATGATGTTCTCCAGATTCATCCATGTCCCTACAAAGGACATGAACTCATCTTTTTTGATTGCTACATATTATTCCATGGTGTATATGTGCCACATTTTCCCAGTCCAGTCTATCATTGCTGGGCATTTGGGTTGGTTCCAGGTCTTTACTATTGCAAACAGTGCTGCAATGAATGTTCGTGTGCATGTGTCCTTATAGTAGAACGATTTATAGTCCTTTGGATATATACCCAGTAATGGGATTGCTGGGTCAAATGGAATTTCTATTTCTAGGTCCTTGAGGAATCTCCACACTGTCTTCCACAATAGTTGAACTAATTTATACTCCCACCAGCAGTATAAAAGTGTTCCTATTTCCCCACATCCTCTCCAGCATCTGTTGTCTCCAGATTTTTTAATGATCGCCATTCTAACTGGCGTGAGATGGTGTCTCAATGTAGTTTTGATTTGCATTTCTCTAATGACGAGTGATGATGACCATTTTTTCATATGTTTGTTAGCCATGAGTATGTCTTCTTTTGTAAAGTGTCTGTTCATATCCTTTGCCCATTTTTGAATGGGCTTGTTTGTTTTTTTCCTGTAAATCTGTTTTAGTTCTTTGTAAATTCTGGATATCAGCCCTTTGTCAGTTGGGTAGACTGCAAAAATTTTTTCCCATTCTGTTGGTTGCCGATTCACTCTAGTGACTGTTTCTTTTGCTGTGAAGAAGCTGTGGAGTTTGATTAGGTCCCATTTGTCTGTTTTAGCTTTTGTTGCCAATGCTTTTGGTGTTTTGGTCATGAAGTCCTTGCCTACTCCTATGTCCTGAATGGTTTTGCCTAGATTTTCTTCTAGGGTTTTTATGGTGCCGGGTCTTATGTTTAAGTCTTTAATCCATCTGGAGTTAATTTTAGTGTAAGGTGTCAAGAAGGGGTCCAGTTTCTGCTTTCTGCACATGGCTAGCCAGTTTTCCCAACACCATTTATTAAACACGGAATCCTTTCCCCATTGCTTGTTTTTGTCAGGTTTATCAAAGATTGTATGGTTGTAGATATGTTGTGTTGCCTCTGATGCCTCTGTTCTGTTCCATTGGTCTATATCTCTGTTTTGGTACCAGTACCATGCTGTTTTGATTACTGTAGCCTTGTAGTATAGTTTGAAGTCCAGACTCAATGCTATCCCCATCAAGCTACCAATGACCTTCTTCACAGAACTGGAAAAAACTACCTTAAACTTCATATGGAACCAAAAGAGAGCCCGCATAGCCAAGTCAATTCTAAGCAAAAAGAACACAGCAGAAGTTACATAGTTTTATATAAAGCAAAATAAAAATATACTTAATACATCCATGATGGTATGAATTACTGCTTAGAATGAGGCAAAGTTTTTTTAAAGTACGTTAATTTCCCTAAAAAGAATATTAAGAAAATAACTGAACATAGGGGTCACTCTCAAACATGGCAAAATTTATAAAAATTGCTTCCCAAATGGCTGAGGATTGTGAAACACTGTTCTATAGCACAGTTCGGACTCTTTCTAACATACAATGCAAAAAAAGGGAGTTTGCATCCTTTGTTTAATAAAATCCAACAAAAACTGCAAAAAGAATACTGGGGCAGAAGGTAGGGATGCAGAATTCACTTTTCAAGTTCAGATTATCCCAGCTGATTATCGAAGTCATCACTTTGATGATGAGATTCTGGAAAAATGAATCTTCATTGCCCACATTTCACCTTACAAGCAGGTAACCACTTTTCTGCATATTTATGAAAGATTTATTCTGTGATGGTTCAAGAGGATGACAGTTGTGCACATCTCACTTTAAAAATAACTATCATTATTATATTATCACTATCATTAGTTTCATTAGGAAATCCTCTCTATCCCAACAAACTAGAAACCACTTACAAGAAAATAGATACTATAGTAATGACTATGCTGGTCTCGTCAATTCAGACAGTATTTTGAGTCTGTCCTATGCAGAATCCTGTGTTAGTGATTCTAATTCAGGATCTAGCATTTTGTAGCTCAGTGATTTTGTGAGACTCGTTCATCCACGAAATCTTGGTTGTAACATCTGTAAAATAGAGATAATGATTCCCACTTCAGGTTGATAATTAAATAAGAGACTGTATAAAATACCTACAAAATACCAATCATGAAGTAGGTCCTCAGCACGCGTTAATTGGTCCCAGTTTTCTAGCCCTCTCCACTTTCTCTTCACCCCGTCACTCACTTTAGCAGTTCACCTGTACGTCAGGTCTCCCATACATCATCCACAAAGCCCTCCCATGCGAAAGGTAGAATATGAACCCATTTGCTTACCAGTAAATGTCTACCACTGCCTCTAATATCATTTTCTGGAATCCAGCTTGTATTAGCATTCTGAATCATTCATGCCTTCATTCAACAAAAATAAATGGACTGCCTCCTAATGTCCTGCACCACGCTTGCTTCATGGAAAAGAAACAAGCAAGTAAATGCATATGTCAGGTACAATTTTCACAAAGCACCAGCCCCAGCATGTGAAAAATATAACTTGCTTCATTTTTATTTTATAAATTAATTTAATTTTTCTTGAAGCCCTCATTATATCTAGAGGGAAAAAAATGCCTCCGTTAACGAAGGGTCTTCTTGGCTAATTCAGGGATTTCCTACTTGCCTTTGCTTGCGTTGCTTCTATGACTTAGGCAGAGGAAGTCAAGGGAGAAATTGGGGATTTGTCTGCTTCTCAGTGTTCATTTCCTCCCCATGACCTTTGGTGTCTGTGTATGGTCCCTACTGGCAGGTAGTAGGGACTGCGCTTCCCACACTGCATCCACAGAGATATCCCCATTCCCAAATACACAGGGTTACCCTCTGTCCCTTGTCCCTGTCCCGTTGTGGGCATTTGCTTTATCTGCCAGTTCTTTCTTCTCAGTTGAATTCTGTACCTTTTTGGGGGACAAGGAAAATGTTGGCTCTTGCAAAAAGCTATTCTAAGGCTACAAAAATCGAGATAGGCTGACTCAAACCCTTCTTGCAGATAGAGCTCTGGTGCTTCCCAGGGCTGCAAACTTACCTGGGGAATATTTCCATGCCCTCCCTCAGTCTAACCCAACCTGGGGGTAGGCAGTCAAACTTCGGAGTTCTTTTCAGAGACCTATCCCAGTGCTTTACTCTCTTGTGTTCCTGAAAGGCTCTTTTTCCTCCCCAAATCCTGACATTCCTTCCCCGCTGGTGCTGGTGTCGGGGCTAAGTAAGGATATAGGCTGGCTCAGGAAATGTTCCCCCAAATCTGTAGTGATTTGGCCATGCCCTTGGCCTTTGACTCTCTAAAACCCAAAGTTCTGTTCCTTTGCCCTCAGGCTCAGGTTCCTCCATGACTATCTCCCATCCAAATGCAGAACAGTCCCAGTGGTTAAAAGAACTGGAAAAGGGGGAAGAAATCAATGAACCTGTCCCAAGATTATCCCACCATATGAGCCAACACAACACAGAGTGAGAACAGGGGCCCAGAGGGAGCACAGAGCAGCTGCAAGGGGACGTCAGACAAGACAAGAAATAGAAGCTTCGAGGTAATGACATTCAAATTGCTCTTCACGAGCCCTGGTGGCCTTTCCCAGGCACTCCATGGCTCCCTCTGGGCCACAGCTTCCTGTCTGGATTATATCACTCAGCACTGCAGGAGATGGGGATCATATAGTTCTGAAGATTAATTAATAGTAACCACTGCACATGTGACTGCAAAACCCCAGACTCTCATGACCAAAGAGACAACCTGGTGTGTGGGGAAAGACGGAGTCCTGTGGCTTGGGTTTGAGACAGGACTTCTCTAGCTCCCTCAGTTATATAACTTGTCCACATCACTGCTCCTCTCAGCCTCAGTTTCCCTATCTGCAAAATGGGATACCACTTCTGCTTTTACAGAAAACGGAGACTTTCTGAGACTGTCTTTAAAAATGCTTTATTGGCCGGGTGCAGTGGCTCAGGCCTATAATTCTAACACTTTGGGAGGCCAGGGCAGATGGATTGCCTGAGCTGAGGAATTTGAGGCCAGCCTGGGCTACATAGTGAAACCCCAACTCTACTGAAATACAAAAAATCAGCTTGGTGTGGTGGCGGTCGCCTGTAATCCCAGCTACTCAGGAGGCTGAGGCATGAGAATTGCTTGAACCTGGGAAGCAGAGGTTGCAGTGAGCCAAGATTGTGCCACTGCACTCAAGCCTGGGCAACAAAGTGAAACTCTGTCTCAAAAAAA
This sequence comes from Callithrix jacchus, assembly GCF_049354715.1. Lineage (NCBI taxonomy): Eukaryota > Metazoa > Chordata > Mammalia > Primates > Cebidae > Callithrix > Callithrix jacchus. The sequence continues at coordinate 48,871,404 of NC_133506.1, forward strand.
ATAAAAAGAAAAAGAAGAAGAAAGAAAATGCTTTATGTACCAGAAAAACTACACAAATATTAGGCATCATTTTTAGTGGTAGTCTGTCATCAGCCTGAATATAGACCTAATCTTGGGATGTATCTTAGAAGTTCTATAGGGGTGAATAAATCCCTGATTTTTATTTTGTAACTACTTAATTGCTATTACAGGCATGAGCCACCATGCCTGTAATCCCAGTACTTTGGGAGGCCAAGGTTTGTGGATCATTTAAGGCCATGAGATCAAGACCAGCCCACCTATTTGGCGAAATCCCATCTCTACTAAAAATACAAAAATTAGCTGAGCATGGTGGCTCACACCTGTAATCCCGGCTACTCGGGAGGCTGAGGTAGGAGAATCTCTTGAACCCTGGAGGTGGAAGTTGTAGTGAGGCAAGATTGTGCCTTTGCACTCCAGCCTGGGCGACGGAGTGAGACTCTGTCTCTGAAAAATAGTAACAATAAAAATAATTAATACAAAAAAAAGCCCTGTTTCCATTTCCTCGTAAACACTCCATTTATTTAAGATTGCTAATTATTTCAATCCTGGAAATTTATCAGGATAAATGATTAACTGTTCCTTTAATATAATTTTAGGAGGTAACTAAAAAGCTAGGCTTCCCAAAGTCAGCCAGATCCTACTTTGGCAGTTTGACATGTTCCGGAACACTCCTCTGGTGACATGTGAGTTCCACCTGGGGCTCTGCATTTCACCCTTTTGCTATTTTGGAAACCTGAAGACATCGGAATGGTGCCCAGGGCAGGCCCCCAGAGACAAAAATGCAAGACCTTGGCCAAGGGGAGGTGTGAGAGCTGACCAGATTTCCCAGGAGCTGGGAGAGGCAGAGATTTCTTCCAGAAACAAGGAAATTTATGTGGGGAGCACACAGTTGGGAGCCGTGAGCCAGTTCTTGCTTACAAATAGCAGGAAAGGACGAGACGGGGAAGAAAGGAAGACATTCATTACTGAAGGCGAGGGATTTGACTGGCCCTGGAAACTCCAAAACTGCAGTCCCAAATTGCTTCATGAACGAAGCCATTCACTATTAGCCGCATGCAGACCATTTATTTAAATCAAATTAAGATCTGAATACAGCAATTTTAATCATTTAATTTTTTGGTGGGGAGAGCATCATACAGTCTGTATCTTCTTTCTGGATAGCTTCGCTTTGGCGAGCAGTGTCTGTGAATCACGCATTGGGTTTGCCATCTATCGTCATGACATCTAATCCCTCCCTGACCACTTCCTAGCTGTGTGACTTCAGCAAGGGGCTTGACCTCTCTGGGCCTGTGTTCAATTTTATAAAATGACTGTGATGCCTGCTTTACCCTTGAAGTTGTAAGTAAAAATGCTCCCTGATCAAAAATGAGATACAGTAATAAGGATCCAGGTGGTACCAGCGTTACTTAGCATCCTCAGTGCTTTTTTCAGACATAAACAGAGGATATGTCTAAGTCTACAATTAAATGACACTGTACTTTCTCGTTTTAAAGAATAAAGGAGTCAACTCAGAACCAGATACATGGAGAAAGCATGCCACATATAATAGGAATAATATAAAAAAACAGGAGGTGGAAAGAAGCTAAGCCTTTCTTACAAGGGATTTTTTTCTTCACTTTGGAATGTCATATTATTGACCCGATATTTCAGCTTCTCAGAATTGGAAAATAAAGGAAAACTGAGAAATGAGTACTGCAAAGACACTGGCTAAGTATCTGTTTTCACCCCCACAGAAAGAAAAAGGCTAATGGAGATACTGGTGCGCCCCAAAGGAGCACTCACGCCTCCCTCGGTGTAGAAAAGGCAGATCACAGCTGTCAAGCGGTGAAGGGACAACGCTCCATACTTAGCAGTCATGGGAAGAATGGGTATACCGTTCTCAGTCATGGGGCACGACAGCCATCCTCACAATTCTTCCTTAATAATTCTCTTATCTGCTGTCACCCCAGAGATGTTCTTAAGGACGCTGTTAGAGCTCCAGTTTTAACCCAGGGTTCCCAAGCCAAGCTCTACCTGGTCAAGCAGCACTTGGTCCACGGGGAGCATCACTCATTCATTCCATCAATTTGATTTAACTCCTTCTGAGCCACGGACCAGGGATAACCAGGAGGAACAAAGCCCAGGCCCTGCCTAAGGAGCCTGGAACTTTCCCTTTCTTTCTTTTTTTTTTTTTTTTTTAAGACAAAGTCTCATTCTGTCGCCAGGCTGGAGTGTGCAATGGCACCAACTCGGCTCACTGCAACCTCTGACTCCCAAGTTCAAGCGATTCTCATGCCTCAGCCTTCTGAGTAGCTGGGACTACAGGCACGCTCCACCATGCACAGCTAGTTTTTGTGTTTTTAGTAGAGACGGGGTTTCACCATGTTGGCCAGGATGGTCTTGATCTCCTGACCTCATGATTCACCTGCCTCAGGCGGGCGGATCACAAAGGTGTAATCCCAAAGGTGCTGGGATTACAGGCATGAGCCACTGCGCCCAGTCAGAACTTTCAAGAATCTGAAAAAAAAGCTGGAGAGGCTGGAATCTAGTGAGGAAAGCAAGGAGAATGACCTAGACAAGCCCGGAGAGAAAAGGAAAGACAAGATCACTCCAGACACCAAGGTGATGTCCCACCTCTCACCCCGAACGAGGACGTTAGACCCATGGTCTCAGGCCCACCTTCCTCTTTAAACCAGTGTTCCAATTGCCTGTGCCCCCAGCCTCCGGATGAGCCTGGCTTCCCCACTGGAGAAGGCTGGGCCCTGAGTCTCACACAGTATTTCCGCAGAACCCACCCCTCACCTCTTAGCGTGGCTTGAGTACCTCAACTGCCTCGGCAAGGCTCTGCATTTATGTAACAAGCCCTGCTCAAGCATTTGTAGGCCTCCTGTTTAGAAACACACAGCAGGGGCAAGAAAGAATAAATATGGAAATCAAATGTAGAAACTTCTGGCTCCTGCAACCGGCTTCCTGGGGGAATTTTCCTCTGTGTTCTTTCCACTTCTTCTACTCAGCGGAATGACTGCTAGTCATTAAGGAAATCTGTGAGGAGCTCACGGTACAGGAATTGTACACCAGTGCTCCCATCCTCATTTGCATATCCCATTTTTTGATTGGCAGCTGTACATGAAATGCCATATCAGTTGAAAGTATGTTGTGAGCTGGCACTAATGATCCTTTGGCTCCAGGGAAACCTGCCATATTGTAATTTGGCTATCAGGCATGAAAGAAATAATTCTAAGTGCCAGGAATGCAAGACTGAATAAATGTTTCACTGCTGCAGGTTGTCAAGGGCGACACTTCTGATTTAGTATAAACGAATGCCCCGTTGCCTTTGGGGTACCGGGAGTTTGCATTGTATCTGAGCTGTGTGTATAAAACATTAGTCTAAGAAAATGGCTTCGGTGTAAGACGGGAAACAGAGGCCTGCTCCCAGAAGGCGGCGGAATGTTTACAACTAATCACTGGATGAAAGGATTTTGCTACCTTCAATAATGACAGGCAAACAGGATTTGCCTTTCCTGAGATGGAGAATAATGGTTATGTTAACTCTGCCTCGCCTAGCCTTTTTTTTTTTTTTTTTAATGAAATGCTCTTTTGTAAAGAAAATCACATCTGTTTCCTTTTATGTATGAAAGGGATATAAATTCTTTTTCTTTCCCGCCCCCTGTGTGAATAGCCCATGGTGTACCTTGGGATTAAATAACCCTTTCTGATGTCATTGGGTTTCAGAGGTCTGGAAACATGGCCACCACTTCCTTCTCCCTGGCTCCTGACTTCACACACCTGCCTAGACAAAGAATGACTTTAGAAGTGGGAAGCGATCACTTTCACTCGAATTTTTATTAAGGTCCCAAAGCCAATTCCCTGCATACTGAGCTCCACAGGATCTCACTTTCACTAACAAACTTCCCGTGGGTTCTCTGTATGCAATGCAGAAAACAGTAGCAGTGCCTCCTTAGAAGAAAAGACACTGGAAGTTCCTTCCTCCCTGTGGCCTCCATTGACCATCTGGGTCCTGGCTTCGGGATCATGTTAAGATCTGTTTTGTTTCCCTTGATTCTGCGTGGGATGTTCTTTGGAGACGGTTTCCACCATGGACTTCCTTGCTTGGATGTCACCGAAGTAAAGGCTCAGGTACCTGTTTAGACACAACAGTACAGCAGTCACAGGAAAATGCCATTTTTCCATTTGTTCTCTAGGCAAAGGCCAGCTGGAGTAAATCAAGACCGGGCTGGGGAGCACTGGACCGCTTTTACTCTCAATTCTTGCTTTGGGAAGAAAGCAACCTGACACTTGGACTCTCCTCTTGAAGTGAAAACTTCATTATTGCCTCTCACCTACAGTTGCAGTGACTTTCGGGTGGGCTTGGCGAGAGTGGGAGTGAAAACGTAATAACTTAGAAGATAACTAAGAGTATAGTCGGATTTACTCAACCCTAACAGACTGACTCAGGAAATTCCCATCATACCAATCCCGTCGGCCATTCCACTGTTGCAGAGTGTGTCGTAGGCTTGTGATACAATAAACAGATCCCATAATATAGAGCATCTTACAATGTTTCTCTTCCGTAGGTGAAGAATTTTTAAATTTTAGGTGGAGGATACTGAGGTTGCTGTTCATTCAAACTTACATTTCTTGTTCCTTCACTTAAGTGACATACAAATTATCGGGCATTCACTCTGTGGTGGGCTTTGGAGGTATTAAAATAAATGAGGCAGGTCCTCTGTCCTCAAGTAAGTCACAGTTAATGGGAAATGTGCATCAAAACATAAAAGCAACCACATCTACTGTGACGATACAGCGCTGAAGCCGGGGTGAAACCCACAGTTGAGAGCCTGACAGTCACAGTCACAGACACAGGAGAAAATGCCAATTGAAGAACCAACTGGCCACACTCGCCTCTTTATGTTTTTTTTTTTTTTTTTGAGACAGAGTTTTGCTCTTGTTACCCAGGCTGGAGTGCAATGGTGCAATCTTGGCTCACCGCAACCTCCGCCTCCTGGGTTCAGGCAATTCTCCCGCCTTAGCCTCCCGAGTAGCTGGGATTACAGGCGTGTGCCACCACGCCCAGCTAATTTTTTGTATTTTTAGTAGAGACGGGGTTTCACCATGTTGACCAGGATGGTCTCGATCTCTTGACCTCGTGATCCACCCGCCTCGGCCTCCCAAAGTGCTGGGATTACAGGCTTGAACCACCGCGCCCAGCCTAACCTTTTTTATTTTTTATTTTTTTTGAGATGGACTCTCGCTCTGTCACCCAGGCTACTAGAATGCAGCAATGCGATCTTGGCTTACTGCAAAATGTCCTCCTCCCAGGTTCAAGCGATTCTCGTGCCTCAGCCTCCTGAGTAGCTAGATTTACAGGCACCTGCCATCACGCCTGGCTAATTTTGTATTTTTAGTACAGACAGGGTTGGCCAGGCTGGCCTCAAACTCCTGACCTCAGATGGTCCACCCACCTCGACCTCCCGAAGTGCTGGGATTACATGTCTGAGCCACTGCACCTGGTCACCTCTATAACTTTCAAGGACCAGCTTAAATTTAGTTTTAAATTCAGAAAGCCGTATTGTATACCCACTACATGCAGGTGTAATATTTAGGTACTTTCACTCATATTACGTGGTTTAATTCTCTTCCAGTGGCCAATTATTCATTGATATTAAGATTATAGAGGTTCAATATTAAGAGAGAAGGAAGTCAATCCTGTAGGAAGCAGAACATACTAGAATGTGTGACCTTTTCCTCATCGGTTATGGGAGATTATCCAAAAGTATGAATGTTCGAAAACCCAGACATCTGCAGATAGGGTCCCCTTCCTGGTATTCCTTTCTTTCAGGTAATTCAACACTTCTCAGAACATCAGCACATGTAAAAATTACTAAACAGGGTTAACTCTGCAGTACCACTCATATATTCAAGGTGGGATTTGAGGGATTTTCTAAGGCTAACTGGGTTATATGTATTTTTCACTTAAGCCTGGACTTGGAGCTCAACCTCTACATGATTGCGTCTCTACTGCTTGTTGAAAGGGTGATATATGTTCAGAGGAAATTGTGTCTGAGTCCACATTAGGCCTGAAAGAGGGGTGGTCAGGGAAGACTTCATTGAGGTGGTGATTTTCCAGAATGCATGAATTAGGAAAGGAAATTCCAGGCAGAGTGGCCAAGACTAGCCAATGCTAGGAGGTGACAGAGTATGGCTGGCTTTGGGTTGAAAGACTAGAAAATAAGTAGTGGCAGAGGTGAACTTAGATCAGTGGGCCGGTGCCCGTGCTCTGCTGGCTGATGTTATCAGGTTGCCTACCCACTTGTTTTGAGATCTCTAGACCTGTGGTTTTTAACAGGGAGATGACTTGGCCCCCAGGGGACATTTAGCAATGTCTAGAGACATTTTGGTTGTCACAGTTAAGGAAAGGGTGATACTGGCATCTAATGAGTAGAGACCAGGAAGGCTGCTAAATATCCTACAATGCCCAGGACCATCCCCCACAACAAAGAATTGTCTGGCCTGAAATGTTAATAGCACTGAGATTGAAAAAGCCTTTTCTAGACCATGGCCACTTGTTTTCACACTATTCTGGTGTCACGGAGGTAAATGCAAAGCAAGTTTAAACTTTCTGTGTTGGAATAAGGATGTCTCAGGACAAATATTTATTTGGAATTCCTGTTCCTTCTGAGCCAGGGAATGGGGTGGGGAGGCAGGGTGGAGAGCGACTTTAGAGAGAAATATTAACCTTGCAAATGTGCACATTTTCAATTCACATCCTAGTGACAGGCTACAACTTGTAATCAGTATAAAATGATTTTCCGGGAGAGTAAATGCTTATTTTCACTGTCTTGATGTTGGCACTGGATTACTTGGTATTAATCCCAGGGTGACACAGTCACATTTGGAAGCCGCGAGATTTATTTGGATGTCTCGTGGGGCCAGGGGCAGCCTTCATTTTACACCCTTGATCTTTGAGAATTTAAATTAGAGCTGCTTTTCTGTATACACTAGTGGTGTGAAAAGGAAGGTATCCACCCAGGACATATTCCAAGAGCCATGGAAAGCCAGGGAAGGAAGGAGAGAGGATAGAAATGTCTCCATATTTATTGACAACTTCATACTTAGCAGTAGCAATGACAAATACTTATTAAACACCAACTGTGTGCCTGCTTCCCTTGCACAAGAGGGCAAGAAACCTGAGAGTTTGTACCCACTTGCTCCATCATACATGATAACAGCCTCTTCTCTTGCATATGCCCCCACTATGAGGCTATATTGGGTATGATTACTAGTGAGTCTAGACTGTGTATGCTGCAAAATATCCTACAATTCACAGAACAGCCCCACCATGATGAAGAACTGTCTGATATGAAACGTCAGCAGTACCTGGGTCGAAAAAGCCCTCTCTGGACAAATTCTGTCACTATCACCTCTTATGCATAACTTTCATCTACAGCAGAAGCCAGCCAAATTTTTTAAGGGGCCAGAGAGTAAATATTTTTGACTTTGCTAACCATATGGCTTCTTTGGCAACTACTCAGCTCTGATGCAACGTGAAACAGCCATAGACAATATGTAAACAGGGGAGCAGGACTGTGTTCCAATAAAGCTTTATTTACAAAAAACAGGCAGCTGGGCCAGATTTGTCCTCGAGGTTCTAATTCATCAGCTCCTGATTGACAGTACCTGGTACACTTTTAAAAAAAAATAAAAATCACAGCTCACTGCAGCCTCAAACTCTGGGGCTCAAACAATCCTCCCACTTCAGCCTCCTAAAGTGCTGGGATTACAGACATGAGCCACCATGCCCCGCCCAGTATAATATTTTAAAGACATTCTTTCTGAATATTTAAGTAATGCTATTAGGAATGATAAAACAGCCTGGTGTGGTGGCTCATGCCTATAATCCCAACACTTTGGGAGGCTGAGGTGGGTGCATCACCTGCGGTCAGGAGTTTGAGACCAGCCTGGCCAACATAGCAAAACCCTGTCTCTACTAAAAATAGAAAAATTAGCCGGGCACAGTGGTGTATGCCTGTAATCCCAGCTACTCAGGAGGCTGAGACACGAGAATTGCTTGAACCTGGGAGGCAGAGGTTGCAGTGAGCTGAGGTGGTGCTACTGCACTCCAGCCTGGGCAACAGAGAGACTCTATCTCAAAAAAGACAAACAAAAAAGAATTTGTAATTTTACATCTCTAAATCTAGTTCTAAGAGTATCTTTGGCTTTGCAGGTATAAATTTTTGTCCAAACATGTTCACTGAGGTAATATTTACATAATAAAGACACGGAAGCGGTTTTATTGGTCCATGATAGGACATCAGAGAAATCTTGTCTGCGATGGAACAGTGGAATATTGGGCAGTCTTTGAAAGTGATCATTCTAGCCCAGGTACACTGGCTTAATCCCAGCACTCTGAGAGGCTGAGGCAGGTGGATCACCTAAGTCAGGAGTTCTAGACCAGCCTGACCCAACTTGGTAAATTCCCATCTCTACTAAATACAAAAAATTAACCAGACATGATGGTGCATGCCTATAATCCCAGCTACTTGGAAGGCTGAGGCAGGAGAATTGCGTGAACCTCGCAGGTGGAGGTTTCAGTGAGCTGAGATTGCACCACTACACTCCAGTCTGGGCAACAGAGTGAGACTCCATCTCAAAAAAAACAAAAGAAAATGGAAGTGGTCATTCTGAAAGGTTTTCAAGATGTATTTAAGATGTAATGTTAAGTCAATAAAAGTGAAATCGAAATTGTGCCAACAGTTTTGTGGCAATTGAGTGTAAATCCACATTGCATGGAAAAAGAGCAGGAAGAAATATACCAAATTGTTAAGTACAGTGAGGCTATGGGGTGACTTTTCTTAAATTTAATTCCAACATGGATTTTTTTTTAGCATTATGTTCATTCTTTTTTATTTTTTAATCATCTATATTTCTTTGGGGCACCTATGCAGGTTTGTTACATGGGTAAGTTGTGTGTCTTGGGATTTTGGTGTACAGATAATTTTGTCACCCAAGTAATCACCATAATATTGCATAGATAGTTTTTCTTTTTTTTTCTTGAGACAGAGCCTTGCTCTTTCGCCCAGGCTGGAGTGCAGCGGCATAATCTGGGCTCATTGCAACCTCCACCTCCCAGTTTCAAGCAATTCCCCTGCCTCAGCCTCCCAAGTAGCCGGGATTTCTAGTGCACACAACTGCACCCAGATAATTTTTGTATTTTTAGTAGAGAGGTTTTCCCATGTTGCCCAGACTAGTCTCAAACTCCTGGCCTGAAGTGATCTGCCCACCTCTGCCTCCCCAGATGCTGGAATTATAGGCAAGCCACTAAGCCTGACCCATAGGCAGTTTTTCAATCTTCACCCTCCTCCTACCCTCCACACTCAAATATGCCCCAGTGTCTATTGTCCCCTTCTCTGCGTCCATGTGTACTCAATGTTTAGCTCCCACTTATAAGTGAGAAATGCAGTATTTGGTTTCTTTGTTCCTGCATTACCTGCTTAGGATAATGACCTTCAGCTCTATCCACCAACAAAGAATTATTAAAAGAGGGCAAGTGGTGGCATCCAGCAGATTTAGCTTTGTAGTTCACTGGCTAAGCAGGTGACCAAGGAGAGGTGACTTAAGCTCGCTGAGCTTCAGCTCATTTCTTCTTGAAACACATGTAACATCTGACTCTCCAGATTGATGGGAAGATTAAATGAAGTAATACACATAAAACATCCAGCAGAGGGTTTGTAGCATAGTAGGCACCAAACACATTGTAGCTATTAACATCATTATTCCTTGTTTGTTCCAAGCAGTCTGTATCTTGGTTGTGGTAGTGATTACATAAATCTATGCAAGGGATAAAATTGCATAGAACTACACACAAAACACACACACACACACAAGTAAAAATTGTAAAAACTAAGGTCTGTAGCGTACTTAACAGTATTGTACCAGTGTCAGTATCCCAGCTTTGATATTGTACTCCAGCTATTTAAGATTGACATCTCCACTGGGAGAAACTGGGAGGTTACATGGGACTCTACTATTTTTACAGCTTCCTGTGAATCTATGATTATTTCAAATGAAAGAGTTTTTAAAGTACAGTAAAACTTTTTTAGAAATTCTAACATCTTCCGTAATTTGCATCTCATCTATTCAGGTGAGGTAGGAAAGGTGGGAATGGTTTGTTATTATTTATAAGAGGAAAAACTGACAGAGTGACTGATTCCTCTCTAGGTCAATCAGAAAATAAGCAGAAAAGGAAAAACCATGGCACTGAATGTCCAGGACTTTTTAACAGTTGCTGACCCTGCCTCAAACGTTGTACTGTGTTTAATGGCATTTATGTTCCCTCAATAAGGGGTTTTTTCTTTAGCTTTGTGTTCATTCTTTTTTTATTTTTGTAAATGTATCTATATTTCCTTGGGGTACCTATGCAGGCTTGTTACATAGGTAAATTGCATGTCTTGGGATTTTGGTGCACAGATAATTTTGTCACCCAGGTGATCACCTTAAACTCTGAGGTTTAAGGGTACACCTGCTATCTCATTCTTTAGATGTATGTAAAGGTGGTCAGTGGACACGGAAATCAGAACAGAACCTAGAATTCCGTAAACCAGTGTCCCCACTTGAGGTTTGCAATAAGGCAAAGCAGAAACAAGTGACTGTCTCAAAAAAAAAATAATAATTACTCAAGTGTTTTCATGCATTTATCATTTTATTGTTTTTACATATACTATTAAAACTGAAAATAGGCTGTCTATAAATTAAGAAAATTGGCTTAAGGTTGATACAATTACAAATCTCCTTGCAAAAACTCAAGTCACTAATTGACCAAATATTTGCTAAATATCTGCCATGTGCAATCACTGTTCTAGATGTTGGAGATTTAGTAATGATCTAGACCCATCCAGTCCTGCTCTTGAAGAATGTGGTTTAGGTCAAAAGGCAATTGATTGTAGCCCGTGTTTTCCCACTTGCTAGCCATGTGCTTTTAAAAGTTACCTGGGCCTTAATCTCCTCTTCTTGGCCTTATTTATACAGCAAAATACACATCCTCACTCACCAGCTCCACCTCTTATATTCAATACCAACATCAACAATCAATCTGTCTCAAAACAAAAAACAAGCTGTTCTTCAATTGCCTTTACCCATCTGATTCCCTCAAAGCTCCACACATGAAATACCACCTGTTGGCCAGGCACAGTGGCTCATGCCTATAATCCCAGCACTTTGGGAGGCCAAGGCAGGTGGATCACCTGAGGTCAGGAGTTTGAGACCAGCCTGGCCAACATGGTGAAACCCTATCTCTACTAAAAAATACAAAAAAAAAAAAATAGCTGGACATGGTGGCGGGCACCTGTAATCCCAACTACTCAGAAAGGTGATGCACCAGAATCTCTTGAACCCAGAAGGCAGAGGTTGCAGTGAGCAGAGATCACGCCACTGCACTCCAGCCTGGGCAACAGAGTGAGGCTTTGTCTCAGAAAAAAAGAAAAGAAATACCACCTGTCCCCCAGAACTCACACACACACACACACACACACACACAATCCAAAGTCCCTTCCACACGCAGCCTCCACTAGCTGTTTCTCTGCCACTTCCCACTCACAACCTTCTTGCCTTCCCATGTCTCTGCTTTTTCCTTGTAAATGGACCAAGCCAACATTGGGGTTTTTTTGTTCTTCTTACCCATTTCCCTGATTTAAACAACAAGGCCTAGAAGCCATGCTAGTCAAGCCAAGTTCTCTTCAGCATGTGAGGAAGGTAGAGGAGCTTTAAAGTGAAGGAGAGCAGAATTCAGTCGTGCGAAATTGAAGGTGAAATAATAAAAACGGGAAGGACAGAGCACAACCCACGAGATCAATGAAATGATGTCTGAGAAAGCACTTCAAAGAGTGTCCAGAACAATAAAAATAAATTTTCCTGGAGAAGCAGTTTCTAGAGTAAGAAAAATGTGACTTTTAGATGGATCTTGAAGAATTAATGGAAACTGGACCCATGGAATTAGAGGTGATGAGTAAGCAGAGATGAAGGAAGCTGAGACAGCAGTAGCAGCAGGAGCAAAGGATCTGTGCAAGAAAGGGTTGGGTGCGTTCAAGGAGCCTGCATCAGTCTCTAAACTGAGGCTTCCTAAGTTTATTTCCTGTCTGGGACATTCTGTGACACATGTCCAGGTGGAAAAATCATTCCCCATTGAGCTAGCCAAATATCTTAAACAAATAATGCAAAAATTATTAAGACATTTTCCAGAGGACCCCATCATTTCCTGTCTTGACAATGAAGCTGGATTTGCCATCAGCTAATTCAAGAGGTTAGAAATAAAAGCTGTGGCCAATTCAAACTTCCCTTCTAAATGTTTTTCAATAATCTGAAATCGGGCCAAGAGAGTATTTGTAATCAGCTTTTTGCAAACCATCTTAACATCTTTCATTAAGTCACAAGCATGACCATGCAGATGTGCCATTGGCTAATTATTGTCCTGGATTGTGGGAATAGGAAGCTATGTTAAAATAAAGGATGGCTTCATTGGTCAACCTATGGAATGTTAAAAGAAGAGGGAGTTAAAGAGAAGATGTTCCAAAAGCATGCAACATGACCTTGAGTTAATGGGATAGACACACATTGGAAAGTTTTAAGGGTTTTAATGAGAATAATACAAAATATCAGCTCACATGTACATATCGTGGTTCTGATGCACCAGCTGCTCTTCTAAGCTCTTGATGTATACTATGTAGTTCATCCCTGACGATGACCCTGAAAGAGGCAAGTACTTACTCCCATTGTACAGATGAAGAAACTGGAGGAAGTTAAGCAACTTTTCCAGGGTCACACCATCAAAAAAATGAAACAGTCAGCATACAGGTACTGTCTCTTCAAGGAACCTCCAGAGACAGCAATCGAAAGAGCATGGATTCTCCTTGCAATCCTATCAGTTAAAAAAGATAGAGAGATCAAGTACGGGTGGCTTATGCCTGTAATCCCAGCACTTTGGGAAGCTGAGGCAGGTAGATCCCTTGAGCTCGGGGGTTTGAAACCAGCCTGGGTAACATGGTGAAACCCCGTCTCTACAAAATAATACAGAAATTAACCAGGTATAGTGGCTCATGCCTGTAGTCTCAGCTACTCAGGAAGCTGAGGTGGGCAGATCACTTGAGCCTGGGAAGTTGAAAGCTACAGTGAGCTAAGATGGTGCCACTGCACTCCATCCAGTCCGAATGACAAAGCAAGACCCTGCCTTTAAAAAAAAGGGGGGGGGCGGAGAGAGAAAATCCTGCCCCAAATCTCTAAAAATTATAAAGGCAATAACACAAACACCTCAGCACAACCAGGAAGACTGGATGATTTGTCCAAGATCAACTGGAGTCAAAACCAGTGCTTGAACAAGGATCTTCTCACTCCCAGGAATCAATCAATCCTGAGCGTTCATTTCTCATCTGTGCATTGGACATCCAAATACCTACTTACCAAATGATAGATTATCTACCGAAGTTCTTCCACAAGTAATCGCATTGTAAAAAATATTTTACAGTTAGGAGTATCTGCAGTCAGACAAATTGATTTGAATCAGCATTACCAATTATTCAAAGTTCTATCAGGCCAGGCATGGTGGCTCGCACCTTGGGAGGCTGTGGTGGGTGGATTGCTTGAGCCCAGGAGTTCTAGACCAGCTTGCACAAAATACTAAGACCCCATCTTTACAAACTTTTTTAAAAAAATTAGCTAGTGTGATGGAGCATGCCTGTAGTCCCAGCTACTCAGGAGGCTGAGGTGGGAGGATCCCTTGAGCCTGGGAGGTCAAGTCTGCAGCGAGCCATAATTGCACCACTGCACTCCAGCCTGGGTGACAGAGTGAGACTCTGTCTCAAAAACACACAAAAAGTTTTATCTGTGGACAATTTAAAACCTGCTCAAGTTACCAGTTTCTGCATCAATAAAGTGGGAATAATCATCATAGCTATCTGACGGGATTTTGGAAGATTAAATAATATGTGTAAGGGATGGTGCTCAGTGTATGTGGTGCATAATATCGTGTGTCTGCAATGCATACACGGAGCACCATCCCTTACACATAGTAAGTGCTCAATAAATAGTCAATAATAATAAAGAAATCATAGCTACAACATGTGTTATTCTGTGTTGGATACAACAAGATTGCAAAAACCTATTCTGAAGCAGGCCATTATAGCTTGAGTAAGAAATAAAATAAATAGGCAAACAACAGAACTTTAACCTAATAACATGACCACTCCCAAAGTTTAGCATATTACTGGAAACCGCTAATGGAGCACTGCCCATTATTCATGGTACGAACAGTAAGGAATCATGCATAATGGAACAGAGTCCCTGCTAACAGCAGATTCACACACGATAATTTAAACTTGTTTGTATGGAAATAAAGGACGAATCTTTGAAGTGAGCCTTAATGAGATTCTGCTTGATCTTCGGTGTATCCTGGGAGAAAGAGTTCAATTTTTCCTCCAGCATCCGACTCATGTTGGTGGTGTGTAGGAAAGAAAGGGCTGCCTTAAATTATGAATGGCATTTCTTGTCTTTGTGATAGCAGGTGAGGAGGGGGAGCACTCATCCGGGGGCACTGGGGAGATGCAAGGAGACAATCCCAGTTCTCCGAGGTGGCTTCTGCATCTGAAAGTTAGAGGAAGGCTTGGTGGGCTGGAGCCTCGGAAGGCATTCATCATCCAGAAGGATACTTTACAGACTCTGCAGGAGCATATAAGCTGGTGGGCTCTGGCAGGAGACACGAGGCTACTGGTGTGGCCCTTCACCTTTTCAAGTACTGCTTGTGCACGAAAGGGATTCAGCTCCATCCCAAGACCATGCTGGAGGAGACCTGGCAAGCAGTCGCCTTGCCGGTCACTACTGACCTGGCTGCTGACCAACTCTGAAGAGGTCTCGGTGTTTGGTCAACTTGGTCTGGCTGGCAGAAGGTCCCAGGAAGTGGGCTGTGTTTTGGTTGGCAAATGCAAGAGAGAATGAGTTTTGAGTTTTTAAAATCAATTTGAGTCATGGGACAGGTCTACCTCATTAGGGGACCATTAGATTTATGATGAAAAATGACGACTGTGGAGTGCTGCGTACAGGCTGGCCACTCGCTGTAGAGTGCTGAGCACAGGTGGCTAACACTGTAGAGTGCTGAGCTCCAGCTGACTACTCACTATAGAATGCTGAGCACAGACTGACAACTCACCGTGGAGGGCTGAGCACAGGCTGGCCACTCGCTGTGGAGTGCTGAGCACAGCCTCGCTGCACATTGTAGAGTGCTGAACACAGGCTGGCTGCACACTGTAGGGTGCTGAATACAGGCTGGCCACATGGTGTAGAGCCCTCAATGCCTGGTTGATGCCATTTTATTTTTCTTTTTACCTTTATCACTTTGACGGCTTTTTCAGGTGTGTAGTCTTTCAGCCTCAATTAACTGTAACTAAGCCTCTGAGACAAAGTGTTGAAGTCAACACTGAAAAGCAGCCTAAGTTGAAGTTGCAATTGACAGCCTATGTTGAAACTTCCTCTGTGCCAGACTCCTTGCTGGGACTCTTTACATCACCTCCTCCAGCCCTCACCACTGCCCTAGGAGGAAGAGTGTGCTTTTTAACTTCATTTTACAGATGAGAAAACTGAGTTACTCACTCAAGCCAATAAGCGGTAGGAATTGGGATTTGCGCCCAGCACCCATTTGATCCCTGAGTCTGCTTTCTTGATTATACTCTCTACTGCCTCACCCTCAATGGCTTCCTCTAATGGAGAAGCCGGCCCTCACCCTAATAAATACTCTCAGCTGGGCACAGTGAAGCGACGACCTCTGTGCATCTAAGGAGTTCATCTCAATCCCTCCCCTGGGTACAGATGTGTTGTGTAACTTGGGGATCAGGAACCCCAGCACTGAGCAAAACAGAGGAGGGTGTTCTCCCAGACCTGTATCGTCCACCTCAGTTATCTCCCCTCACACACTCAAGAATTCAGATCCCACCTATGTTGCCTTCATCTGCTAACAAACATCTCTCATGTTTAAGCTAACATGTCATAAGTATTATATTAAGAGGACTCATGCATTCAATCATTTAGAACTTTTATTCTCATTTGACCAATGAGGCTACTGAGGCTCCTGTGCATTAAGTACCCAGCCCAAGAACACACAACAGCTGCCTGGGACAGCAGGACACATTCCTGCATCGTTCGTGTGAGAGACGCATGCTTACCTCTGTGTGCCTGATGCTGTGCTCCATGTGGGGATACAGCAGTGACTGAGACAGATCAGGTGACTGCCCTCAGGGACCTACATACTGGAGGGGAGACACAGACTATGAACAATATACAAATTAGACAATACAGTCATGTGCCCAATAGTGACATTTCAGTCAACAACAGACTGCACATAGGACGGTGGTCCCATAATTATACTTTCTTTTTTATTATTTTATTTTTTATTTCAATATGTGTGGGGGAACAGGTGGTGTTTGGTTACATGGGTAAGTTCTTTAGTGGTCGTTTCTGAGATTTTGGTGCATCCATCACCAAGCAGTGTACACAGCACCCAATGTGCAGTCTTTTATTTCTCATCTCTCCCGCCTCCTCCCCCAGAATCCCCAAAGTCCATTATGTTGTTCTTATGCCTTTGCGCCCTCATAGCTTAGCATGAGAACATACGATGTTTGGTTTTCCATTCCTGAGTTACTTCATTTAGAATAATAGTCTCCAGTTTCGTCCAGGTTGCTGCCAATGCCATTAATTCATTCCTTTTTATGACTGAGTAGTATTCCATGGTGTATATATATACCACATTTTCTTTATCCACTTGTTGATTGATGGACATTTTTTTTTTGCCATTGTGAATTTTGCTGCTATAAACATGAGTGTGCAAGTATCTTTTTCATATAATGACTTCTTTTCTCCTGGGTAGATATTGAGTAGTGGGATTACTGTATCAAATGGTAGATCTACTTTTAGTTCTATAAGGAATCTCCACACTGTTTTCCATCATGGTTGCACTAGTTTACATTCCCTCAAGCAGCATAAAAGCCTTTTCTATGTTTAGATATATGTAGATACACAATACTCACCATGATGTCACAGTTGTACATGGTACTCAGTACAAGCACGTGTTGTACATGTTTGAATGTCTGCAGTCTAGGAGCCACAGGCTGTACCATGCAGCCTAGGTGTGTAGCAGGCTATGCCATCTAGCTTTGTGTAGTATGCTCCCTGATGTTCTCACAATACTGAAATCACCAAAGGATGCATTGCTCAGAATGTATCCCCATGGTTTAGAGATCATTTCTATGAAAAAATGCAGGAGAAAGAAGCAAAAGAAGGAACTGAGGGGGAGGAGGTGTTAGTTTCAATGGGGTAACCAAAGAGGTCAGCCTGAGAAAGGGACATTCAATGCCCAACCTGCATGAGTGCAGGGAGGTGGAGGAAACACATGCCAGGCAGTGGGATGCTTACATGCAGAGTTCCCAGGGGAGGAGCAAGTTGGGGAAATATCAGGAAGGTGCTTCTGCCCCAAGTGGGGTGGAGGAAAAGAGTGAGTCAGAAGGGAAGATTGTGCACAGCCACATCAAACCAAACATGGATTCTGCAGCCTGTTCTCCTACCCACCACACTGTTCTGCTCCAAGGGCTGCCTCAAACACATCAACTCTCACATTTCAGCTTTTATTTTAGATACAAGGGGTACATGTGCAGGATTGTTACATGGGTATATTGGACTGAGATACTGGATGCAGTACCCAACAGGTAGTTTGCCACCCATGCTCCCTTCCCTCCCTGCTCTCTTTTTTTTATTCCTGAGAATATACCAAGTAACCTCCCCACTCTCTAGTAGTTCCCAGTGTCTATCGCTCCCAAGTTTATGACTGTATGTGCTCAGTGTTAGGAGAACATACGGGATTTGGTTTTCCATTCCTGCATGAATTCACTTAGGATTATGGCCTCCAGTTCCATCCATGTTGCTGCAAAGGATAAGATTACATTCCTTTTTATGGCTGCATAGTATTCCATTATGCAAAATAAAAGATGAAAATTTTTTTTAAAACTACCTTAAATCATTTTTAGATTGAGACTCTATAAATAAATGAAATCAACACAGATTACACACAAAAAAATAATCAGCTCCTATCACTTTACCTGAGGTTCCTCTCCTCTGCAGGTTCCCCAATTCTCTTTCTGTTTTTAGATTATTACCAAATGTAGATACCCTGGAATCCATTCTCTTCTTAAATAATTTGAATTAAACTAGGATAATAATAATCAGCTCCTAATCACTTTACCTGAGGTTCCTCTCCTCTGCAGGTTCCCCAATTCTCTTTCTGTTTTTAGATTATTACCAAATGTAGATACCCTGGAATCCATTCTCTTCTTAAATAATTTGAATTAAACTAGGATAAATGTCCCCCAAGAAGTGAGGAGTAGAGAACTCTGTGTGAAGTATCCATGCGTGCTTCCTCCGTGTGTGGTCTGTTTCCTCCTTCATGTTCATGGATGGCTCGGCTGATGGAGGCCAACCTGAGTGTGTGTGCGGTGCACATGCCATGCAAAAGGACTGCCAGTGTGGCTGGTTGCACAGAAACACTTCCATCTGTAAGAGCTGTCCAATGAGAGGATGCGCAGGTACTTTTATACGGAAGCATATCAATAGTGGAGTCATCAAACTAGCCCGTATTCAGGTCCAAGTCTTCAATATTTCCAAATGAAGGTCTGAGGCTCATAAGCTCTGGGCATCTTCCCCTCTTCTGGCACAATTTGGCTTCTTCCTTCTGCTGAATGGATGCATTCTTTACACTTTTGATTACTAACCATAGCCATGAGCCAAAACGTTACAATTAAATAAAATAAACAGATCCTGAGATGAGTGTTTGAGGAAAAAGCAGTCTTTTAATAATCAAAACCCTCATGCATTTTATTTCATCATTATGCTAAGATGTTGAGAGAACAGATTTTTGGAATATGACCTGGTGTCTGAGCACAGAAAAGAAAGACGTTTAATCCAGCCCTGACTTTGTGTCTAGTCAATTACAAGTTCAAGCTAACCACCCCAGCATTTCAGGGATGGCCTTTTCTTTTTCTTTTTTTAAAACAGCAGGACTAGAATTTCATTGTATTGAACATAAATGGGAAAACGTACATTGCAGAATAAAATTTAAAATGCTTTTATGGAATTTTCATTATAAGACTGCCTGTAATGGAGTTGACCTCATATTCACCTAAGATTTCTCTGGCTCCGAGTTCAGATTTCATGCCAATTAACATGTTAATGACATATATCATTTAAAGAGCCCATCATAACTTTTATCACATCATGTTACATCTATTTCCTTGTAATTAAATCAGAATTACAGGGTGTAATTACTTTTCTTTTCCTGAATACCCATTCCTTTTCAGACATTTAAATTCAAGTGCAAGTACTAAAAGACACTTGAAAGTAACAACCTAATAAAAATATTATCAATTAATGAAAGTGTTGGATTTCTCCTACTCTCTGCTTTCTTTTTGACAAATTCCTATCTCCCCATGTACTTTGCATGACATGTAATGATTGGTCGTATCCAGTCAAATGCTTCTTAAGCTCTTTAAATCCTCAGGGCCCTAGTCTCTATTAATATGCAACATTCTCACACATAAATATAATTACATACAATTATTAGCGGAAAAGGATCAGATAAGGTTTATTAAGGAAATATCCTATAATTACCCAAGTCCAAGACTTCCCCTTACATGCTAATTCAACAAAGGGTTAGAATCTGTAATCATTACACCTGCATGGATCACTGATGGCAGGATGAAAAAAGGGCCACATCTTTGTTTAAAATACCTAAGCAATTATTTTGTAGATAATTCTACAAAAATTCTGGACCTAGACATAATTATCTAGCCACTCTACTCAACATCCGTTTTAAAACTTAAAGTTGGACGAGCGCGGTGTCTTATGCCTGTAATCCATCACTTTGGGAGGCCAAGGTGGGCAGATCGCCTGAGGTCAGGAGTTCGAGATCATCCTGGCCAACATGGTAAAAGCCTGTCTCTACTAAAAATATAAAAATTAGCTAGGCATGGTGGTGCACACCTATAGTCCCAGCTACTCAAGAGGCTGAGGCAGGAGAATCACTTGAACCAGGGAGATGGAGGTTGCAGTGAGCCAAGATCACACCATGGCACTCCAGCCTGGGCAGGAGAGCAAGACTCCAACATCCAAAAAAAAAAAACTTAAAATTGTATTATACTTAATTTTGGAACCCTGTTGTAACTTGAAGTAATATCTAAGAACTGGGAAGCAACCTATAAACATATGCTGTCCGATGACGACCTGTTAGGATTCTGTGGGCACAACAACTAGGGACTGACATAGATTATTTGAGGAAGTAGGCACTTGAAGGTGGGTAGAAAAGGAACTCCTTTACTGTCAGAAAGTTCTACATATACAGATCAATGCAAGCATTCCTTTGGCAAATATTTATTGAGTGCTTATAACAGCTAGGTACGTTTTTAGTCCTAGGTACTATTTTAGTTCTGGTCAAGGCCATTGTTGCCAAGGTGCCAACATTCTAGAGAAAAAGAACAGACCATAAACCAGTAAACAGCAGAATGAATGAGATAATTGCAGCTAGTGATCAGAGACAAGAGGAAAAAAATAGCAGAACAAGGTGATAAAAAGAAATAGTGGCTAGGTGTGGTGGCTCACACATGTAATGCCAGCACTTTAGGAGGCCAAGGTGCCTGGATGGCTTGAGCTCAGGAATTCAAGACCAGCCTGGGCAACATGGTGAGACCCTGTCTCTATCAAAAATACAAAAAATTAGCTTGGCATTATGGTGTGTGCCTGTGGTCCCAGCTACTCAGGAGGCTGGGGTGGGAGGATCAATTGAGCCCAGGGGGCAGAGGTTGCAATGAGCCAAGATTGCACCATTGCACTCCAGCCTGGGTGACAGAGCAAGACCCTGTCTCAAAAAAGTAAATATTTTTTTAAAAAAGAAATAGTGGTGAGGTAGATAATTCTAGACAGGGTAGATGATGAAGGCATCTCTGACTAACTTTTGAGCTGAGACCTAAGTAGTATGGAAGTGCAAGATAGGCTTGGGGACACAGAACCACCAAGCATCAAGGTTCTAAGAGGGAGTGAGCTGATGTTTTGGAAGAACTAGGGCAGGTGGATGTGGCTAGAACAAAGGGAGCAAGATCACAAAGATGATGGAAAAAAGATGGCACCATCTATGCAGGCTCTTCAGGCTACAAAAAGCTTAGAGATTTTGTTCTAAGAATGACAGAAAGCAGCTAGAAGGTTTTAAGTCAGAAAGTGACATTTTCAAATTACATTTTAAAAAGGATATTCTGGGTGTAGAGGCTGCATTTGGAGAGGCAGGGGTAGAAGCATCAGACATTTAGGAGGCTGTTGGTGCCATCTAGGTGAGCAAAGGGACTAGCTTAACCTCAGCTTGACCTGACTGTGCCAGGACACAGGTAGAGTCTCTGGCATGGCAAGTGGACAAGCAGGGGCCACTCCACAGGCATATGGCAGCTTGCAGGAACACCTACTTCCTCCTGACCATTTGTAGAACAAATATATTGTATCTACCATGTGCCAGGCATTGTTTTAAGCTTTGAGAATGTAGAAGTGAGCAAACCAGGCAACATCTTGTTCTTATGGACCCCAAATAATGACAGAATAGCAAGTCAGGTAATGAAAGGTGTCTTGGCAAAAACTAAAACATGGTGTGGGGATTGGGAAGAACAGGGAAGGAGGGAGAGACAGCAACTTTAGATTCCAGGCTCAGGGAAGGTCACATGGAAGGCATGAGATCTGCATAGTCCTGAATGAGGTGACATCAAAATGTCACCCAAATTTCAGCTGTTCCCACGTCTTCCTCATCCCCACATTTTGCTTCTGTTTTCCCTTGATGTCAACCACCAACTCAGCCTCACTTCAGGTTCTCTCACTAAAGCACCAATGAACAATGGGGATGTCTAAGTGTTCACCAGGGAAACACAGAAGTGGAGTAACATCATGTGTACAGCAACCCCTGACAAAGCCTCTCCCACATTTCTCTAGAAAAATCCAGAAGATTTCTTTTTGCCTCCCTTCTGCACATGACCCCCCAGCTTTCTTCTTGAATTTCTTTCTTCTTGATATCTCTTGTTTCCACAATGTCCAGTCCTGCTTTCTGCTGCAATGCAGAACAATTCAGCTCGGCCCCAAATCCACCCACCAAGCCCTCCAGCATACTCAGCAAAACAATGCTCTTCTGTGAAAAGGCCACTCAGTGGCCATTTTTCCCCCTTGGGTTTCACCTCCTCATTCTTATCACAAGTGGCTCAATATGGTATTTCTCCTTAAAACATTCAGTGCCCTCACCAAGGGAATTTCTTTTGAATGCAGTTATTACCTTGCAAATGGGTTATGTATAGGCACGTGCCTATAAATTTACCACTTACTGAGCCCAGAGATTCATTTCCATGGAATCTCACAGAAATGAAGAGGATCAGAAACCACCTAACTTTGCACAGCTTCTTCCTGTCCATGGTCACCTATGTTTACTCTCTCTCCACATATAAAGTCAGGCTGAAATGAGAAAGTAAGGAAATTCTTGCCGTACATCTACGGACCTTGGTTTAAGGCAGGAGTTGGCAAATTACAACCAGTGGAAAGGTTTTATGAGGACACAACCACGGCCTTCACATGCAGATTTCCTGTTTCTTCTTTTTCACTATTATGCAGAATGGAATCACTACACAGCACAAAAGCAACACTATGCAGTACACACAGGTGTATTCCAATACCACTTTATTTCTGGACACTGAAATCTGGCTTTCATGTAGTTCTCACATATTATGAAATATTATTATTCCTTGTTTTTTTCCAACCATTTAAAAGTGTAAAAACAAGTCCTAGCCTGCAGACTTTACAAAAACAGACGACATGGCACATTTGGTCTGTGGGTCGTAGTTCGCTGCCCTGATTTAAGGAGTTGCTAACAAACATCAGACTCTCTGGGTTCTTGAATCAATCTCAGCATCACAAGATCTCAGTATCCTCCTGGAAAGAAAGTAGAGCTGATTTCCAGCTGTGCCTGGACTCCCCCTGAAATCGCCAGGTGGGCAGTCCCCAGAATACCTGTCCTTCCACAGAAACACTGTCCCTTTCAGTTCTCCGAGTCTGGAGTCTGAGTGCTTTGAGGAAGGATCCTCCTTCTTCATCCTGATGTCCCCAGCCTTAGACATAGTATCCAGTACCAAGCAGGTACTCAAACCACGTTAGTGGAGAGAAGCAACCCAGTAACACATGAAAGACACAGCATCTTGTGTGTGGTTCTCAAGCCAGTCTCTAATATCGTTAATGCATTTGATAAGATAAAATCATTACTTACTAGCAAAATGAATAATTAACCATTTCTCAAAATCTAGTAGGATAGGCAAGAAGGAGGAAGACAGGGAGCTGTGCATATATATGAGTGATATGTCTAAGTGACTTCTTGGAATACAGAGCCCATTGCCCCCACTCTGCAGTGAAAAAATCCATCGATTTCCAAGTAAGTTGAGGCCATTTCCTGACAGTTGGGAGGAAAGGGGCCAAACCGTTAGGCTCCTATTCTGTCCTCAGCATTTTACAATTAAGAGCTGGCCTTGTTTAAAGCCCAACCTGTCATTACTGTTAATATTGAGATCGGACACTTTGATCCAAATGGAATCTGACTGCCTGATGCAACCCAAAGTTAAGCTGCTTCCAAACGCATCTTTCACTCTGTATATCATCCTAGCGGGCTGATGTCTGTTTCAACTGAGCAGTGGGGTGCTCTCACGACAGTGCAATGGAAAGCTGATGTTGCATGAACTTTTCTGCTGTTATTTCTTTTCCAATTGACAGCTGAGCCCTGCAACCTAGGCCAGCCTGTTCGTCTTGTAGAGACGGTCACTGATTCCCTCTCTTCCGATTAGCCTGGGCAATGATTGGGATAATTTAGGACGTGCACCGTTTGATCATCTGTACACTTACAACAAATAAAACATTTTAATATGAGCAGTCACTGCGTGTTTACTGTATCATATTGCTGAGAGCTGAGCAAATGCCAAACGCTATAACAGAAGGGGGGATGTGAACTCCAGAATGATGACACTAATAAGGAAATTACAAAAGGCCCAACAAATGGCATTTGTGTTAAATCAATAATGCTCTGTTTGTTTTTTTTAATTCTAATCTTTCTTCGGAAAAAAAAAAATTATCTTCCTAAACAGTTGGCGATTCCTATTCTTGTTCGTCTTCCTGAACATAATTAAAAACATGTTGTGGCGTCTACTTAAGACATCAACTTTCCCAAGGCTGTCTTGTCCACTGCGTTTTAAACAAAGACACTTGTTTTGGCATTGTGCCCTTAATTAATCATTTGAGGCTTTATTGCTGTACCAAAAAAAAAAAAGTGTCTTTGTTTAATGATTCATCACAAGCCCAATTTCTGCAGAACTTAATCAAATACAGAACCAACTTTCTAATCAGCTCGAATGTTTAAGAAAAATTAGTGTAGTCCTTGTTTTCAGGATGTTGTTCGATAAAAGAAATATTGGTATGTGACATTCTGTTCATATAGGCTGCTTAGGAATTCTTTCATGGAGATGAGATGAACGCTTTGCTTTTGGAGATGAGAATCGAAGTCCATTGTTAATCGAGAAAATACGAACTTTGATGGCCCGGTGAATGTCATTTAGCACCTGGGCCTTGCAGAGCTGGGACAAAGCCTTGAAAAGAGCCTTATTTCACAACTTTGTTTGTCTTCTTTTTTATTTTTATTTTATTTTATTTATTTATTTTTGAGATGGAGTCTTGCTTTGTCGCCCAGGCTAAAGCTTAGTGGCATGATCTTGGCTCATTCCAACCTCCACCTCCCAAGTTCAAGAGATTCTCCTGCCTTAGCCTCCCAAGTAGCTGGGATTACAGGCGCCCACCACCACGCCTGGCTAATTTTTGTATTTTTAGTAGAGACAGGGGTTCACCATGTTGACCAGGCTGGTCTTGAACTCCTGACCTCAGGTGATCTGCCTCCCTTGGCCTCCCAAAGTGTGGGGATTAGAGGCATAAGCCAGCATGCCCAGCTTTGATTGCCATTTTGAATGTTCACTCAGAATCAGAGAGTACATCCCAGAATAATGGTGATTCCAGAACATGCTGAGCGCAGCTCCTGTCCCTGACTTACCCCTTAGACAAGGAAGCAGGCTCCTCCCTACTTTTGCTCAGCCTTGAAACCACCAGCACCGCCAGCTTTCTCATCAAACTTCCTTTCTCCAGGCACATCCCTGAGCAGAATTCGTTTAGCATTCCCTAATGTAAGAACCAAGGCACCTGTAAGTTACCAAAAAGGTCTCAATATGATAACAGAATTGCTGGAGGAGGAGGCATATCATTTGAATTAAACCAACTTAAAAAGCACATCACTCTCTGGGCTTGGTGTACATGACAATCTAAGAAGTTTGGGGATTCTGTTATTATCACTTTATTATTATTATTAGCTTTCTTATATTTATGAAAATGTAAAATCTATGGTATTGATCATCAGTACCTTTTTCTTTTTTTTTACACAGAGTCTCTCTCTGTCACCCAGGCTGGAGTGCAGTGGAGTGATTTAGGCTCACTGCAGCCTCTGCCTCCTAGATTCCAATGATTCTTCTGCCTCAGTCTTTTGAGTAGCTGGGATTACAGGTGCACACCAACACACCTGACTAATTTTTGTACTTTAGTAAAGACAGGGTTTCGCCATGTTGGCCAGGCTGGTCTAGAACTCCTGACCACAGGTGATCCTGCCTTGGCCTCCCAAAGTGCTGAGATTACAGGCATGAGCCACCGCGCCCAACCATCGGTACCATTTTTAAAGCATTTTAATTTGAGCTGTAATTCAATGTTCCCTAGATCCTGCTGCTTCAGGTCAAATATTATTGCAAATGCCACATATGAAACTTTCCTGTTCATAACTGGGAACTGTGTTCAGCATTTTGGAGGCATCTTCTTCTATTAGATGGGAAGTGGGGCCTTCATTTTACAGAAGAGTGAGTGGAGGCTACATTTGACCTGAAGTTTTTCTGCAGCCGGTACCATGGCCTTGGCCTCCCTCAACCTTCCTGACAGAATGTGGGGTCCCGTGGGGGCTGCAGTTTTCACTCATCCCAGACTTGGCACCAACTGATGTAAAGGGAGGAAACTGTGAGCACTTCCCTAAAATCTATGGGCAGCCTGCAGAGTCTGGGTCTCCCAAGTGAGCTCCATGTCTTGGCCCTGGGGCAATTAGGAAACGGGTTAAGAGCAGATGGTTAAAATTTGCAGACCTGGCCTGAAATCCCAGCTCCTACTGTGAGCCTCCAGGACATTTACATAACCTCTCTGAACCTGTTTAAAACGTGACTTAAGGCCAGCTGCGGTGGCTATGTCTATAATCCCAGCACTTTGGGAGGCTGAGGCAAGTGGATCATGAGGTCTGGAGCTTGCGACCAGCCTGGCCAATATGGTGAAATCCTGTCTCTACTAAATATACAAAAAATTAGCAGGGCATGGTGGCATGCATCTGTAGTCCCAGCTGCTCAGGAGGCTGAGGCAGGAGAAATGCTTGGACCCAGGAGGCGGAGGTTGCAGTGAGCTGAGATCACCCCACTGCATTCCAGCCTGGGTGACAGAGCAAGATTCTGCCCCGCCCCCCCGCAAAAAATGACTTAAGAGTATCCAAGGCTGAGGGTGATGGCTCACATCTGTAATCCCAGCACTTTGGGAGGCTAAAGTGAGAGGATTACTGGACCCCAATAGTTTGAGACCAACCTGGGCAACATAGTGAGACCTTGTCTCTATAAAAAAGTAAAAAATTCACCAGGTATGGTGGCACATGCCTGTAGTGCCAGCTACATGAGAGGCTGAGGCAAGAGGATCCTTCAGACTCGGAAGCCAAGGCTGCAGTGAGCTGTGTTCACGCTACTGAACTTAAACCTGGAGTAAGACCCTGTCTCAAAAAAAAAGTACCCACCCCATAGATGGAATTAAATTAGTCTATTCAAGCAGAAACATTTAACCAAGAGTCCCACACATAATGAGCATTAAATAAATGTTAAAACCTGCATACATGTGTTTCACAGACACGTTGCCTGAAGGGTGATCAAAGAATCATTTTATTTCTTTCTTTATTTCAAACCTGTTCAGAGGGAATAAACATTCCCCTCCTTTGGTAAGACATCAGGCACCTCATGACTTTTCTGCTCACTCTTAGCAGGGACGGACTCGTGGTCCCATTAAGACTCAGTTGACAGACCCAATTCAGAGTCAGAAAAGTCAGGCTAACTTGTCTGGTCCCGGTCTGGGCTGGAGGCGCCCAGTGGGAAATTGGAGAAGGGCTGGATTCTTCTCTACAGCTGCTCTTCTGGTCTCCTCCCCAGTCCGTTGACAACAGCTTCAGGGTAGTTGGGAAAGGGAATGGGACAAGAAAGTTCCCAGCCCCGGAGAAAGGCTACTTGCTCAGGAGGCCGGCAGGAGATCCCTTGAGCTACTAGGTTTGAATCTTAGTTCTTCCACTTGCAAGTGGTGTGATGTTGGGGAAGTCACTTCACTTCCCTGTCTCAGTTTCCCCATCTGAGAAATGGGACTTTTAAAGTATCTATTTCATATGGTGGGTAGAAGATGGCATGAGTTAATATAGGTAAAGCACTTAGAAGAATGCTTGGCACATAGCAAGCACTATTTCATTGTGAAATATTTTCCATCCTTTGGAATTGCACAAGCACATTTTAGTTTTCTGTACCAGGAGACTCAGTGCAGCCTTTCAAAACAATGAAGGAAATTCTTCTGTGCTGATACAGAACAATTGCAGGATTTATTACATAAAGGAAATACCAGGTTTCTATAGTATTCACCTTTGTGTTAAAAAAATATATCTAAATTATCTCCAAAACAGTTGTTCTTAAAAATAATAATAATAATATAGCCTGTAATCCCAGTATTTTGGGAGGCCAAGGCAGGACTCTTGAGTCCAAGATTGGAGACCAGTCTGGGCAACCTGGCAAACCCCTCTCTACTAAAAATACAAAATTAGCCGAGCATAGTGGTACATGCCTGTAGTCCCAGCTACTTGGACTTGAGCCTGGGAGGTCAAAACTGCAGTAAGCCAAGATCATGCCACTGCACTTCAGCCTGGGTGACAAAGCAAGAGCCTGTCTCAAAAAATTAAAACAGAAATAAAATTTTTGAAATTTAAAAATAATTATGTATGCATATAAACACACTTATGTTTATGTAGAGAATATTTCTGGAAAGATCAGAAATAGTCCTAGGGTTAGAGAGGTACTTTATATTTTTGTAGTGTTTTACTTTTTACTAAGTTCTTATACTATTTTTTTCCAGGAAAAAATTTATCTAAAAGAATAAGCCCGGACCAGCTGGGCATGGTGGCTCACACCTGTAATCCCAGCACCTTGGGAGGCCAAGGCAGAAGGACTGCTTAAGCCCAGGAGTTTGAGACCAGACTGGACAACATAGCCAGACCTCATCTCTACCAAAAAATGAGAAGAATTAGCCAGGCATGGTGGCACACACATGTAGTTCCAGCTACTCACGAGGGTGAGATGGGAGGATCACTTGAGCCCAGGAGTTCAAGGCTACAGGCATGGATGGCATGATTCCTTTGCCAGCAGCCTGACAGGAGCTAAGATCTTACCACTGCACTCCAGCCTGCACAATAGAGCAAGACCCTATCTCTTTAAAAAAAAAAAAAGTCTTTAATTAAAAAATAAAAAGAACAAGCCAGGACTATTCTCAGTGGTTAATAGCACTGGACTTAAACCCAGGGTGCAGGACAGTAATTTCCATGTGACTCTTTCTGATTTTCTTGTTAATAAAGCTGCTGAGCTTAGTGAAGTGACCAGAGTGATCAGCCTCCCAAGTAGGCAGACCTGGGTCTGCTGCCTTCTGGCCACATGACCTGGGACAAGCTGTCACTCTCTGTACTTTGTTCTTTTCTCAGGTGGGCAAGAGCAGCTTCTTCAGGGTTTTTAGAGGATTGATTGAGATCACGTTTGTAAAATGCTGAGGACAGGGCCTGTCATATATAAATAGGGGTTATTATTATACACAGTGGCTGATTTCTAACCACCAGCTTTACAAAGGTGGCAGCAAATCAAGATAGTCACTATTGTCATTTATGCAATTGAGACGACAACACCTAGAAAAGAAAATATGTTTTCCCTCTCTCTTTCGTTTGCCTTTAACATACTCCATTACTGAAAATCCTTAAGGCTTCTGTTGATAACTTACACAATCAACGCATTAAAAATCAGCAAAATGCCAGGTTGGCTATTGTCTAAGATTCATCTTTGTAGTCTAATGAATGTCTTAAGAAATGCCAGTGAGAGGAAAGAAATTAAATATGCAATGATAAAATTATCAGTATAGTTGTTTGCAGAGAGGCAGGCACTGCAGCGCCTATTTCTCTGCCCTCCACTGGGGCCTAAGGCCCCCCTCATTGCCTCCCACGGTTTCTGCTCCTTCCTTTGCTCTTCACCTCTTCTTTCTCTTCCATGCTCCCCATGCACCCCCCCCACACAGCCTCCTACTCTACAGGCCTCCTGAATAGCACCATGTTACCATCCTAGAATTATTACAGATAATTTACCTACCTATACTTACCCATGCAATTGCCCCCAAATCTGTATAAGATCCTAACCCCACAATATAAACAGTAAACAAAAAGAAAGTTTATTATAGTAAAACATGATAAATGTGTATATACACATATTATATGTGTGTGTGCATGTGTGTATATAATACCTATATACATGTGCATGCTTATGTATTGTGTGTGGTAAAACATGATATATATGTGTATATACATATTACATATGGTGTGCATGTAAGTATATATGTGTGTGCACATGTGCATACTTGTGTACTATATATGTATATGTAGTAAAACATGATCCATATATGTATATACATGTTATATATGTGTGAGTATGTGTGTGCATGTGCCCACGCTTGTGTACTATATATGTATATGTGTAGTGAAACATGATACATATATGTGTATACATGTTGTGTGTGCTTATGTACTACATATGTATGTGTGCAGTAAAACATAATATATGTATATATACATATTACATGTTTGTGTGCATCTATGTATATGTGCGTGCATCTATGTACATATGTGTGCACACGTGCTTGCTTGCATACTATATATATGTGTGTGTAAATATATATACACACACAAGCATGACAGTGTTAGGAGACATAAGAGGAAGTCTGGATTTAAGAAGGCAATATTTAATTTACTGTTATTTGCCCCTCTTCTTCATATTGACATTTTGAAATAAAAGCTAAATAATGCATGTGTATAGATGTGTGTATATGTACACCCTCGTGAATCAGGTAACTGTCAGGAGGCTCATGGAGTTAGAAAATAAGGGTTTCAGTCAGGACTAACACATTCGCTCTGCAATTCAGGAGGGTTGCCCTGGCACCCACTTGAAGGGCAGGTGGGTGGTGAAGACAAAAGTGGAGGCAGGGAGGCCATGTGAGGCCACTGCCACGGTGGGCAGCTACAACAAGGATTAGAGGGAGATAAGAGAGAGAGGCTCGCAGTGGGTGGAACAGACCCCAGAGGGTGCTTTGGGTGTTAGGTGCAGGTCTTAGTGGTCATCAGGATGAAGGTGGTGGGAAGGGGAACAACAGAGATCCAAAGATGGAAAGCTGATCCCAGAGGCACTGGAAATAATAGCAATATCCAGAAAGCCTGCTTATCTGGCCTCCTTCCTTCCGACAGTAGTTGGGCTCTATTCATTTGTAAATTTCCCCACAGTGCTGTGAGCTTGAGAGCCTGTTTTAATTTCTGCAGCCTCTACAAGGAAAAAGAGGATCAACATGCCAGGACCAGTGGGCTAAATTCTACCCATCACCTGCTATACATTTCAGGGCACGCAGCCACACCCATCATTTACATATTTCTGGCTTAACGCTGCAATGGCTTAGTTCAGCACTTGCTACAGAAACCCTACGCCCTTCAGATTCAAAAATGTTTACCATTTGACCTTTTAAGAAACTGCCAGCCCCATGATCTCGCATCATGCTGAGAACATAGTAGATGTCCCACAAATATTCACTCAGTGTGTAAATGTAAATCATAACAACAGGACTTCTTTTCATCATGTGGAGAAATAATCCATTGATTCTGTTTTGACTGGGATACCCCTTGGATTGCATCCCCAAATGTGAATGTTTTTTTTTTTCCAAGTCATTCATTCTCCCATTTGGTCCAATCCTTTGGAGAATTAACTCTTGAAAAGGCTGGTGTCAGTGGAGCCCTTGAAGACGGAAGACTAAGTGTTCGGGCAGAAAATGTTTTCTTAAGCCTGGCACTACTGACATCATGGGCAGGCTTGTTCTCCTCTTGGGGGCTGTCCTGTGCATTGTAGAATGTGGAGCAGCAGTGCTGGCCTGCACCCTCCCTCCTCCCCTGCATGACTCTCAAAGCTGTCTCCTAGGAGCCAAAGCCTCCTTCCAGTAGAAAACTATGGCTCTGGAGAGAGAAACTGTAGATAGGAACTAAGCACCACCTTGCAAACATCCCTGAGGCTCTCTATACACAGACACACACAAACACAGTAGTTTTTTTGTTTGTTGTTTGTTTTGTTTTGAGAAGGAGTCTCACTCTGTCACCCAGGCTGGAGCGCAGTGGCACAATCTTGGCTCACTGCAACCTCTGCCTCCCAGGTTCAAGCGATTCTCCTGCTTCAGCCTCCCAAGTAGCTGAGAATACTGTTGCACACCACCATGCCCAGCTAATTTTTGTATTTTTAATAGAGACAGGGTTTCAGTATGTTTGCCAAGCTGATCTCCAACTCCTGACCTCAGGTGATCTGCCTGCCTTGGCCTCCCAAAGTACTGGGATTACAGGCGTGAGTCACTGTGCCCGCTATCCACCATCATCGTTTTTTAGAATAACATGATAGGAATTTGCATAGCTTCCCTTCATAACTCATTATAACCACTCAATTCCACCTATTAGAAATTTTCTGATGTCTAACCTAAGTCCTGCTTGCTGCATTTGCTTCTTGTTTTTT
The DNA here is from genome assembly GCF_049354715.1 of Callithrix jacchus. NCBI lineage: Eukaryota > Metazoa > Chordata > Mammalia > Primates > Cebidae > Callithrix > Callithrix jacchus. Next base: position 48,903,467 of record NC_133506.1, read on the forward strand.
CTTTATCCTATCATCAACAAAAAATTTAAATAGGGATGAGCTGGTATAGACGCTTGCCATAATAATCCACCTTCTACGACAGTCTCTTTACAAAGAAAACTGGAGAATACATAATAAAAGTAATCACCTATTCAACAAAAACGGAGGACCTACTCGCTTGGCACTGCTTTGGGTGCTGGAGACACAGCAAGGAACAAGAGTGAGCAGGGCTCTGAGCTCACAGAGCTACAATCTAGTAAAAGGAACAAATCGGCAACCAACCAACCAAATCATAGCGTTTGTTAATCAGTGTTTGATGCTGTAACAGTGGCTGTGGCTGGGGTTGGGGTGTTCCTTAGCTAGGATGGTAAAGAAAGGCCTTGCTGTGGAGGGAATATTTAAGCAGAGATCTATATAATTCAAAACAGTAGCCTGCTGAGAGAGAGAAGGGGAGAAATATCTGCTCTCCATGTGTTCCCCATTCCAGGTTTTCCATCTAAAATGGGTATGGGATCCTGCTACTTCCCAAGGTTCCTTTTTTTCTGATGTGGAGCAGAGAGTCCTCTATGTGGTCCTGGATTCTCTGAGCAGCTTCATGTAACAGCTCTCTTGATTAGCCTGATTCAACCTGAGAATGTCATAGGTATATTAGTCCGTTTTCACACTGCCAATAAGGACATACCCGAGACTGGGCAATTTACGAAAGCAAGAGAAGTTTATTGAATGTACAGTTTCATGTGGCTGCAGAGGCCTCACAATCACGGCGGACAGTGAAAGGCATATCTCACATGGCAGCAGATGAGAGAAGAGAGCTTGTGCAGGGAAACTCCCCTTCTTATAACCATCAGATCTCATGAGACCTATTCACTCTCATGACAACAGCACAGGAAAGACCTGTCCCCATGATTCAGTTATCTCCCACCAGGTCCTTCCCACAACATGTGGGAATTCAAGATGAGATTTGGGTGGGGACACAGAGTCAAACCATATCAATAGGGATTTCCTAAATAAGTAGAGTCAGTGCAAAAAGTTAGAGACTCCCAGGTTCTCAATAAGGTCAACCTAAACCTGAAGTCCTCTCCTCCCCTCTCCCTCCCAGCTCAGTCCAGCCCCCGTAAGGCACAACACTAAGGCAGGCACCCAGGCAGGCATGATCATCACTAGGATGGTGTTTTGGTTGGGGAGGCCCTCTGACCAACTCCTCTAAAGCTAAAATATAAATGTGGGTTTATCCCTCTCTCTCCTCCAGCCTCCTCCACTCTGGGTGCTATTTTGTTTTTATTAAAAAAAAAAAAAAAAATATGGTGTGTTTGTGTGTGTCTAAGTATAGATATCCTCAGGGATGTTTGCAAGATGGTGCTTAGTTCCTATCTACAGGTTCGCTCCTGTCTTTCTTTCAAAGTTCAAGCCATCCTGTGCAATGAAGAAGCTCTTGTTGGGTGAATTAACAACATGAGGAAAAGCCAGATGCATCAGGAAGTTGTCACTAATTGTTAGATCCAAGAGGAAAAAAGCAATTGTCTTAGTGTTAAGCTGCTTGGTGGACCAGGTTGTTTTGTTCTCTTGTGACCTGGGCTCCCCATCGAACTGTCTCAGACACAAGGCAGGTGTCACTCAGACCCTTCTCACTCCCTAGGGTGCTGCAGTATGAGCTCACATCTGGGCTAATTTTACAAGCAGCCAGACCTTGGGAAAGCTACTTATTATACTCTTTGGACTTTCATCTCTTTGTCTTTCAAATGGAAAGACCTTCTTAGAGGGTTGCTATCATAATGAGAGATACGTGTTAATAATAATAATGGTATGTAATATCAAAAATACCTTATATACCATTATTAATGTATTATATACCATTATTATTCACCATGCCACTTGAATTCCCACATGTTGTGGGAAGGACCTGGTGGGAGGTAATTGAATTAAGGGACAGGTCTTTCCTGTGCCATTGTCCTGAGAGTAAGTCTCACGAGATCTAATGGTTATGTGTTAATAATAAGGTGTGTGTTAAAAATAATAACCCCCATCATGCACTGAGTTTCTGCTGTGCATTAGACACTGTGCTAAATTCTTTACACAAATGTCTCATCCTCACAACAGCCCAAAGTGGAGGGTCCATTATCACTAGCTCCATTTTACAGGTAAGAAAGGTGAGTGGTAGAGACGTTCAACATCATGCCTAGGTTTTCCCATTCTATAAAGAGCAAAGCCAATATTTGAACCCAGGTTTATTAGACTCTAGAGCAGGAGTTCTTAACCACAGGCCCCTTCCACAGTGTGCAGTCAGTAACCAATAGTCTTCACTGTATTATGGCTATGATCATTGGGAGAATCAGAGTCAACAAACGGCACTCCTCTAACCACCCTCACTCCTGACAAACATGGGACATGTGAGAGATCTGCAGCCACCTTGCCGGGGCAGAAGGGACAGCTCATTCTGTTAAGGGACATCGATGTCATCTATTGATGTGCAGTGTCCCAGGGCCCAAATGACACCATGCTGCTGATCTCCTGATACGTCCTGCTGAGCCCAGTAGCTGACGTAATTATGCAAGGACCATCTGCTCACTTAGCCCCTCTCTGTCTCTCTGCACCATGAATAAAGCAGAAATTCAGAAATTTATTCATCCATTGTTCAACTAACCTTCACTAAGTGTCCACCAAGTGCCAGGTGCTGCTCTACACAGGAGTGCATGGATGGATGTAAATGCTGCACCCCCGGTGCTCACACTGGAAGGAAAGAGAGTCCAGAAAGTAAAATAGATAATCTGTTTAGAACACGGATTGACATAGGCATTTGATTCTTCAAATGCCTATGATGGCAGGGTGGGGAAACAGGGAATGCCAGGTACAGGGAGGGGGCTGCTCAGTTCAAAACTGAGTGGTCAGGGAAGGCCTCTAAGAGAAGGCAGAAAAGGTGAGTCAGCCAGCCATGCGGATATCTAGGAAAGGACATTCCAGACAGAGGAAAACTGCAAAAGCAATCAAGGACCCAGAGGTGAATTTGGATTGTTAGAGAAAAGTTGCACAAATTGCATTCCTGGAACACCAACCTCACAAGACATTCATTGAAAAAAAGCGGATGGAGTCCAATCAGTTTTTGTTAATACCACATGCTGTATAGCCAACTTTTGGAGTTTGTGTTACCCATTAGCGTAAAAAAGGACAGACGATGAGAAGTCTCGCGGCAAAGTCTTATTCAACTCAGACTCACCAAAACATATTTGACTACACAGACATTTCTTCACATAACACCTGTTGGTATCTCACAGGGCTACGTTTCAATGGAAACCAATTTGGGAAACTTTGGCATAAACTCAGGACCTGTTCTTTAGTACAGTTTCTTCATACTCTGTCCCACATTGGGTCATTCAACAAACACTCCCTGAGCAGCTTCTTATTAAATGTCAGACCCTGAGCTACATTTGGCTGGAGATGCAGCAGAGATTAAACTCATTGTCTCCACCTAAAAAGTAATTGTCAGCCCTCCCGTGTTCAATATTGCTGCAGACAACAAGCCTTTAGGCTGTGTCTCCTTCGAGCTGTTTGCAAACAAAGTTCCAAAGATATCAAAAAACTTTCATGTTCCGAGCACTGGAGAGAAGGGGCTCCTGCTTTCACAGAATTATTCCATTATGTGCCTGAGTGGTGACTTCACGTGCCTTCACAGCAGTGGTGGCAAGCCCATCTATGAGGAGAAACTGGATGGTAAGACCTTCATCCTAAAACATGCAGGTCCTGGCATCTTGCTGGACTCAACACGAATGACTCCCAGTTTTTCATCTGCACTGCCAAGACTGAGTGGCTGGATGGCAAGCATGTGATCCTTGGCAAGGTCACGAGGGCATAAATCAATATAAAAGCCACAGAGCACTTTGGGCCAGGAATGGCAAGACCAGCAAGAAGATCGCCATTGCCTGCTGCGGACCACCCTGAGTTTAACTTATGTTTTACATTAATCAGCAGACCACTGCTTCTGTAGCTCAGAAGAGCACCCCTCCACCCTGTTTGCTCACAGTACCATATCATATTGTGCTCTTACTGCAGTTCTGTGGGCTTTTCTTTATTCCTGTCAATGGCTAGCTGGACTGCAGAGTTAAGGTTATGATTATGAAATAATAACTAAATAACAAAAAAGGTCATATCCACAAAGCAAGCCAGTGTCTGCTACGGAAGATTAACGTGTATGCATGCTGACATTTCCCTTGAATTCAGTGACCCAGACTTTCCAGTGGACAGTTTTTGGAAATGAAGAGTTAAGCACCACTCCTACCCTAAGCCCCTCCTCTCATCACTTGTGAGATTTCAGCTCTTAGTCTCACCTGCGTTATGAGGGCACTAAAATGATTCTTATCAGATCCATGTGGTTTTAAAGGAAAGGCGTGGTGGTTGCTTATAGAAGAGACAAAAGGAAAAACTCACAGCAATTTATACGTTCTCAACACCCTCTCCAGAAGAAGAGAGCTGAAAAATCTCCGAACCACCCCCTGCAGATGCAATTTCAAACACACACCCACATACAACACCCCAATCTTAATCAGCCTTTGAGTTAGAATAAATTGACTTGCAGCACCACATACACACCCGCCAGCCAGCCCTCTCATTTACCACCTGCATAGGATTGCTTTTCAAAGGCTGGGCTTTTCCCATTACAATCTCGAGTCCAAGGAAGAGGAAGCAATGCTGGGAGGAGGGAAAAGAACAAAACCTTATTTATTCACACAGTAAAATATACTTATTTTAATCACTCCTGGATACACTGATTTCCTTCAATATACAGTCAGGACTTCGTGAGCAACTGGATGCGGTGTTAAGAACACAGAACGCAAATAATAATAATACCTATACTTAATAGTAGTAATTTGATTTGCTGCTTTAAGCAGCTGCTACTAAGAGCATTGCCTACTTAACTCCTCAACGCGTTCTCAGCCCGTTTTACAGATGGAAAAACACAGATCTGCAAAGGTGCAGTAATTTGCCCAAAAATCACAAAGGAAGGTGTATAGCCAGATGAGAAACCCAACACCTACACTGTCTCCTGGCAAAAAGTATATGATATTTGGGCCAGGTACAGTGGCTCACACCTATAATCCCAGCATTTTGGGAGGCTGAAGCGGGCAGATCACTTGAGGTCAGGAGTTCAAGACCAGCCTGACCAACATGGTGAAACCCCTTCTCTACTAAAATACAGTAATTAGCCATGTATGGTGGTGGCTGAGGCAACAGAATCACTTGAGCCAAAAAGCAGAGGCTGTAGTGAGCTGAGAACACACTACTGCACTCCAGCCTGGGTGACAGAGCAAGGCTCCATCTCAAAAAAAAAAAGTATATGATATTTGAACCTTGGTGTGCTTGAACGTCCCCCTGAGTTCTTCTGAGGCAAGATACCTTGCACGGATCACATATTTTTTCTGAGACTCAACTTCCTTATCTGCCCTCTCTACAACTCCAGACAAGAGTGTCCACTTTGCCCAGGGTAGGACCTCCACAAACTCTATTCCCTATTCTTCACCCAGAGTTTCACCAGACTTTGCCAACTGCGTGGTTTAAGACAATCTCCCAAAATCGGTATGTGCTGGAAACTGTGCTGAGAACTTGCACACATCACCTCATTCCACCAAGTAATCATCTCATGGTTTAAACCAATGGTTCTCAAAGCAGGTGAGTTTCATGGGATATTTGCAAGGTCTGGAGACATTTTTGTTTGTCACACCCAGGGGGTGGTGCTGTTAGCGCCTACAAAGTGGAGTCCAGGGATGCTGCTGAACACCCCAACAACGCACAGGACAGCCCAGTCCCACTGCAAGGAATTATCCAGCCCAGATGTCAACAGTGCCAAGGTTGAGAATCTTTGGTTTAAGCCAGGTTTTTCTGACATCAAAGTCGATGAACTTGCACTGTTGTGCTTCCCTAACTGAGGGTTTCTCAGCAGTACTGACATTTGAAGCCAGATAATTCTCATTTATGGCAGCTGTCCTGTAGGATATTTGCAGGCTATGTGTAGGATGTTGGCAGCTTCCCTAGTTTCTACCCATTGGATGCCAGTAGCACCTCCCCTCAAATCGTGACAACCAAAATTGTCTCCAGATATTGCCAAATGTTCCCGGCACCCGCTCCTCCTTCCCCTTGGGGGCAAGTCATTCCCATTTGAGAATCATTTTCCTATTTTAAGGAAAATCAGTTTAACTATGAAATGAGAATAACAAAACAGCCCTCAAAAATATTAAGAGAATGCCCTGGATAACCATTATTTACAAGTGTTTTAAATAGGTATGTTTATTTAAATATACACACATGCATTTACATGTGTAGATATGCATATATATAATTTTTCATACCTGGGCATCTATGGCAGGAAGAAATATTGACCAACCTCTTTCTTTTTGCTTTTTAATTTTTTTTTCTTTTTTGGTTTTTCTTTCTAAGGGTTTAGAAAAGCATGTTTTTAAATTTTGTTTAAGTTCCAGGGTACCTGTGCAAGATGTGCAGGTTTGTTATGTAGATAAACCTGTGCCATGGTGGATTGCTGCACCTGTCAACCCATCACCTCAGTATTAAGCTGGGTATGCATTAGCTGTTTTGCCTGATGCTCTCCCTCCCTCAACCAGCTGGGCAGGCTCCAACGTGTGTTGTTCCCCTCCCTGTGCCCATGTGTTCTCGTGATTCCGCTCCCACTTATAAGTGAGAACATACAGTGTTTGGTGTTCTGTTTCTGCCTTACTTTGCTAAGGATAATGGCTTCCAGCTCCATCCATGTTCCTGGAAAGGATATCATCTCATTCCTTTTTATGGCTGCATAGTATTTCATGGTATATATGTACCACATTTTCTTTATCCAGTCTATCATTGATGGGCATTTAGCTTGACTTTATGTCTTTGCTATTGTAAATACTGCAGCAGTGAACATGTGTGTTCATGCATCTTTATAATAGAATGATTTCTATTCCTTTGGGTATATACCCAGTAATGGGATTGCTGGGTCAAATGGTATTTCTGGTTCTAAATTTTTGAGGAATCACCACACTCTCTTCCACAATGGACCACCTTCTTTTTTTTTCTTTTTTGAGACAGAGTCTTGCTCTGTCACCAGGCTGGAGTGCAGTGGGGCAATCTCGGCTCACTGCAACCTCTGCCTCCTGGGTTTAAGCAATTCTTCCGCCTCAGCCTCCCGAGTAGCTGGGATTACAGGCACATACCACCATGCTCAGCTAATTTTTGTATTTTTGGTAGAGACGGGGTTTCACCATGTTGGCCAGGATGGTCTTGATCTCTTGACCTCGTGATCCGCCCACCTCAGCCTTTCAAAGTGCTAGGATTACAGGCGTGAGCCACCATGCCCAGCCAGACCACCCTCTTTCTATCCCTGCATATGAGTTCTCACTTCTGGTTACTTGGGGTCCAAGGACTGCATACCAGAGCAGAGATATAGTGCAGTCTTCCTTTTGTTGTCAATGTTCTGTTTTAGAAACCTCATTATCATTCCAAAATGAAATAGATCTTAATTTGGAAACAAAGCTACCTAAGAGAGGGGCAGTGGCCACACTCGAGGCTCCATGTGACCTCCCCAGAGACCCTGTCACTCTTCCTCACTCCGAGGGACATCCAGTCCTCAGACACTGAATAGCGGAAGGGTCCGCAAAAGCATGAGAGGGTCCGAGGTCCAGCATCAGAGTCAGGTGTTCATTTCCCTGCGAGGAAGCCCATCCTTCTCCAGTAAACTAAAAATTTACATCTGAAAAACTTGATGCGTCTTCACCAATGTATATTGAGAATTTCCCTGTCTGGGGAAACTGAGGCCCAGCCAAGTTCTAGCAAGCTCTCCGGGATGATATAAAACAGAGGTTGGCAAACTTATTCTGTAAAGGGCCAGGTGGTAACCATTTCAGGTCTTGAAAATCATACAACCTCCACTGTAACTATTGAGCTCTGCCATTAGCGCATGAAAACAGCCACAGACAATATAACAGGCCAGGCCATGTTCCAATAAAACCTTATGACTGAACACTGAAATTTGAATTGTAGGTAATGTTGATGTCATAAAATGTTCTTTTGTTTTGTTTTTGTTTTCTCCAACCATTTAAAAATGTAAACATTATTAACTGCTGGGTCACATAGAAACAGGTAGCAGGCTGAATTGAGCCCATTCACCCCCTCACATAGAACACGACAGAAGAGGGAAACACTGCTGTCTCCAAAACAAAACCATAAATTTTTAGAAGGAAAGAAAAGCACACTGCCATGTGTGTTCCTACGCAACTGTCTTGCATGCTCTGCTCATGTACCCCAAAACCTAAAATCCAATAAAAAATTAAAAAAAAAAAAAACATAAATTTTTATTCTTAAGATGAATGAAATTACCCTGGATATTGGGAACTTGGTTCAGTTACTACTATAGGAATTAATCTGCCAATATCTGAACTTCCGGGATGTTCTGTTTACGTAGCCCAGGACAAACATGGAAGGACAAACTCCATGTTTAACTGAGTGCTGGCTTTTTTTCCTCTCCTGCTGTGACTTTGTGAAAGAGTTGTTCACAGTAGGAAGTAACCAGTGATTTTTATTGCTTCAGGACTTCCTGGTTTAAAAATAAAATGGACAGGTCGGGCGTGGTGGCTCACACCTGTAATCCCAGCACTTTGGGAGACTGAAGCGAGCAGATCATGAGGTCAGGAGTTCGAGACCAGCCTGGCCAATATGGTGAACCCCCACCTCTACTGAAAATACAAAATTAGCCAGCATGGTGGCGCCACCTGTAGTCCCAGCTACTCAGGAGGCTGAGGCAGAAGAATCACACGAACCTGGGAAGCGGAGGTTGCGGTGAGCTGAGATGGTGCCACTGCACTCCAGCCTCGGCAACAGAGCAAAATTCCATCCCCAGAAAAAAAAACCTTAAAATAAAATGGGGAAGAAGAAAGAGGAAAGTCCTCAAGTTCTAAGCTTTGTCAATACAAAGCCCTCAGGTCCTGTGTAAACTTGGGCATGAAAAACAGGCCTCTAATTTCTGCCCTCTCTCCCTAAGCACAGCCAAGCACTGGAGAAGGTGGGTGGGGGAGACCCTTGGCTCAGAACTTGTTGGTGATTATCAATTCTTTATCTACTATGGCTTATGTTTTTATGGGGATTTTTCTTCTGCCTCTTCTTTTTTTAAGTTACGGTGATCAAAATTTTCAGATTTTTTTTTACTACTTATCAAACTTTTTTCCCTCCCCCTCTTAACAGAGAAGGTCAGTCACTTTTAAGATATAAGAGAATTTGAGAACAGATTAATGACAAAGACAAATGATGATTTTTATTTTAGCGGAAGTTTCAGTGCGCTTTCTGCCCAGCCTGGGTACTGATAATAAAGTATACTTGACATATAACTGCGTAAGTTCTTTGCTTTAAAGCTCAATGATGGATCAAAAGAGAGAATTCTCTCTTTAAAAAGAAATGTCCTGGAAGGAAAAATAAAAGGAAGGTGGAGGGGAAGCTCATACATCCCTTTTGTCTTTTTCTCTTCTCTTTGTGGCCCAGAGACAGAGCATTGAGTGACTTCTTCAGAAAAGAGATCAGTGAAATTGTCAGTTGATTACTTCTCCTTGATTAGCATTTATAAGAGCCCTGTGATACAGTATTTGCATTCCTATTTAGCCGTGATTTTTGTGGGGCACCAATGATTAAACTTGTCACAGGGCTTGATTGACGGGGTCAGATCTTCACTTTCTACTCTTTTGAAATTAAAAACAAATGTGTCAGCTCCCTTCATGGGCTGGAGCGCCGTGAAGCTCGCCTGCCTTGTCATTGCAGATAGGTCAGGAATGTTTTAATTTTAGGGATGGATTCTGCTTGTCAAGTAGAGTGTGATGGCGTGTGGTTCTGGAGATGAGATGTGAAGGGTGTAGCACAAAGAAGGGGAAGAACAAAGACAAAGACACTCACATTATTAGACAGATTTAATTAGTCTGAATGGATATTATGCTAGATGAAGCAGTGAGCTGTGAAATTAACCCTTGATTACGGATTGGCGGATCCTACTCATAAAGAGAATCAAACCTTTGTGGAGAGACTTGAGGTATGATTTCAGTTTCTCTTACCCTCTGGGTTGCATGCCAGATCCCCACCCCCACCACCCACCCCTGTCGACTTAAGAATCTGTGGGGGGGTGGGGAATTGTGGAAGTTAATCTTTAACTTGGGCAAGCAGGTATACCTAGAAAAGGAATTCCACCTAGCTTGCCTCTCTTCAACTTTAGAGAAAGCAACCATACCAGGGTAGTTGGATGTGAAGCTAAGGGACTCACAAAGACACAGGTTTCTGAATCCAAAACAGAGAACAGAAATAGCTAAGTTTGAATAAGAGCCATGTATTGGAGGGTCTGAAATGAATAGCTCTATCCACTGCAGTACTGGGTCACCTCCCGGGAATGTCTGTCCTTCGTACAATGTGCCCTCAACTTACTGCGGCCTTTCCGTGCTCTTCTCCACTGAATCCCAGCTGCATCCTGACTTCCAAGAACTTGAAGCATGTTAAGAAAGGGACAGAAGGCCTAGAGACCTCACCCAACACTGTTGTACAACTAAGAAAATTCTCTCAAATATTAATACTAAAGACGCTAACATGGAGGGCACAGCCGTGAGATGGGTCTGAGATGATGTGGCCATCCAGAAATCCTTTTAATTTATCCGAATTATCTGAGAAATTCTGAACTCTACTGAGAAAAACTTAGTACAAAGCTTGTACCAACTAACATCTCTATCTTTAAGTGACTCGGTCCAAATCATTCTCTAGCACCAATTCCAGGAATGAGAAGGCTCTGTGGGCGCATGATGTGGAAGAGGGGTATCTATTAGGCTGGCTCAGGTTACGTGGAAAGTCAGCACATTAGGAATCGCAGAAATGGAGTCAGAGAATTGGCTCCACAGCTCTTTTACAAACTGAGTCTTCTCATTGGCGAATGAGATATGTAGCTCCTTTTTTAACAATTGTGCTGAGGGTGAAATCTGAACTGTGTACTTCAAGTGCCTGGAAGACATCACGTGTTATTATTATAGCTCTCTGTAGAAAGCACGGCACTAATTCTAAGTCACTTTTCTGGCTCTGTCTCCAGCCAGTCTTCCTGATCACAGTTTCTCACTTTGGTGTATAAGTGGCTTCAGTTTAGGGAACTCCTGGTTGAGGAATTCCCTGAACCAACGATTTCCAAGTGTGGTCTTGAGACTCTGAATCAATTGTTGTGATTGCAGATAACTTATTCCCAGTCATTGTTGAAGGATGAGGGTGGTAGTGAACTCACTGGCATTACACTTTGATTTTCTGAATGGAAAAGACAAGTAGGAAATTGTAATCCTAACCCTGGCTCCATTTATGAAAATGTCATGCATGTGAATGACAGGCATCTCAGGTCAGGGTAGGGAAAACGTTGAGAATCTCTGCTCTATCAGGAAAGCCCAGTTTCCCTTCACTGGCATGTGCTTTAGGTGACCATACCATGGAGGTCACATTGCTCCAGGTAGATGGTTGGAACTCAGGAGGAGGAGGAGGAGGAGGAGGAGGAGGAGGAGGAAGGAGAAAGGAGAAGAGAAAGGCACTTAGCACAGTGCCTGGCACCTAGTAATAATAACATTCCCTAACATATATTGAGCACCTGCTATGGGACAGGTACTGTTTTAGGCTCTTTACAGGTAGTAACTAATATTTACAACAACCTGTGAGGTAGGAATTATTATTATTCCCATTTATAGAAAGAGAGAAGAAAATAACTGGAACAAATCCGTGGTGGAGGAGGAAGAGAATAAGCCATTTCATGGAGGCAGTGGATGGGAGTGTGTGATTGATCATTCACACTTTCTTTCATACCTATTTTTAAATATTTCTCTGAGTATGTACTATGTGCCAAGTAAGATATTGGATGTGGCCCAGAAAATACACATAATAAAAATACATAAATAATAGTCACATATTACCGTTAGCTGTTATTCCCATGGTTCTGTGTGCTGTTGCTGAGTTAGTAAAGGAAGCCTATAGCTGTCACTTCTTGCATATCGGTCATGCAAATCTGGAGAATGTGTGGGATATTTTATTTAAATAGCTTTAGGGGTGTACACAGTTTTGGTTACATGGATGAGTTATATAGTAGTGAAGTCTGAAGTTTCAGTGCACCGGTCACCCAAGCAGTGTACATTGTACCCAACATGTAGTTTCTTTATCCCTCACTCCCTTCCAACCCTCCCCACTGCTGAGCCTCCAGTGTTCATTACACCACTCTATATGCCTTCACTCACCCATAGCTTAGCTCTCACTCATAAATAAGAACATATGGTATATTTAGTTTTTCCATTCCTGAGTTACTTTACTTAGAATAACAGTCTCTAGTTTCATCTAAGTTGCTGCAATAAACATTATTTCGTTCTTTTTATGGCTGAGTAGTATTCCATGGTGTGTAAATACCACATTTTCTTTACTCATCAATTGATGGACACTTAGATTGGTTCCATATCTTTGCAATTGTGAATTACGCTGTGATAAACAAACATGTGCAGGAGCCTTTTGAGATGATAATTTCTTTTCCTATGAGTAGATATCCAGTAGTGGGATCGTTGGATTGAATGGAACTCTATTATTAGTTCTTTGAGAAATCTCTATACTATTTTCCACAGAGGTTGTACTACATTTCCATCAGCAGTGTATAAGCATTCCCTTTTCACTACATCCATGCCAACATCTATTGCTTTTTGACTTTCTAATAATGGTCATTCTGACTGGGGTGACGTTGAAAAATACTCAACATTGCCAACCATCAGGGAAAAGCAAGTTAAAACCACAATGAGAATTTGTTTTTTTCAGTTGGGCTTCTGAAGTTTTGTTACTTAAGAAAAATTCTAAGTTAGGAATGCTTTAGGCTGCAAATAAAAGGCAACTTTACTTATAGTGATTTGAATCCATCAAGAATTACTTTTCTCAACATTCCAACATTCAGAAGTAGGCAACAATGGCATTGAGCCAATGGATTGGTGATGTTAGGAGATGTCTCTGTGAGTCTCTTAATCACTGCCTTACAACTGCAAGATGGCTGCATCATGTCTGTATCCAAGGTAGGAAAAGGAGTGAAATAACAGTACTAGCTACCTTGGCCCCTCATCTCAGGGGAGCAAATCTTTCTTGGAAACCCAGAAGAATTCTACATGAACCTCCTCAGCCAAACTGTGTAATTTTGTCATCCTTAGCTGCAAGATGCAGTGGCATATTTAACTGGGCACATTGTCACAGAAAATAAAACTAGGATTTTGGCTGGGCACAGTGGCTTATACCTTTAGTCCCAGGACTTTGATGGGCTAAGGAAAAAGGATCACTTGAGCCTAGGGGTTCTAGGCTTCAGTGAGTTATGATGACACCACTGCATTCCAAACTTGAGGCCAAAGAGAGACCCCATCTCTACAAAAAGTTTAAAACATATGTTAAATGAGTGTGGTAACATACACCTGTAGTCTCAGCAACTCAGGAGGCTGAGGCTGGAGGATCGCTTCAGCCCAGGAGTTTAAGGCTGCAGCAGTGAGTTATGATCATGCCACTGCACTGCAGCTTGGGCAATAGAGCAAGACCCTGTCTCTAAAAAGAAGCAGAACAAAACACACACACATACACACACACACACACACAGGATTTTATTGGCAAGGAAGAAGAGTGAAATAGATATTCCACAGGTAACCAATGGTATCTGTCCCAGGGACTAGTCCAGTAGCAAGGCTGTTCTGTCAGTTCTTTTTACCTTTTCTCCCCAGTCCTTTCTCATCCAGTAGCCACAGATTGATTGGAAATCTGTTTTTGTTTCCCAATTATTAATTGACCATCAGATATACTATTATCCAAAGCTTTCCTAAATAAAATGGGCTTTATGAAATGCATTTTTTTTAGATGGAGTCTCACTCTGTCACCCAGGCTGGAGTGCAGTGGTGCAATTTTGACACTGCAACTTCCACCTCCCAGGTTCAAACAATTCTCCTGCCTCAGCCTCCTGAGTAGCTGGGACTACAGGTACACACCACCACACTCAGCTAATTTTTTTGGATTTTTAGTAGAGACGAATTTTCACCACGTTGGCCAGGCTGGTCTCGAACTCCTGACCTCAAGTGATTTGCCTACCTAGCCTCCCAAAGTGCTGCGATTACAGGCATGAGCCACCACACCCAGGTAGAATGTATTAATAATGTAATCATAATTATCATTACCACTATCATCACCACCACCACCATGAAAAATAACCTGTTGAGTACTTATCATAAATTCTAAGTATTTCACATACATCATCTCATGTAATCATCACAATGACCCCCTCCCCTGGTATTATCACCATTCACATTTAAGGTCACCCAGCTTAGAAGAGGTGGATGTAGACCTTGAACCCAAGCCCAAGCCACTGTCTTCACTTTTAAAGTGCTGACAGTACAAGGGAGTATGTATGCATTCACATGCATGACATTTTCATCAATGGAGCCAGGGTTAGGATTGCAATTACTACTACTCATGCAAAGTAGTCTACCAGTACTGCAAGACGAAATAATAGTAAGTTACTAAACTATGTGGTCCTGGAAATAGGTGTCAGAAGAATAACAAAAAAAGATGGCCTTCATGAAAGCCACATGTAGTCAAGAAAGATACTTGAGTTGTCCCTTAGGGAATATTAGTCTTGTTTTTTACATGGAGTAGTTATCAGGGTCAGTGCTGGTCCACAGCTACAACAAACACACAGAACCAAACAGAACTTAAGAAGTCTGTAGAGCCATACAGCAAGTAGACACCATTAGACTTCGTGTAGATTTGTTTGGAGTTTGTGGGCATTTTTGAGGTCTCTCAGGGTCTGCTGACGATCCTGTGACCATCTGCCTGGCAGCAAGGACTTGAGCTGTTTGCAATGCTTTGGCCAAGCTGAGAGCAGGCAGATCTGGATGCACAGCTGCCAAGCGTGTGCTGACGAGCCTCAGCTCCTCGAGCGTGTTTGTTCAAACTGGTCTGCCTAAACCCACTCCAAAATTCTTCCAAGCCAGAAAAGGAGAACATGTGCTTTCTTTTCGCATAGTATTTCTGAATGCCCATGAATATAAAAGAAAGAAAACAAAACCAAAAAAGTCTAAGATACATGATATTCCCAAAGTACAGAAAAGACAGGAAGCCTTCTGAATCAGAAATCTGGCCCTTTCTTAAGGGAATTCCCTGTTGGTTTGGAGACCATGCTGGTTCTTAGAAAATTTAGATAAGGAACAATTTTATCTCTTTGCAGCACAGTTGAACCAATATTTTCTGAGTACCTACTGTGTGTAAGGTCCTGTGCCAGATTCTAGAGTAAGATGTTAAAGGATGCAAAGACAAGCAAGACCACAAGGAAAGTTTTTGGCAGAAGAAGCAATAAAGACCTGACTGAGACCGGGACAAGGGGGTGATATGGAGCGCTGCTAAGATGACGCTTTCCTTCTTTGTTCCTCACTGCCACCAGGATGATGAGGACGTGTTACAGAAAGAACTTTAAATAAAAGTTGAAAATTTATGCATGTGAAAAGCAAAATAAGGGAAGGCATTATAGCATGGTAGCAAAGAACTTTTATTCAGAAAGCAGCTTTAGGCAAGCTCACGGTCAAGCTCTCCCTCTTGCTAAGTGTGTGACTTTATCACTCTGCACCTCAGTTTCCTCATGCCTAAGATGGGCATGATAATACTCCAACCTCACAGAACTTAGATGATGCAAGCAAAGCACTGAGCACCGTGCCTTGCGCAGAGCAAGTGCTCCGCTAATTTTTCTTTTCATTGATAGCAATAACGATAACATAGTGTTATCATCATCAAGTGTAGTGCAGTGTCTGGAATAGAGTGAGCGCTCAGTGATGGTTTGTTTATGGATGTTTTTTGTGCTTGTGCTGTTAAAGGTACTTAGCACAGTATGTGGCAACACCTGGTGACTCAAAGAGCAAGCTATGACCATTCCACAGCTGGGGCTCAGGGTGGGACTCTCCCTACGGGAGGATCTCTGGGAATCCCCTGTTCACGATAAACAATGAAAGGTAATGTGCCTCCTTTTCTTCTGTTTCCAAGAAACTACCCTAGTCACCTTGATCCTGCCCAAAGTTGCCATAAAGGTAAAATTCACAAAACCAAACCCAGAAGCTCAGAGGCTGCCCTGGGAAGGACACACACTGCCTTTTGGTGAGTCTGTTTCTGCATCTGAAGTCATGGACAACTTACCCATGCAGAAGATGCTACGGATCTGGCCCCAGGGTTTATTTTTATTCATTTATTTAAAGATGGAGTCTTGCTCTGTGGCCCAGGCTGGAGTGTAGTGGTGTGATCTCGGCTCACTGCAACCTCCACCTCCCAGGTTCAAGCAATTCTCCTGCCTTGGCCTCCTGAGTAGCTGGGATTACAGGCATGCACCACCATGCCTGGCTAATTTTTTTTTTTTTTTTTTTAGTGGAGACACAGTTTCACCATGTTGGCCAGTCTGGTCTAAAACTCCTGACTACAAGTGATCCACCTGCCTCGGACTCCCGAGGTGCTGGGATTACAGACATGAGCCACTGTGCCCAGACTCCTTTCCTCTTCTTCATTTATTCTTGGCCCTAGCAATTCTGTGTGATCCCAGGATGAGCCTCACACTTGTTTTGGAATTCCATCTTCTTGCTCCCATTCTCCTGCTGAGCTCTTTCATATAAATCTTTTCTATATTTCAAAGCCCTGCTCAGACGCCGCCTTCTCCAGAAAGTCTCCTGGTATTCTCTTTCTTTTCTAAACTAGAAAGGAGTCTGGAGGTGCCCAGAGGAGGAGTCTGGACACTCCAGAATGTTCTATCACGTCCTGTATGACATGTGTCAATTTGTACCTTGGTTTATAATCACATGTGTGTTAGCAATATGGACTGCCCATGACAGAAAAGTCCACTCAGGCCAGGCACAGTGGCTCACGCCCGTAATCCCAGCACTTGGGGAGCCCAAGGCAGGCAGATCACCTGAGGTCAGGAGTTCAAGACCAGTTTGGCCAACATGGCGAAACCCTGTCTCTACTAAAAATACAAAAATTAGCCAGGCGTGGTGTTGGATGCCTGTAATCCCAGCTACTCGGGAGGCCAAGGCAGGAGAATTGCTTGAACCTGGGTGGTGGAGGTTGCAGTGAGCCGAGATCACACCACTGCACCCCAGCCTGGGTGATAGAACGAGATTCTTCTCAAAAAACAAAAGAAAAGAAAAATCCACTCAAACCAGTTTAAGTACACAAGGATTTTACTGGCTCCTGGGAAGGTCAAGGGTGCAACAGATTCAGACAATGCCTGATCCGGTGCTTAAGTGGTGTCACTGGAAATCTGGCCTTCTCAACCTGACATGGTTTGGATGTTTGTCCCTTGCAAATCTCATGTTGAAATGTGATCCCCAATGTCAGAGGTGGGGCCCAATGGGAGGAGTTTGGGTTATGGGGGGATCCCTCATGAATGGCTCCATGCCTTCCCTATGGAAATGAGTGAGTTCTTACTTCCTTGGTGCACACCACTGCTGACTATAAAAGGAGTGTGGCACCCCTCCCTCTCTCTCTCGTTCCCACTCTTGCTGCGTGATGTGCCTGCTCCTCCTTCACCTTCTGCAGTGAGTAAAAGCTTCCTGAGGGCTCACCAGGAGCAGAGGCCAGCACTATGCCTTTTGTACAGTCTGCCGAACTGTGAGCCAAAATAAATCTCTTTTCTTTCTAAATTACCCAGTCTCAGGTGTTCCTTTATAGCAACAGAATACAGACTAATACACAGCCTCTCAGACCTCCTTTCCTCTGGAAGGCCATACTTTGCCGGGGGGACAGTCACCCAGGCTGGAGTGCAGTGACACCATCTCAGCTCATTGCAACCTCTGCTTCCCGGTTTCAAGCAATTCTTGTGCCTCAGCCTCCCAAGTAGCTGGGACTACAGATGCCCGCCACCACAGCCAGCTAATTTTTTGTACTTAAGTAGAGACAGACTTTCACCATGTTGGCCAAGCTGGTCTCCAACTCCTGAGCTCAGGAAATCCACCTGTCTCGGCCTCCCCAGGTGCTAGGATTATAGGTGTGAGCCACCCGCGCCCAGCCTACAAGTGCATAATTTTCAGGTGGTGGCTCAGAAACCTCCTGCAGCCCCAGGCTGAGCCACCCTACTAAGAAAATTTCTTTTTTTAGGAAGAAATTTTTCATTGGACTACCTAGGGTCATGTGCTCATCCCTGGACCAATCACTGTGGCCAAGAGAATGGAACATGCTGATTGGCCAGACTTAAGTCAGGTGCCCAGCCCCCATAGCTTGGAAGTGGGGTGATTCCCCACTCAATCCCCTGACCTGAAAATGAGAAAGCAGTGGTTCCTCAAAGAAAAAATTTAGAGTGTGCCAAGCCAGGTGGCTCATGCCTGTAATCCCAGCACTTTGGGAGACCAAGGTAGGTAGATCACCTGAGGTCAGGAGTTCAAGACCAGCCTGACCAACATGACAAAACCCCATCTCTACTAAAAATACAAAATTAGCCGGATGTGATGGCACAGGCCTGTAATCCCAGCTACTGGAGCAGCTGAGGCTGGGGAATTGCATGACTCCAAGAAGCAGAGGTTGCAGTGAACCATGATCGTGCCATTGCACTACAGCCTGGGCAATAAGAGCAAAACTCCATCTCAAAAAAAAACAGGCTGTAGTCTAGAGGAAACAACAGTTACTTATGACAGGTATACAGCTCCTGCCTGTTCACTTCTTGGTAATTTATAATGCCTAGCATTGTGTTCTTCACAAAGTACATGTTCCACAAAATTATCAAATGAATGAATAAACAAAGAATATGACTTTAAAGTGTCCCTACTGGCTTTGCACATGTCTTTCTCTGACACTCACAGTTATACTGTATCTGGCCAAGTGGAGATCACTCATCATTTTGAGTATTTCTCCAGCTCTTTTAGGGAGTATCTTAGGAAACCACACGTCACAGATCTTCCATCTGGAGTCAGAAATAGTACAGAAAATACTAATGTTTAATAATCCAAAGTGCCTAGCTCGCTATTAAAAAAAAATGTTGTTTTTAACCTAATAAGACAGAATTGGCCATGACCAAGTCCTTGACCTGTCTGTTGGAATCCTCTCTTTCTAGCCATTTCTGGTCATGAAAATTGGGCAGGATTTCTGGCATTCTTTATGCCTCTTTGTTATTAAAAGCAGGATCAGTTAATAAATAATTATGATGCTCAGTTTCTAGGGAACAAGGAGATAAGGGCAGGAACACTTGAGTCTCGCAAATTACATGCTACAGTATAGATTTTCACCCAGAGTGAAGAATAGCCTAGCTTTTTTTTCCCCTGTGGCATAAATTGTTCTAATTATACGTGCAAGATCCTCGATTCCCAAAGATATGAGTTGGAAGCGCTGTGTCTGTTCTTTTAATTCCAAGAAGCCTTTGCAGTTGCGTGTTTCCACCCCCCTTGTTTTCAAACTGAATTGTTTCAGTGGTAGCTTGGTGTGTCAGCTTGTAAGTCTATAAAACAGTTTTATACCAGCTGGAGATTCAACATGCTACATGAATACATAACAGTGCCTAACCAAGAAGGTTTGTAATTCAGTAATTAGCTGTAATTAATGAACACAAAGTGAAGACTCATTTACAGTTTAAATTATCACATTAGCTCCTGTCACCCTCTATGTACACAAAACAGCAGGAATTCAATTATTTTTATTCTTCAAAGCTAATTTAAAATTTAAGGGATGCCATTACATGAAATAATAGGTAGGAAATGTAATCGAGATCACTGGGAACAGTTGGCCGTCCTTAGAATTAAAAAAAAAAATGTGATCACTGACGATTTGGAAATGTTTTTTCATCTGTGAACAGATGAAGGATTGAAATCTCTGCTCTTTTCAGTATATTTAATTTAAAAGGAGAAGCGAGTGTGGTGGTTGTGGGAACTTCATGCAGGGAGAATCGTGGTGCATAATTGTAGAAGCAGCTGATAACTGATAATGCTGTTGATAACAAGAGGGCAGCCTGGGAGACACACATTCCATTATCCCTAATGGAGCTGAGCCTCCTGCAATTGCAGGGGGTTCCTGGAATTGTCACCCATTTCTGATGCATAATTTCAGCTTGGGAGACCTTACGTCATTGTCACATTTCTGTCGTCCTTAATTCTTTGTACGTAGCTATGATAAATATTCTTTCATTCATTCATCAAACATTGGCAGAGCACCTCCTCAGGCTCAGGCATTGTTCTAAGTTCCAGAACCACAGCAGTGGGCAAGACAGGCCACATCCCTGATCTGATCTCGTAGAGCCAACACTCCAGTGGGAAGAAACAGACAGTAGCCAGAGGTTCTCAAACTTGGCTGTGCCATAGAGCTGGGGAGGAAGCTTTAAAAATACTTGTATATCAGTGTCTGGTCCCAAATCCGATTCATTGAATCAAATTCTTCTCACTTCTTTCTTTCTTTACAACCCTTTAAATACGCAAACATTTTCTCACCTCCAGGGCTGTACAAAAACAAGCTGCGAACTGAATTTGACCCACTCAAGCCATGTTGGAAAAAAACAAGACCAGCAAGTGCAAAGGCCCTGAGGCAGGTTTGGGCATCAGTATTTTTAGCAGCTTTCTAGGTGATTTGAATGGGCAACCAGGGCTGAGAACCATTGTAATCAATACAAAGAATACATGTTTATAGGTGATGAGTGCTGCAGCGCAAACTAAGCAAAGGAGTGTAGAAGGTAACTACAGGCTGCTCTGGGCTGGGTGTTCGGGGAAAATTTCTTAGGGAGGTGACATGGGAACCTGAATGGTGAGAAGCCAATCTTGAGAAGAACTGGAACATTGTTCTGTCTCAGGCATCAGTAAAACTTCTGCTTTTACTTCTTCCTTCTTCTTTTTTCATTATAACCCTTTGTTTATTTGTTTGTTTATCATATTTTATTTTTGAGATGGACTCTCACTCTGTCACCCAGGCTGGAGTGCAGTAGCACGATCTCAGCTCACTGCCACCTCTCCCTCTCAAGTTCAAGCAATTCTCATGCCTCAGCTTCCCGAGTACCTGGGATTACAGGCATGTGCCACCCCGTCTGGCTAATTTTTGTATCTTTAGTAGCGCAGGGTTTTGCCATGTTGGCCAGGCTGGTCTTGAACTCCTGATCTCAAATGATTTGCCCACCTCGGCCTCCTAAAGTGCTGGGATCACAGGCCTGAGCCATCACTCCCCGCCTTTTCATCATAACCCTTTAAATGCACAAACATTCTCTCCACTCGAGGGCTGTGCAAAAACAAGTTGCAAGCTGAATTTGATGTACCCAAACCATATTCTAAAGAAAAGCACCAGCAGGTACAAAGCCCCTTCAGCAGGCATGAGTCGAGTGTGTTGGGTGGGGCAGAACGAAGGCCTGCTTAGGTGAGGCCTAGCTGGTAAGAAGGAGGTGTGGATGAGGTTAGAGAATGAGCAGGAATTTAGATTTTATATTTGATGAAAATATAAAGCTAGAGTTTAAGCAGGGCATGTATGAATGTGTGTACGTGTGTGTAAAGAAGACAGTTATGCGTCCATACCCACCATAGTACATTTCCCTGCAACGGCCACGAATCTCCTTCCATGTCAGTCCCAGGAAGAAAAGGAAAAGCAAACCCATGTTGAAAGAAAGCTGCATCTGGCTTTGGACTTCTCTCTTCCGCGCTTTCCCCTCCTCTTCCCATGTTCATTTTTTTCCTTTAAATAGGCCACTTGAAGCCGCACTGTCTAATTTTTCATAGGTGATCGACTGCTGAGCGGGGGCTTAGGTAGACAGAGGGAAGGTGCTGATAAGCCAGTGCACGGATTCTATTAGGGAAATGCGGTGGTAATTAATGAATCCTGCCAGTAATTGGGAAGGTGTGAGTCCCTGTAATATCGTAATGATAGTCATCCGTCTGCGAACCCCGCATCACTCTGAGCGATCCCTCATCGCTCTGTGATCTCAGACTCTTAGCCATGCAAAGCTCCCTGACAGGACGCTATGTCTCTGTCTCCCTAATTGGGCAGTATAGAGTTGTTTATGGATATTGTCGGCATTTAGGCCTCAGTTGGAGGCTGTTCAAAAAGCGTTAGCAAACTTGACTTAACAACATTGTCAAAAATGTATTCTCCCGTTTCGATATCTGTTTTTAAGCCGGCAGAGGGTTGTGTTGAAATTAAGTGATGCATTGTATGCACTGGAGCTCTGAGCGTGATTGTTATTAAACTGTTTTTAAAGTAAAAACCAATTTGTAGTAATTTCTCATCCCGCTTCAGATCAAACTTCAGTTTGTGTGCAGGAACTGGATGCTTTTTTTAATAGCACATCCTCGGTTGTATAGAGAACACTGAGTATGTTAATGCCATCCCAGGACACAACCGTTTGCAAAAATTACAGTTTTGCACTGAGACTGGTTTCTAAACATCCATCACCATCTAATTCCAAAGCAGCATATTTACTGGAAGCACTTGCCACATTTTCTTGCCAATATTTTTTTTTCTGCGTGCAAGTGGTCACCCTCTTGTCTTCTCCACACTGGCGTGATCAATTGCTTGAAATGCCATGAAATATCTATTTTTTTAAGCCCTTATAACTCTGATAAGTGAGCTTAATGTTACTGTCATAATGTTTAAGACGGATCTTTCATTATTTAGAAAACATGGGAAGCATCATTTTAATGTATAATCAACACACTTTAAAATATTCAAATATGAACTAGGACAGTTTAAACTACATCTTGATCAACTCTAAATGGGAGAAACATTCAAGAAATTCTGGCCCCCATTTTCTTCCCCATGAAGGAAGAAACTGATGTCCATGCAAAGGGCAACACAGATTATGAATCCTTTAGCCCCTGTTCTTCCATTCATGCGCCCCGTGTGGCCTTGATTAAGCTACCCAGCCTCTCCGATCTTCAGGTCTCTCATCTGTCTCACCCACGCTCAAGTGTCATTCTGAGGCTTTAAGCAAGTTAATGGCTGTGAGTGTGCATCATTTCCAGCAGGAAAGGGCTTTGCAGTCACACCTAAGTGGCTCTGCTGGGAGAACTTGAACAAATCACTGAATGTCCTCTGAGGCATAGTTTCTGCATCCATAAAATGAGCCAGTTATACAAACTTTGTGGGGTAGGTCTGAGGAGCAGAGATAATTAGTTGAAAGTACCCATGAGACTGGAGACCCAGAAGTCTCTTCACCAACAGTGGCTACTGCCCACTGAAACCCGTGGAGAGCTAGACCTGGTATGTACCAAGGGCATTCACAGAGTGGATGGAGGAACCAGGGCGCCATCAACACTGAAGAGAGGATTGGAGACCCTGGGAATCTTCCCTCTAGAGTTTAAATAAGGTGGCCAACCATCCTAGTTTTCCCAAGACAGAAGTATCGCCCTGGACAAGGGAATAAAACCAGGATGAGAGGTCACCCTATGTCTGAACAAATCTCTTCGGCCCAAGAATTTGACAGGCCGTGGTTTATTGAAGCCCCCGGTTCTCTGAGAACCTTCTCCCTCTTCCATTGTGAGCTCTGTTTGCTGATTAGTCATGGTTCTCTGTAGCACATTCTAGCATATTCCAGAAACTCTCAACAAACAAAAGCAGCTGCCAGACAATGCTCTCCCCCCACACACAGCTCCACCTCAACTCCACGGACACCAGTAAGAGAGTTACTGGTGGCCGCCCCCTTCCCAACTGTGTCCCAGGTGAGTGCTGGGGGCAGGGGAGGAGTGAGCACCCAGGGAACAGGTGAGAGAAGGAGAGGGTGAGTCCCGTGGCACCAGGACTGCAGTGAGCTGGGATCACCAGGAAGAAACGGAGAGAGGCCCACACATGTGGGACAGGAGCTAGGAAAGTCAATTTGGCAGGAGTTCATCATGAGAGCCCTGTCAGCCTTTCAAGGATAGGCTCATGTTTTCCTGTTCATCCATAAGTAAACACTGAAAGCTGCCTCAACTGCATAAACCCGCAAAGTCTTTCCTCTATGGAGTTTCTAGCCCGGGAAGTTTCTAGGATATGTCAAAGTATCCGTAAGCCCTATAACCTTTGGTGCTTAAATCACAAACCTCCCAGGGTGGTCTGCTTGGACAGCTAGGACTTTCCTACCAAAGTCTTCATTCATCCCAAGTGGCCAACCAGCTGGAGCATCTTTAAATTAAAGGTTTTATTTTGCAACTTGGCCCCCCAGCCCAGCCCAGCCTCTGGCTCCTTTTTGTTTTCTAAATCACTGTCTTTTGTTCCTCCGGATCTGAATGAATTGTCTACTGGTAGGGCCTCCTCTGTCGTGAGCATCGAGGCCGATGTGGTTCAGTAACCCGATGCCTCAAACTGGAATAAAACACATGCCAGCACCTCCCATTCTTGAATGTGAATGTACTGGCATTTCACGTTATAAAAAAATTAAGGCAGGAGGGATGAGACGGAGAAACTTGAAGGGTAAGGAACTTTTCTGAATGCAGCAGCTACCAATCCTGGATGCAAACTGCTGTGCAGAATAATTGTCAAATGCTTGCATCAACACATAAATAAGACAAATTTATTTTCATTATTCATATTTGGTGCTCTTTCCTTCCACTTATTTATGCTTTAAACAACAGTTACAGTAAATATAACGATAAAAAAGTGCCTGCAGTGGACAGGAAGATGATCAAGAAGTCCTGATATACAGCGATCCATGTTGCTTCTTTACAATCACTGACGAATCTTAACCGGAGCCAGGTTCCCTTCCCATGTGAGTGATAAGCAATGATTTATTATGAAGTGTCATGAAATCGGAACGCCATACAGTGAGCCATGAGCTAGTGGAAAATGTTTTCCCTGTTTCCCAACCTCATTACTCAAAGATGCAGCGTCCCTTTACCAAGCCTAATTTAACTGACTTTTGTCAGCACTCTATTCAGGAAAGCCTGATGTCCAGTGCCACAGCACTGGTCCAGCTGGAACTGTGCACACTGGCCAGTCTCCAGAAGTACAATCCCAAGAATCATCTCAGCTCTCCGCCAAAGCAGCAAAGATGCTAATGTACTCAGGAAATGAAACCCACCACAGGAAAAGGGACCCAAAGAGCAACGTTGATAGCTTTGGACCTTGTGTTATCCCTATGTCACGCCACTGTCCTACTTAAAACATGTGCCTTGATCATTTAAGATGTATCCAGTGGCACGAGGGAGCCAGCTGAGCCTCGAGAAAGAGCACAGGCCTCAGAGGCAGGCCAAATCTGGTTTGGTTCCGGCTTTCACTTACCTCCACAACCGCTATGGTAGGTTGCCCCAACAACCCCAATACTTCACCTACTCTGCATTCATGCCCTTGACCATGTCACCATGTAGTGTCCTCTCCTTCCAATTCTAAGCTCAGCTATGTGACTTGTTTTGTCCAAGCAGATGTGATGCAGGCAGTGGCTTGAAAACAGCTTGAACCTCTGCCATTGTTCTTTTTTTTTTTTTTTTGAATTGTACTTTAGGTTCTGGGGTACATGTGCAGATCACGCAGGATTGTTGCATAGGTACACACAGGGCAATGTGGTTTGCTGCCTTCATCCCCCCATCACCCACTGACATTTCACCCCATGTTATCCCTCCCTGACCTCCCCACCCTGCCCTGCTGTCCCACCCTTGGCCCCCCCTCAACAGACCCCAGTGTGTGCTTACCTCCCTGTGTCCATCTGTTCTCATTGTTCAACACCCACCTATGAGGGAGAACATGCCGTGTTTGATTTTCTGTTCTTGTGTCAGTATGCTGAGAATGATGGTTTCCAGATTCATCCATGTCCCTAAAAGGACACAAACTCATCATTTTTTATGACTGCATAGTATTCTATGGTGTATATGTGCCACATTTTGCTCATCCAGTCTATCATTGATGGACATTGGGGTTGGTTCCAGGTCTTTGCTATTGTAAACAGTGCTGCAATAAATATAGATGTGCATATGTCTTTATAATAGAATGATTTATAATTCTTTGGGTATATACTCAGTAATGGGATTGCTGGGTCAAATGGAATTTCTGTTTCTAGGTCCTTGAGGAATCACCACACTGTCTTCCACAATGGTTGAACTAATTTACATTCCCACCAACAGTGTAAAAGTGTTCCTATTTCTCCACATCCTCTCCAGCATCTGTTGTCTCCAGATTTTTTAATGATCACCACTCTAACTGGTGTGAGGTGGTATCTCAATGTGGTTTTGATTCGCATTTCTCTAATAATCAGTGATGATGAGCATTTTTTCATATGTTTGTTGGCTTCACATATGGTCTTCTTTTGAAAAGTGTCTGTTCATAACCTTTTCGCACTTTTGGATTGATTTGTTTGTTTTTTTCTTATAAATCTGTTTTAGTTCTTTGTAGATTCTGGATATTTGCCCTTTATCAGGTGGGTAGATTTCAAAAACTTTTTCCCATTCTGTTGGTTGCTGGTTCACTCTAATGGTTGTTTCTTTTGCTGTACAGAAGCTCTGGAGTTTAATTATGTCCCATTTGTCAATTTTGGCTTTTTTTGCCAATGCTTTTGGTATTTTAGTCATGAAGTCCTTGCCTATGCCTATGTCCTGAATGGTTTTGCCTAGGTTTTCTTCTAGTGTTTTTATGGTGTTAGGTCTTATGTTTAAGTCTTTAATCCATCTGGAGTTAATTTTAGTGTAAGGTGTCAGGAAGGGATCCAGTTTCTGCTTTCTGCACACTGCTAGCCACTTTTCCCAACACCATTTATTAAACAGGGACTCCTTTCCCCATTGTTTGTTTTGACAAGTTTGTCAAAGATCAGATGATTGCAGATGTGTGACATTGCCTCCAGGGCCTCTGTTCTGTTCCATTGGTCTATATCTCTGTTTTGGTACCAGTACCATGCTGTTTTGATTACTGTAGCTTTGTAGTATAGTTTGAAATCAGGTAGCCTGATGCCTCCAGCTTTGTTCTTTTTGCTTAGGATTATCTTGGCTATGCAGGCTCTCTTTTGATTCTATATGAAGTTTAAGGTGGTTTTTTCCAGTTCTGTGAAGAAGGTCATTGGTAGCTTGATGGGAACAGTGTTGAATCTATAAATTACTTTGGGCAGTATGGCCATTTTCATGATATTGATTCTTCCTAACCATGAACATGGAATGTTTCTCCATCTGTTTGTGTCCTCTCTTATTTCGTTGAGCAGTGGTTTGTAGTTCTCCTTGAAGAGGTCCTTTACATCCCTTGTTAATTGTAGTACTAGGTATTTTATTCTCTTTGTAGCAATTGTGAATGGGAATTTGCTCATGACTTGGCTCTCTGTTAGTCTGTTATTGATGTATAGAAATGCCTGTGATTTCTGCACATTGATTTTGGATCCTGAGACTTTGCTGAATTGCTTATCAGTTCAAGGAGATTTGGGGCTGAGATGATAGGGTCTTCTAAATAT
Organism: Callithrix jacchus; assembly: GCF_049354715.1. NCBI lineage: Eukaryota > Metazoa > Chordata > Mammalia > Primates > Cebidae > Callithrix > Callithrix jacchus. The sequence continues at coordinate 48,930,795 of NC_133506.1, forward strand.
ACAATCATGTCATCTGCAAATAGAGACAATTTGACTTCCTCTTTTCCTAACTGAATACCCTTTTTTTTTCTTGCCTAATTGCTCTGGCCAGAACTTTCAATACTATATTGAATAGGAGTGGTGAGAGAGGGCATCCTTGTCTAGTGCTGGATTTCAAAGGAAATTCTTCCAGTGTTTGCCCATTCAGTATGATACTGGCTGTAGGGTTGTCATAAATAGTTTTTATTGTTTTGAGATATTTTATTTCGATACCCAGTTTATTGAGTTTTTAGCATAAAGGGCTGTTGAATTTTGTTGAAGGACTTCTCTGCATCTATTGGGATAATCATGTGGTTTTTGTCTTTGGTTCTGTTTATGTGGTGGATTACATTTATAGACTTGCATATGGTGAACCAGCCTTGCATCCCTGGAATGAAGCCTACTTGATCATGATGGATAAGCTTTTTGATGTGCTGTTGCAATCAGTTTGCCAGTATTTTATTGAAGATTTTTGCATCTATGTTCATCATGGATATTGGCCTGAAGTTTTCTTTTTTTGTTGAGTCTCTGCCAGGTTTTGTTATCAGGATGATGTTGGTCTCATAAAATGATTTGGGAAGGATTCCCTCTTTTTGTATTGTTTGGAATAGTTTCAGAAGGAATGGTACCAGCTCCTCTTTGTATGTCTGGTAGAATTCAGCTGTGAACCCATCTGGACCTGGACTTTTTTTGGTTGGTAGGCTCTTAATTGCTGCCTCAACTTCAGCCCTTGTTATTGGTATATTCAAGGTTTCAACTTCTTCCTGGTTTAGGCTTTGGAAGGTGCAAGTGTCCAGGAATTTATCCATTTCTTCCAGGTTTACTAGTTTATGTGCATAAAATTGTTTGTAGTAATCTCTGATCATAGTTTGTATTTCTGTAGAATCTGTGGTGATATCCCCTTTATCATTTTTTATTGCATCTATTTGATTCTTCTCTCTTTTCTTTTTTATTAATCTGGCTAGCAGTCTGCCTATTTTGTTGATCTTTTCAAAAAACCAGCTCCCAGATTTATTGATTTTTTGAAGGGTTTTTTGTGTCTCTATCTCCTTCAGTTCTGCTCCGATCTTAGTTATTTCTTGTCTTCTGCTAGCTTTTGAGTTTTTTTTATCTTGCTCCTCTGGCTCTTTCAATTCTGACAATAGGGCATCGATTTTAGATCTTTCCTCCCTTCTCACATGGGCATTTACTGCTATAAATTTCCCTCTAGACACTGCTTTAAATGTGTCCCAAAGATTCTGGTACATCGAGTCTTTGTTCTCGTTGGTTTCAAAGAACATCTTTATTTCTGACTTCATTTCGTTGCTTATCCAGTTGACATTCAGGAGCCAGTTATTCAGTTTCCATGAAGCTGTGCAGTTCTGAGTTAGTTTCTTAATTCTGAGTTCTAATTTGACTGTCCTGTGGTCTGAGAGACTGTTTGTTATGATTTCCATTTTTTTGCATTTGCTGAGGAGTGATTTACTTCCAATTATGTGGTCAATTTTAGAGTAAGTGTGATGTGGTGCTGAGAAGAATGTCTATTCTGTGGATTTGGGATGGAGAGTTCCGTAGATGTCTATTAAGTATGCTTGGTCCAGATCTGAGTTCACGTCCTGGATATCCTTTTTAATTTTCTGTCTCGTTGATCTACCTAATATTGACAGTGGAGTGTTAAAGTCTCCCACTATTATTGTGTGGTAGTCTAAGTTTCTTTGTAGGTCATTAAGAACTTGCTTTATGTACCTGGGTGCTCCTGTATCGGGTGTGTATATATTTAGGATTGTTAGCTCTTCTCGATGCATTGATCTTTTACCATTGTGTAATGCCCTTTTTTGTCTCTTTTATCTTCGCTGGTTTAAACTTCATTTTATCAGAGACTAGGATTGCAACTCCTGACTTTTTTTGCTCTCTATTTGTTTGATAAATCTTCCTCCATCCCTTTAGCTTTAGCCTATGTGTGTCCCTGCACGAGATGGGTTTCCTGAATACAGCACACCAATGAGTCTTGACTTTTTATCCAATTTGCCAGTCTGTGTCTTTTGATTGAGGCATTTAGCCCATTTACATTTAAGGTTAATATTGTTATGTGTGAATTTATCCTGCCATTTTGATGCTAGCTGGATGTTTCGCCCATTAGTTGATGAATGTTTTTTCATTCTGTCTATGGTCTTTACCATTTGGTATGTTTTTGGAGTGGCTGGCACTGGTTATTTCTTTCCTTATTTACTGCTTCTTTCAGGAACTCTTGTAAGACAGGCATGGTGGTGACAAAAATCTCTCAGCAATTGCTTGTCCATAAAGAATTTTCTTTCTCCTTCGCTTATGAATCTTAGTTTGGCTGGATATGAAATTCTAGGTTGAAAGTTATTTTCTTTAAAGATGTTGAATATTGGCCCCCACTCTCTTCTGGCTTGTAGGGTTTCTGTGGAGAGACCCACTGTGAGTCTTATGGGCTTCCCTCTGTGGATAACCCGACCTTTCTCCCTGGCTGCCTTTAGCATTTTCTCCTTCATTTCAACCCTGGTGAATCCAATGATTATGTGCCTTGGGGTTGCTCTTCTTGAGGAATATCTGTGGTATTCTCTGTATTTCCTGAACTTGAACGGAAGCCTGGCTTGCTAGGTTGGGAAAGTTCTCCTGAATATACTGAAGAGGGTTTTCCAGCTTGGATTCATTCTCTCCATCACATTCAGGTACACCTATCAAATGTAGATTAGGTCTTTTCACATAATCCCATATTTCTTGGAGGCTTTCTTCATTTCTTTTCACTCTTTTTTCTCTATTCTTGCTTTCTGATTTTATTCAATGAGTTGGTCATCAATCTCTGATATCTTTTCTTCTTCTTGGTCGATTCGGCTGTTGAAACTTGTGTATGCTGCGTGAAATTCTCCTGCTGTGATTTTCCGCTCCATCAAGTCATTTATATTCTTCTCTAAGCTGGTTATTCTAGTTAGTATCTCATCTAATCTTTTTTCTAGGTTCTTTAGTTTCTTTGCATTGGATTAGCACATGTTCTTTTAGCTCTGAGAAGTTAGTTATTTCCCACCTTCTGAAGCCTATTTCTGTCAATTCATCAGATTCATTCTCCATCCATCTTTGATCCCTAGCTGGTGAGGAGTTGTGATCCTTTTGAGGAGGAGAGGCATTCTGGTTTCAAGTGTTTTCATCCTTTTTGTGCTGGTTTCTTCCCATCTTAGTGGCTTCATCTACCTGTGCTCTTTGTAGTTAGTGACTTTCGGATGGGATCTCTGAGTAGACATCCTTTATGTTGATGATGAAGTTATTTCTTTCTTAGTTTTCCTTCAAACTGTCAGAGCCCTCTGCTGCAGGACTGCTGGAGGTCCACTCAAGACCCTGCTTGCCTGGGGATCACCCGCAGGGGCTGTAAAACTGTAAGAGTTGCTGCCAGTTTCTTCTTCTGTTATCTTTGTACCTTCCAGATGTCAGCCCGAGCTCTCCTTTATGAGGTATCTCTTTGGGTATTCAGGGGTCAGGGAGCTGCTTGAAGAGATAGTCTTTCCCTTATAGAAGCTCAAGTGCTGTGCTGGGAGGTCCATTGTTCTGTGCAGAGCTGCTGGGCACGTACTTTTAAGTCTACTGCAGTGGAACTCATAACTGCCTCTTTTCCCAGGTGCTCTGTCCTAGGAAGGTCAGCTTTATTTCTAAGTTCCTGTCATGCTGCTGCCTTTTTTCATAGAGGCCCTGCTCCACAAGGAGTAATCTAGTCACAGTCTGCCAGCAGAGGCATTGCTGAGCTGCTGCAGGATCTGCCCAGCTGCCATGTGAACTGCCTCAGTAGTGGTGGTCACCCTCACCCCACTGAGCTGGACCATCCTGGGTCCAGCTGCACTTGCTGTGAAACTCAATCCAGAGCATTTCAGATTGCTTGTTTTGTGGGGGTGGTACCTGCCAAGCCAGATCGCCTGGCTCCCTGTCTCTGCCCCCTCTCTTTCAGTTGAATGGGTGGCTCTGTCTCCCAGGCGTTCCAAGTGCCAGTTGAAATGGCCACCCAGATTTGTGTGTTTCTGTGTGTCAACCCCACACCAGCTGAAATTGCCATGCTAAAAACTCATGGTGCTTCTCGGCCCGGGAATCTCCTGGTCTGTGGGCAATGAAAATTTGTCTGGAAATGTGGTGGGCACTCACTTCTGCATTGTTCTAGCTGAGAACTGCACTCCAGAGCTGTTCCTATTTGGCCATCTTGGATCCTCCCACCCCTCTGCCATTGTTCTTAGAATATACTCAGACTAACCTGCTGGCGGATGAAAGAGACATCCCTCCAGTTGTCCCGTCCTTGGAACAGGAAGTGAATAGGAGGTCAGCCTTTTCACTCTTCTCTACTTCCTCCTTCCTTTTTACACCTCTTTTTCCTTGGATGGGTATTGGTGAAAAAAAGGACATGAATTCACATATTCTCATATTGATGAGATGCCATTGTCTTATCAGTGGATGCCCCTATTAGGCAGGCATCTAGGGACTGACTCTCTAGTGGGGACACAAATGGGGTCTACAGAAGTCCCAGTTCCTAACATGGTAGATGAGTTCCATTCAGGCTAACTTCTAACTTCCTTAAACAGCTGCCCACTCATGATTCATCTTTCACTCTCTTGTCTCTAAGGGCCCTCCTCCTCTCTAGGGCTGGACCCATAAGCAACAAGATAGCTCTTAACCTAATGGAAACACACACATTTTTTCTTCTCGCCACAGCATGGAGTATGTAGGAAGCACAACTGTTTTCCCTCTTTCACTCCATCACCTTCCTCCAATAGCCTTTGCACCTTGTCAATAGTCACAGATTATAGATCAGAGTCTGCTGCATTAGCATAGCCCAACAGAAAATTAAATGCCAAACTCCTCTTCTTGCTGGAACCCAATCTCTTCAAGTGTTTTTTTGTAAGGCCATTCACAGGACTTTAGTGTGCCTCCTCCAGTCTTTTCCTAAACAGGCTGGTACAAAAAGGAGAAACAGTGATCCATGGCCTGTTCTTCTGCCCCTTAATAAATCCCATGGAAATGTGTCTGACAGCTTCCCCTTCTCTTTTTTATACTTTTTATTTTGAAATACTTTTAAACTTCAAGATAGTTGCAAAAATCACATAGTTTATGCATACCCTTAATCCAGTTTCCACTAATGTCTTGCCTAAGCATGGTACAATTATCAAAAGCAGGAAGTTAACATTGGCTCAACACTGGTCACCAAACTACAGACCTTATCTGAATTTTATTCAAATGTCCTTATGCTGTTTCAGGACGTAACTTGGGCTCTTGCATTGGATTTAGCTCTTGTGTGTCCTTCCTTTTCCATCTGTGACTCTCCCTCAATCATTCCATGTGTTTTATGAACTTGACGCTTCGGATAAACACTGGTCAGTGATTTTGTGAAACGTTTCCCCATTTGGGTTTATTTGATGTCCTCTCATGATTGAATTGATGCTATGGATTTGTGGCAACTTTACTAATGATGTGCTCTCTCCTCGATGCCTCATATTGTTACTGAAACGCCAGGGGTTCCATCTGAGTCCTGCTGTTCAGTGCAAACTAAAGTCAAATCACCAAGACAGTGAGTATTGCTAAGGAAGAAAACTTTAATCTGGTGCTGCAGCTGAGGAAAGGGGAGATCAGTCTCAAATCCATCTCCATGATTGAGTAAAATTAGGGGTTTACGTAACAGAGAAGAAATATAGCCATGTATAGGAAAACAGGAGTTAAGGAGGGGTAAGGAAGAGGAGCTGGTCAACAGGAAGCAGGTAGTCACTTAGGCAATCATGATGGATGAGGTGTCTGGTGTCTCATTGTCCAGATGCAGTGATCTGGTAAGTTTCAGTTCCTGGATACTATCTGGGAGGCCTGTGGGAGGGTTTCCTGAGAAAGGAACTTGGAGAATACAAATATAACTTTCTCAAGTTTTAAGACTCGGAGGGTCAATTTCTATGTTTACTCAAAAGAAAACATAAACATCAGTTCTATGGGACAATTGGGCTGGTTTCAGTATCATAGGTTTCTTGATGTTGCTTTGTCTTATTACTGGTGATGTGAACTTTGATCACATGGTTAAGGTGGTGTCTGGCAGTTTCTGTTAAATAGGTGGCATATATAGCTTCTTTAGTCCTTAACTTTGCATCATTTGCCAAAATATCATGAAACAAGAAGGTTTCACTCAGTATCCTGTTATCCTAACTGTGTGATTTGGTGCATATTATGTGATCATTCTCTGGACTGCATATTTCTCTTCTGGAAAAGGAGAATAAAAATAACCACCTTTCAAGATTGTTGTAAAGATTAGTGATCATCCAGGCAAGATGATAAATGCCCTGGTAGATCCTCAAAAAATGGATACAAAGAACATCTTGAGTAATTTGCACACATTATCACCAATCTCACACAAAAAAAATGATATATATATAATCATCGCCTATTCTTGGAAACGAAACCTGGAACTGGAGGATATGTGACTCCTCCAGTCGTGGCCCTCCTCTGTATCAGAGTCTCTAATGACTCATCACCTCCTAACACTTTACTGTGGTCCTCCCCAGAACACTCCAGATTGCCCTTTTCATATGAGTAATCACTCCTAATCGCTGGAAGAAATGATCTCCATGTGGTCCATGAAGTCAGAGAGCCGTAGGTTCAAACCCTAGCTGGGATATTTTGGGCAGGGTGCTTAGATCCTATTCTCCCTTCCAAAAGTTCTAACTTACTGGGTTGTTGTGTGGATTAAATAAGTAAAGTTTTCAGCATAGTGAATAGCATGTAGTAAGCACACAGTAATTACATATGAAATGAGTGGCAATTACCATTTACTCATTCAACAGATACTTATGAGGTACCCAATATGTGCCAGGCACTGCTGAAGGCTGCCAGTAGTGTCTGAACAAGGCAAGAAATGTCCCCATCCTGAGTTTATGTTACAGTGGGTACGACAGGCAAATAAGGAAACACGTAAGTAGTGTACTGTCACATCTCTTAAGCAATGTGTCGGTTAAACGAACTCACCAGCTATCCTCCAAATAAGACTGTATCTTTATGCCTGGCTCTTCTTTCCACACAGAGTACTGCCTGCTCCATCTTCACATATTAAAATCCTACCCCTTCTTCAAGGCTTAGCTCAGCCTCCTTCAGTTAATTATTCATTTCTTGATTCTTTAATTAGATTGATTATTATCTTATGGGTCTGCTTCCCCCATCATTAAGAGTGTCCCAATGCTATTATTTATATACACATTAATCACCACCCCTATGAGCCTCCAGAACAGCCTTTACTTCCCTTTGGCAACACTGATCTACTTTTTGTTTTGTGATTTGCATTCTACTTCCTTCATCAGATTTTAAGTGTGTTCTCTGAGGACAGAGACCACATCTACCCAATAAACTTACTAGGAGGGACCCTCTTAATGGGCCTAGGGCCTGATATAAGTAGGTGCTCAAATGTTTGTTGACTGAACAAATACATCAGTGAATGAGCATATCTTAACCCTCTTGCTGAACAGTGATTCACAGAAGGCACTGGCTATGCCTTACTCATTTGTTTAAATGAACTGAGACATGGCAGTATTGGACATATTTGCCCCATTAATTATTTTGCTTGTGCTTTTAGCCTGGTCTCTCTGTTGACATCTGCATCTCCCCCTCTTTAAAAAAACATCTTTCCATCCTTAGATAGCTTTTTGCTACATTGCAAGAATTATGTGATGGTAAAAGAAAGAATACATATAAAGCATGTTGGTTGCCTTGGCAACGAGGTGCTCCAAAGATCTCAGGGATCACTTTTTGTTGCCCGTATATAGTCCCCAACCTTTCCTGAACTCATGCAGATCCTGAAGAATGAGCCATTTGCCTTTTTTCTATTATTATTTAATAAGGCATTATTACTAATTTTACTGTAAAGAAGAGTCTAAAGACAACTTTTTTTGAGACAGGGCATTGCTCTGTCACCACACTCCAGGGTGGAGTGCAGTGGCACAAACATGGCTCACTTCAGAATCAGCCTTCTGAGCTCAAGCATCCTCTTGCCTCAGCCTCCTGAGTAGCTGGGATTATAGGCATGTGCCACTACACCTGGCTTTTTTTTTTTTTTTTTTTTGTAGAGACAAGGTCTCACCATGTTGCCCAGGCTGGTCTTGAACTCCTGTGCTCAAGCAATTCTCCAGCCTTGGCCTCTCAAAGTGCTGAGATTACAGTTATGAGCTACCAGGCCTGACCCACATTTTTCTTTCTAGTACCTATGCAGGCTGCCAGGAAAAGAAAAACAAAAAGTGACAAGTTGTGTCTTTAAGGGTTTTTCTACTATTTCCTCCTGCAGTGTCCTCTTCTCTCTCCTTGACATTACTCTCCAGTCTCAGAAGCCAAGAGAAAAAGAAAAAAAAAAGACCATGAATCTTACTTTCCCAGATTGAAGTACACATTTTGGAAAACAGATTGGAAAACCTTTCTGAAAAAAGTTGACTGAAACTCCAAACCAACATACCATATTGTTTACGTTGCTCATGAAAATTGTTAAAAAGCTGTTCTAGATCAAGAAGAGTCTCAAGTTTTTATACAGCATATACATAGCACAAGGGTCCCCTATGATGATTCTTCTTTAGAATGAAATGTAATTTTCTCAGTTTCTGGTTATTAACTCTCTAAATCTCAAAGTTGACTGATTAAAACACCTAGTTATACAACAGAGAATGAAGCACTCATATTTTTATAAATTATATGTACCAAATTATTTTGGAAATCATATTTATTGGAGACACAATATGCTGGACTAAAGCAATAATTATTTTATTCTAAATGTCTGTGTTAACCTCAATGACTTAGAATGCTTTGGTATGTTTTGCCTCTGTGCCTCAACCACACTGGCTTTCATTTAGCTCTTGAACAAGCCAAACTCCTTCCTGCCTCAGGGCCAGATATTCTGGGGCTTCTCCTAAGAATTCTATTTTCTTAATTCTTTATCTGGGTGACTTAGTTTTATCCAACTCTTCAGATCCTGGCATAAAAAACTCTCCTTGTAGAATCCTGTCATGACTCTCTCTCTCCTCTAAGATACACCCAGAATACATATATACTAGATTAGGACCTCCTGTTATTCTTCTTCATGCTTTTCTCTATCACGTTTGCCTCCATTATAGTATTTTTATTATGTGTGCGAATGTCTGCCCCAAGTTAGTTTCCTCACTAAACTATAAGCTCCATAAAGCTGGGGATCCTTCCAATCTTGATCACTGCTTAGTACAATAGGTACACAGTTAAGATTCAATTGGTATTTGTGGAATGAATGAATGGTTTTGCTAGTAGGGTCTGGGAGAGCCTAGGTGAGAAGAGTCTAGAAAGAAGGCCAAATCTGAGGATGGATAGAATTCGTGTTGCTCAAGAAAGGGTAGCCCGAAAATAAAGATTCAAATTATAGCCAAGAATCGTCAAGACATGGTCGAGACAAGAGTGCTCTCATCAAGAACAAAGGGAAGTCAACCCCAAATGACTCATGAAGGTGACAGGAGCAGCTTCAGCAGCAGTTCATGCAATGGGTCAAGGCAAGTGGTTTAGGGCTGAACTGTGCAGACTGTAAGGGGCTTAGAGGACCTATTTTATGTGGCCCAGGGGCCAGACTTAGAGTTGAAGGGAGCGTTTGAGCCCTAACATCACCTCTTATTAGCTACAAGAACTAGAGCAGGCCAGGTGCGATGGCTCACGTCTGTAATCCCAGCACTTGGGGAGGCCAAGGCAGGTAGATCACTTAAGGTCAAGAGTTCGAGACCAGCCTGGCCAACATGATGAAACCTCATCTGTACTAAAAATACAAAAATTAGCCAGGTGTGGTAGGGTGCACCTGTAATCCCAGATACTCAGGAGGCTGAGGCAGGAAAACTGCTTTAACCTGGGAGGCGGAGGTTGCGGTGAGCCCAGATCACGCCACTGCACTCCAGCCTCGGTGACAGAGCAAGATTCTGTCTCAAAAAAAAAAGAACTAGAACAAATCACTTTATCTCTCTGAGCTTCAATGACTTCACATGCAAAACAGGGATCTATATCAATACCTACCCCTACAACAAGATAGCATAGTATAAAACAATATTATGTGTGTGAAGATAGTACATACCTGTCATGTTTCTTCCAAATTCTACTCAGTTCTTCTAAGACGCTTCTACTCAGACATGAGTTCTGCCTGTTGTTGGTGTTTTTCTCAAGGAATGTTTAGTGTTGCATTGCTGTTAGATTTCTGCCTTATATATCCTCCATTGATTGGAAGCTTCTTGAAGGGAAGAAGCATGTCTTAATCACTGTAATTCTGTTGAACTCCTGGTAGCACACAGGCTGAGTCAGGGGGATAAAAATGCTGGGCTTTCAGGGGTTCGATGCATGAATGAGGACCATGGGATTATAAATCAGCTACAAGGCTTCATGAGATCTCTCCATAAGGATCCACTCCTTGGAAGCTATCTGACTTTATTCATCTGTATGGCGCAAGAAAGATACTTGATAAATATTGAATGAACTGATTAATGAATGAATGAATGAATGAATTCGTTTTGGGTTAGGCATAGCAATAAAGAAAATGAAATTTAACTTTGTCTTCTAGACTTTGAATGCCTCTGCCAACAACTAAATGTCTTCCAGGGAGGGCAGATGGCGGCCTGTACAATGAACAATTTAATCTTTAGAAAATGGAACAACTTTGCCAGCAAACTCCATTTTTCTCTACGAACACATTGTCAATAACATGTGCTCTCAAATATGTAGTGAAATTGATGACTGGGCCCTGATTTATGGAAACAACAACAAATTAAATGATTACCTTTCTCTTTCCTAGCTTGGGGTCCTTCAGATCAGCCATGAATTTTTTTTTTTCCTGTGCTCTAATAATAGAGGAGGTTTAATTAAAATGCTCCATTGTGTGATTGTGTGTGTGGAGTGGAAGGAAAGCAGAATGTCCAGGATATCTTAACTTTAAACCAGGAAGGGAAAAGCCACTTATGTGATAATGAAGCTTAACATAGAGAGCCCTGGCTCTCTCTTTTCACATAAAAGCAGATATTGGGGGAATCCTTCATACAAACATTGCTGTGGCCACTCATTTAGCCTCTTGTAGGAAACCTCCTTGATTTTGGACAAATTTGAGGCTTTGCATTTGCGTGAAAAAAGGCCAGGGTAGGGGAGGGATGCCCAGAGAAATGGAATTCTCCAAAGAGCAATCAGGCTACATGTGAGAGACTATTCCTGGGCATTACAGACTGGTTTGGAGGAAGTCACCATTCTAAGACCTCTTCTAGAATGGTGGCTCTGAACTCGTACTTGGGTCAGGAATTTTTTTGAAAATCTGCTGAGAGCTACGGATTCTCTCTCCAGGAAAATCAAGTCTACATATAGCTTCGTAGACACACATACACAAAAATGCTAAATTTTCCTTACAGTGTCATCTCTTGCCTTTGCCACAAACTTGAACAACTTGAGTGACAGTTGCTACTGAAAATTCCAGACCTCACCAATTTTCCTGTGATGCACATCCAAGATTAAGAACTGCTAGACTTGGAGGATCCTGGTTTCTTTTTTTTTTCTTTCTTTTTTTTTTTTTTGAGACAGAGTTTCACTCTTGTCACCCAGGCTGGAGTGCAGTGGCGCAATCTCAGCACACTGCAACCTCCGCCTCCTGGGTTCAAGTGATTCTCCTGCCTCAGCCTCCTGAGTAACTGGGATTATAGGCGCCCGCCACCATGCCCAGCTAATTTTTGTATTTTTAGTAGAGACAGGGTTTTGCCATGTTGGGCAGGCTGGTCTCAAACTCCTGACCTTGTGATCTGCCCACCTCAACCTCCCAAAGTGCTGGCATTACAGGCATGAGCCACCGCGCCCGGCCAACCCTTGGTTTCTTTAGGCCACGAAACTTCTTAACTGTCTTAAGCTGTGGACTTCTTTGGCCGGCTGGTAAAGCCCATGGAGCCCTTTAAAATGTCTTTAAGAAATTAATGTTTTTAAAGACATTTTTTTAAAAGGCATTTCGGGTTAAAAAAAACATTGAAATGCAGTTATCAAATATTAAAGAAACCAATTTGTGATATAGGAATATATGAACTTCATTATACACATTAAATAACATGACCAGCACTAAAGCTAATCACCCCTGTAATTTCAAAGTAATCATGAGCATGCACAATCTTGCAAGATATTTGCAACAACGGTAAGGTGACATAAAATATCTGTGACATTTTGGTTAAAATAGTGGTGATAAAAATCACAATGCTGTAACTACTATTTTGATTTGGTGTCTACATGTATAACTGGAGGAACTGCTGAATGTCAGTTAGAGGTTAGTACAATCTGAGGTGCAATGTTCTTTCCCACACAAGTTCATGGCTCACCTGAAATCTGTGGTGGATGCCAGGGGAAGGTTCCCCTGGTAGGGTTTCCTCTTGGTGTGGAGATGACTTCAAGCATATGTGGCTCTCCTCTCACTCCACCCTCAAGCCTGAGCCGCTTCATCTGTTTTTCTCATTATTATTTACTGAAATATCTCCTAACTAAAAGGGCATTGATGTGAATATAGCATATATTTAATTGCCTCAACTCTAAAGGTATAAATCAAGCATCCACTATGCCTATGGTGCAGGGGCAGTTCAGGGTAGAAGAAGAAAGGCCTTTCTGTTGAAAGCCTATTTAACTAGAATGTAAGACACAAGAATACAAGGACCAAAAAAAAGCCATCTTGTTTCTGACTGAATGTCCAGCATCTAGCCTGGGTTGGGTACAGGAAAATCTCTCAACATGTACTCATTCAATTACAAAATAAATATCAGCAGTCAAAGAGTAAGGTAGACCTTTCTGAAGTGTTTGATCTGAGGGCCCAGCATCATACAGATGCCTCTGCCTACAGATCTGTTTTTTCCTTTTTGTATTTTTGGAGACAGGGTCTTGCACTGTCACCCAGGCTGGAATGCAGTGGTGTGATCATAGCTCACTGCATCCTCTATCTTCCGGACTCAAGCAATCCTGTCAACTTGGCTTCCTGAGTAGCTGGGACTATGGGAGCATGCCATCACACCTGGCTAAATTTTTTGCAGGAGGAAGGGTCTTGCTACGTTGCCTAGGCTGGTCTCAAACTCCTGGGTTGAAGCAATCCACCCATCTTGGCCTCCTGAAATAATGAGATCACAGGCATGAGCCACCACACCCAGTTAGACGTGTTGAAGAGAAAGAACTCACTGTTAGCTAACAATAAGTCACTCCCATGGGTATTCAAAAAGAGCTATTTCCAAAGAGGCAAGGAATAGACATTTTTTTTGTTAAGGGACAGATAGCAAATGTTTCAAACTTTATAGACCACAGTCTCAGTCATGACTACTCAATTCTGCTATTGTAGCAGGAAGGCAGCCACAGATGATACATAAATGAAAAATGTGCATAGATGTATGTCAATAAAACTTCATCAAGGGACATTGAAATTGGAATTTTATATAATTCTCATGTGTCATGAATTATCATCCTTCTTTCGATATTTTTCAACCCTTTGAAAATGTAAAAACCATTCTCAGCCATGGACAAATAGGTGACAGGTCAGATTTGACATGAGGGCCACAGCTTGCCATGAATGGAGGTTGCAGCTCTAGATTCATTCTTGGTTGTTGGTGAGTTGGTTTTGACCAGTCAGGGCTGAGCCTCCATCCATTGACACTGGCTTTGATTATGTTCCCTTCCATGGCCCAAACTCTCCTCTCTTTGGGGATTGGTGTCTATGGATGCCTGACCTGGACATGTATTCCTCCAGGTTTCCACATGGCTGTCCCTTTCTCATCCTTCAGATCTTCATTCAGATGTCATTTCCTCAGAGAGGGCTCACTTGCCCACTTCTCAAAGTGGCCCCATTGAAAGTGAAACCCTCCCAGTTGTCCCATAGAACTGATTTTTATGGTTTCTTTTGAGACAACATAGAAACTGACTCTCCCAGTCAATGCAACTTTCTCAAATTTTTAAAAACTTGAGAAAGAAAAAAATTTTTTTGAAGTTGAGAAAATTACATTTGTCTTATCTGAGTTCCTTCCTCTGAAACTCTCAGGCCTCCCAGATAGTATCAAGGAACTGAAACTTACCAGATCACCACATCTGGACAGTGAGACACAAGACCCCTTACACATCATGATGGCCTGAGCAACCACCTGCTTTTATGTTGACCAAATTATCTTCCTTACTCCTCACTAATTCCTATTTTCCTGCAGGTAGTTACATTTCTTCCCTGCTACATAAACCCCTTATTTTTTTGTCAGTTGGAGAGATAGATAAGATTGATCTCCCATCTCTGGAGCTGCAACACCTGATTAATGCCTTTTCCTCGGGCAATACTTATTGTCTCAGTGATTGGCCTTATGTGTGGCAAGCAGTAGGACCTAGACCAAACCCCAGGAGTTTCAGTAATGATATGCCCACACCTGCACCACTCAGACCCATCACCCTGATGGTCTTCACAGCACTCACTTCATCTGATGTGGTCTTGATGGCTTATTTGTGCTCATTGTCTTCTCCTCCCTCTGGAATGCAAACTTGCCAGAAGCAGAGGTCCTATTTATCTTGTTCCTTGCTGTGTCCTCTGTATCAAAGCAGTACCCAGCAGCAGGCCTGAAACAAATGTTTTCTCAATATTTGATGAAGGAATCTGTGTTTACTGGTAAGTAAAGAGCAAAAAGTACACAAAGTTTTGCTACTTTACCTGGTCTAGTAGTCATCAGACATTATTATTTCATAAATGTATACTAAGAATTTTAGTAACAGTTGAATATATTTTTCAAATAAATCTTCTACATTACCTAATATATAAAACAGATGAATAAAAACCAACTTTTTCTTTCCCACACAAGTTCATAAAACTTTTTATTCATCTGTTTTATATATTAGGTACTGTAGAAGATTTATTTGAAAAATAAATAAATTGCTCAAATGAAAGAAGTTCTAAAAAGACTCTCTAAGACACACACTCCTGTATACCCTTGCTAGAAATTTCTACATCCCCTTCTCTTCTGAGAAGCTCTTTGAAAGTCCTTCTTCTGGTCTAAAATCAACATCTGAGATAACTCTGCTTCATTAGTTACTTTGTGGTTACCAGGAAACTAGTTCTGCCCAGTAAGAGACCTAAGTTATGGAGTTGACAATTTCCAACAAACTCTTTTTGAAATGTCCAGGGAATTTTCTTTCCCAAACACATTGGTAAACCTATGATCACCAGCCTGGCCAACATGAAGAAACCCTGTCCCTACTAGAAAAACAAATATATATATACATATATATATATTAATAGGGCATGGTTGCAAGTGCCTGTAATCTCAGCTATTTGGAAGGTTGAGATGGAAGAATTACTTGAACCTGGGAGGTAGAGGTTTCGGTGAGCCCAGATTGTACCACTGTATTCCAGCCTGGGTGACACTGCAAGACCCTGTCTCAAAAACAAAACAAAACAAAAATTCATTTTCTCATAGGGACACAAGTCAGATTGGACTAGGGCCCATCTTAATAGCCTCATGTTTACTTAATTGCTTCTTTAATGATTCTGTGTCCAGCCAGTCACATTCAGTGGCGCTGGGGCTTAGGGCGTCGACATAAGAATTTTGTAGGGACACAATTCGTGTCCACAACACTGGCATCCATGTTGTTGGTCAATAAAGCTTTTTTTGTTATTCCTTTACCTTCCTGACCGCTGCCCTGCCCCAGCCCTGGCTTTTTAAGGAGCAGCTTGTAGCTATGGGAACCTTCCACACAAGCTTTCTGTTAACTTCATTTAGTTTCATTTATGGCTATGCTTGGGAGGACAGAACGTTTTCTAGTAAATGTTATAAGGAAAGCATTTAAAATACATATCATAGCTGCTCAACAGCTGATTTGGGGGTGGCGAAAAGCCTTGAATTACTTTGAGAAAGAAGGCCTGGTTCTATGTTTTTGCCGTGCACAAATAGGATGGCAGAACACGTGCTTGGAAGCCCCCGCCAGGAGGCCACATGGTCCAGTGGTTAAGGGATGGGGGTGATAGGGACAAGCTAAAAGAGATCCAAATCCAGGCTCCACTTCTAATAACCATAGTGACCCCAACCACTTCCAGTCCCGCAAACCAGTTGACCCTTCCGTGTAACAGTTCTGCTGATCATCTCCACCTCCCTTTTGTTGTGAGGCCTCTCTATTCATGTAAAGGGCCTCACACAATGCCTGGTATAAGGTAAGTCCACAATAACTGATAACAGCTATTGTTGTTATCACTGAAATGCAAATAAATCAACAGAGCCCAGGGACTCAAAGCTCTTGTACAACTAAACCACTTTGGCTCAAGCCTGTACATAAGTTTTGCTGCCTTTACACACAGTGGTGCACTGCACTTCTAAAATAAATATTTGTGTGTGCTTGTGAAGAAATTTAGTGTATCTAGAAAGGCAGTTTTAGGACTGGGTGCAATGGCTCACACCTGTAATCTTAGCAGTTTGGGTAGAGACAGGTGAATCACATGAGCCCATGAGCCCAGGAATTCGAGACTAGCCTGGACAACATAGGGAGACCCCTTTCTTGAAAGAAAGAGAGGGAAGGAAGGAAGGAAGGAAGGGAGGGAGGGAGGGAGGGAGGGAAGAAAAGGTTGGTTGGTTTAGGATTTAGAGGGCAAGGGGAGGAAAGAAAGAGAGAAGGAAGCAAGGAAAGTTTTAGAATTATACAAGTTATGTGTTCTACCATGTCTCTGAAAGAAGGATTAACTGATTCGATGGCAGAAATAAGTGAATAAATGAATCCTCTCTGAGAGCAGTAGCTCTCAATCTTGGTAGTGCATTAGAATCCCCTGAGGAGCTTTTAAAAACCCCAGTGCCCAAGTCATACCCCAGACTCGTCAAGGCAAAACCTCTGGGAGCAGGGCCCAGGCATCCACAGGTGACTCCCTCCTGGAGGGGGGCCAGGTGGCAGAATTGGCTTAGAGGCAGGAGTTTCAGCCGGGCATCTCTGAGCCACGTATTAGGTATGAACTTGGTCAAGTTGCTTAACACCTTTGAGCCTTGGTTTCCTCCTCTGTCTTGAGGATTACAGGAGACAATTGGTGAAACACAGGCTCCCAGTTGAGAATGGACCGAGGTGATATATGGCATCATTATTGTCATCATTGCCATCCAGTGCGTAAGCCTGAGTCTCCATGTCACCACCCGCAAAATGATGGGGGAGAAAAGATGCCTGAGGCCCTTTACTTTCATTCTGATGATTCTATCAAGGTAGAGCCATGGGCCACATCAACAGAAAATTCATCTGTCTTCACCAAGTGACACCCAGGGACCAGGCGCCATGGTGGCAACTCGAAACTGTTGCACAAACGGTCCCACCTCTGCTCTCCTAGAACCTGAATACTAGTGGGGAGCTGTGTCAAAAAGCGCTAACCCAGACCGATATATTATTCATGACAAGAGGGATCTAAGAGAGAGGAAATTTGGGGACCTCATCTGGATTCTGGGAGAAGAAAAGATCTTTCTGAAAACGAGTGCTTTAAGCCGGTAGGTGAATGTGGAGTAGAAACTGTCTAGGTGGAGTTGTGAGAAGAGCACTTCCGGCAGGGGTAGAACAGGAGCAGTGGCTGTGGGGAGGGAAGGAGCTTGAGTAGGTTTTTTAGAGTTTCTCTCATTGCTTTGATTGGAGTGCAGTGGTGCAACCATGGCTCACTGCAGCGTCTGCCTCCCACCTCAGCCTCCCAAGTAGCTGAAACTATAGGTGCCTACCACCATGCTCAGCTAAATTTTCTTAATTTTTACTTTTAGAAGAGACTGGGTCTTGCTATGTTGCCCAGACTGTTGTCGAACTCCTGGGCTCAAGAGTCCTCCTGCCTCTGCCACCCAAAGTGCTGGGATTACAAGTGTGAGCCACCACACCCAGTTAGTATTTTTCTTTTTAAGAGCCAGGGTCTCACTCTGTGGCCAAGGCTGGAGTGCAACAGTGTAAGGTTACACTCACTGCAGCCTCAAACTCCGGGGCTCAGGTGATCCTCCTGCCTCAGCCTCCCAAGTCATTGAGATTATAGGCATGAGCCACCATGCCCAGCTTAGAGGTAGACATTTTTTAGGCACTTTTGTTTAAAGCATAGATACTTGAACTTTTAAAAGCATCTTTTTTTCTTAGAGCATCCTGGGCAACTTGGGTTCCCCATAACATACTTCAGGAAAGATTAGTGGAGCCCGTTGAGGCCAGGGTTGGGCTCCAGACAAACGCTGATTCCAGTCCAGCTTCACTGAAAAATGGCTGTGTGGATGCAGGTGGCAACCTAACCTCCTGAAACTTTATCCATAAGGAGAAAATCATAACTCATATTGTGCCGCTCGTTTGTAAAGATTGGTAATTATTGATCATAATCAAATTGGTAAACAGAAATAGTTATTACTCTGTGTGTGTGTGTGTGTGTGTGTGTGTGTGTGTGTGTGTATAACGGAGTCTCTGTCACCCAGGCTGGAGTGCAACGACACAATCTTAGTTCACTGCAACCTCTACCTCCAGGGTTCAAGTGATTCTTCTGCCTCAGCATCCCGAGTAGCTGGGATTATAGGTGGGCACCACCATACCCAGCTGATTTTTGTATTTTTAGTAGGGATGAGGTTTCGCCAGGCTGGTCTAGAACTCCTGACCTCAAGTGATCCACCTGCCTCAGCCACCCAAAGTGCTGGGATTATAGGGGTGAGCCACCATGCCTGGCCAGAAAGAGTTATTACTATAAAGCAGCAGGTACATTGATGACAGAAACTTGAGTTCAAATCCCAGCTCTGCTACTTCCCAGGCATGTGCTCTTGGTCCTGGTAGTTAGATCTCTGTCCCTCAGTTTTCTGATCTCTAAAAAGAGGAGTTCATAGAGCTATCTTTAGGGGACTATTATAACAATTAAATCAAACAGTAGCAGTCAAGCTTCAGGCAAAAGATGGAAACCCAATAAATGAAAACTCCATTAAAGTAAATGCAAACTCTTTTTAGAAAGGAGGAGGATTTGGCTGAATTATTTAAGTGTGTTCCAATCCACCAACCCTCATTTCCAGTGTAGACACAACCGCAAATATTGCCACCATGAGCTTAGACATATAATCACAGTGGTTTACAAAAAAGAAAAGTCTACCTTGTTTACTTTCCGTACTTGGAGAGCATACCATTCTTACTAAATGCCAGCAACTCACATTCTAGGCAGCAGTAAAGTCCCCTAGTTGTGTCCATGCAGTGAATCTCGTTGGGTCGTAAGTTAGCTGCAATAAATAACATTTGGCGCTGCACTCCACTTAGAGGAGATGGGTTCCACTGTGAATCATGTTGTTGGCGGTTTGGACTTTAAGCTGTCCAGGTTGTTTATGGTGGTGTTTGCCAGCACGTAGACCTCTTTCAAACAATTTAAGTGCTCTTTTGGAGTATATGAATGTGGCTCAATAAAAATGGGTACAGGAAAATTGCCTCCTTTCTCTCTTCTGCGGCCATGCCCCCAACCAAAGGCAACCATATATGGCAATTGTCAAGTGTTAAGTATAATTGCTGAACGTGAAATTATAATTAACACTGAAGCCACCAGCGACGTTTACTCTCTCCATCATCAGGACGTTGTCCTGATCTTTGCCATCCTTTTAATTTATCTTTTGAAAGGATGGCAACACCTGGGTAGTTTTTCAACTCTTATCATTTTGCATTATATAGCTTTGCTGAGCAATGGGCCTTTGGAAGATTCTAGTTAGTTCCATTGACAGCAATAAATACTGGTTAGAGAACAGGCTTTGAAGTCAGGCAGACCTAAGCCCTCAGGCTGGCTCTCCCACTTGCTAACTATCTGACCTTGACTACATTTCTTAGCCAGTCCAGGACTCTCTCTTCTCATCAACAAATAGAGATACTTAAATCTACTGTCAGGTAGTATTGAGGAAGGCAGAGCTTATAATAAGCGCTTAATAAAATGGTAGATATTATGACTGTTTTCTGCTTTCTTCTTCTTAATATCCACATCAAATGTTTTGAAATTCTATTTCCTCCTTTTTTATAAAAAGGAAAAACTTTTCGTAGCTTCACATCTGAATTGACAACTGATTTCTTTTCAACATTTGTTTAATGCAGCAATGAAAGAGCTTCTTTTCTACTTCATTTTTTAAATTTCTAGAAGGAAAGAGTAGCCTATTTTCCAAGACCTGATGACTACTTATTTCTAACACATAAGCAGAATTTTTGCATGTATTTTTAATTTATTCTACATCTCATTCCACAGCAGTTTTAAGATACTGTACTGTCTGCAATGCAGCAAAATTATAAAAGAAATAGAAATCATTAAAGAAATCTACATTTCATTGAGCACTTATTGAATGCCAGGCAACATTTGTGGAAAGCACTATAATATTATTATCCTGATTTTGTTGACGTGGAAACTGAGATTCAGAAGAGGTAAGTTATGTCCCTCAATATCACACAGCTAATAAATGGTAGAGCCAAACTATGAACACATATACCAAAGGAAGACGGAAAGAGAGAATATAAAAAGAAATTTACAGGATAGACTGCAGTCTTAGAAGGCTACACAATTGCTAAAGTTGGGTCACCAATTTGATTCTGAGCTTCCTGGTAGTGAAAGCAAGAATACAAACATAACCCATCCCAAGAATCACCTTTTCCATGAGGATATGTATTCCAGGCTTTAAAGGCAAGTAATGTCTTTTCTAATAAGTAATGTCTTGGAGAGATTTATGACAGAACTTTTGTGACACAGTCAAATGCAATGGAGACAACAGGAGGTTCCCATGATAGAATCAAATATTTAAAACTAAAAGAAACCATTCTTTCCATGAAAGAAAAAAAAAATAACACCACTCCTTCTTGCAAAGAATGTTTTACTTAACACTGGGCTCCATCTCTTTTTTATAATTATTCAATCCAAGCTTTGTCAAAGCATCATACTGAGAAGAGATTTTTGTTAAAAAGCTAGTGGAGGGGGGTGGGGTAGATAGCAGAGAATGCCTCTCTGCCTTATCATTTTTATTTAGATTGACGTACCTTTGATTATAATTAGGGATAACTGTTCAGCAGTTAAGACTCCATAATCCCATCACTAGTTGTCAAGAGATTTTCATAGGGCAAACTCTCATGCCATTTCTTTCATTTCTGTTTCTTAACTACTTGGGTAGTCTGCAGTTGAAGAGTGTGCTTTATGGAGAAGATTTTCTGCTGCCATTGAAATCTTCTAAGCTGACACACAAGTAAGGACACGAATGAAACCTCCTGTCTTGGGAAGCCCCACGTCCCCTTGCCTCACATTTTGTTGGTCTCCAAGATATCACCCTGGTTGCTTTCAACAGCCATTTTGCACACAGTGCTGAAGAGATCTTAAACCATTCTAGGAGTTGCCCATGAAGTAGACAAAAACGGGACTTACCATAAAAATTATTTCAAGCTTGCCCCCTCCATTAGACATGCAAAGTTGGTGATATAAGGTAGAGGTCAGCTTAAATGTTTTCTCTGGCATTGATTACAAAAAAAAAAAAGAAAAACTCTCCTGCTACTCAAAAGCTGAAGGCAGTGGGTTGTCTGGTTTGTGTCATGAAATATACATCATGCATTTGAGACACATGGTTGATTTATTACAAATTGTGCTTTAAAAGAGGAAGTTTAGAAGTCCAGTGTGTCAATTATGACCTGAACACTATCTATATTTAAATGTTCCAAGCAAGCTATCATGATCAATAACAGTATTGCCCTTATTCTTCAAGGGTCTGATGAAGTACCCCTTTGACAAGAAATGTATGGTCTCATCAGTGCAGATCCAACTCAACATCAGGAACAATTAGCTTGGTGGTTAAAACTAAAGGCTCTGAAATCAATATTACGTGTGTGTGTGTGTGTGTGTGTGTGTTATATATATGTATGTATTTTAATTGAATGTTGGAATATTCCATTTCACTTATAATTATTCAGATAGGTCACTTCAAGTCTCTAAACCTACAGAGGTTTATTTCCTCTGTAATATTAAATACCTTGTTGGATTATTTTAATGATTAACAGAAATAATGTATATGTGATCGGTCAAAAATGACAACCACTGCCAGACACAGTGGCTCATGCCTGTAATCCCAGCACTTCCAGAAGCTGAGTTAAGTGGATCACTTGAGGTGAGAAGTTCAAGACCCACCTGGTCAACATGGTGAAATGCCACCTCTACTAAAAATACAAAAATTAGCCAGGCGTGATGGTGCACATCTGTAGTCCCAGCTACTTGGGAGGCTGAGGCACAAGAATCGCTTGAACCTGGCAGGTGGATGTCGCAGTGAGCGTGCCCCTGTATTCCAGCCAGGGTGATAGAGCGAGACAGACAGAAAGAAGGAAGGAGGGAGGGAGAGAGGGAGGGAGGGAGGGAAGAAAAGGAAGGAAGAAAGAAGAAAGAGAAGGAAGGGAGGGAGGGAAAGAGAGAAACAAAGGAAGAAAGAAAGAGAGGAAGGAAGGAAGGAAGGAAGGAAGGAAGGAAGGAAGGAAGGAAGGAAGGAAGGAAGGAAGGAAGGAAGGAAGGAAGAAAAGAAATCAAGCTACAACCTAGGTGTTACTAATATGTAACCATTAAATATTTTTCATTAACTCAACCTTTTTGAGGTTTGATAGAAGGAGAACAGAATCCCTCTTGCCATCTGGAAACTCAGCCACTTTGTTCTATCTGGTTTATTTTGTGACCTCCCTTTCCAAGAGCAATTAGTCTCAGTCTCTGTTGCCAGTGGTGGAAAGACTACATGGAAGAAAGGAATTAAGAAAAGGTAATACATCCGAAAATGTTTTAAAATAGTATCCACCTGCCCACATGAAGCTGTGTCTGGCATATCAAAAGTATTCAATATATTTAAGCAATTACCTGTATTTTATTCACTCTAAGAACTGAAATTTGTCCACTCAACTTGAAGGGTTTCCTCACACAGAGATTTCTCTTAGAAAAAGTTAAATGAAACGCTAATGATGAAATTCAGCAATGTAGATAAGCCAATTTGGATTTCCAAATTGTAATTCCATTCGAAAAACACTAACTACAGGTTCCTCCCAGGATTATGCCGCTAAACGTCATGTCCCTTCTGCTACTTTGCTTCCTTGTCACAGTCTTTTTAAAATAATAACCCTTGCCGGGCACAGTGGCTCATGCCTTTAATCCCAGCACTTTCGGAGGCCGAGGTGGGCAGATCACTTGAGGCCAGGAGTTCAAGATCAGCCTGGCCAACATGGCCTCCTAAAAATACAAAAATTAGCCAGGCATGGTAGCAGGCACCTGGAATCCCAGCTACTCAAGAGGCTAAGACAGGAGAATTGCTTGAACCAGGAGGCAGAGGTTGCAGTGAGCCAAGATCGCACCACAGCACTCCAGCCTGGGCAATAAAGCAAGACTCCATCTCAAAAAAATAAATAAATAAAACACTTAATATACTTTTTTTCATTTACAACCAAACAGCTTTAAGAAGCCCTAAAGTAGGAGTCAGGTGTCCTGACTCATCACTGAATCACCATGAGAGCAAATTATTTAAACTCCCTCTGCTTCAACTTCTTTATCTTTGGGGTACTAATATTTATCCAATATATTTCAGAAGAGAATATATATGAATGGTCTTTGAAAAAAATATAAATTGCTTCAAAATGACAGACGAAATTATTCTTTGAAGTTGAAAGCACCAAATAGATGGCAAAGCTTCTGGAGTCCGCTCGTGTTTCCTTGGGCTATTTTTCCAGTCTCTTCTCTTTCCATGCTCTAAGTTGTTTCCTTCATAGAATTAGAGAAGGAAGATTCTAGCTACATCTATTTTTTTTTGTATTGTTTTAGTGATAAATACTTTAAAACCCTTAGTGGTTTCCATGTCAGAAAAGATAGGCTTCAGCTGGGCACAGTGGCTCATGCCTGTAATCCCAGCACTTTGGGAGGCTGAAGCAGGTAGATCACAAGGTCAGGAGTTCAAAACCACCCTGGCGAACATGATAAAACCCCATCTCTACTAAAAATACAAAAATCAGCCAGACGTTGTGGCACATACCTATAATCCCAACTACTCAGGAGGCTGAGGCAGGAGAATTGCTTGAACCCAGGTGGCAGAGGTTGCAGTGAGCTGAGATCGCGCCATTGCACTCCAGCCTGGGAGACAGAGCAAGAGTCCATCTCAAAACAAAACAAAAAAAAAAAGAGATAGGCTTCAAATTAGTGTCTTTAGAACTTCATTCATTCAACAAATATTTATCAAGTACCCACTCTGTGAGAGACATTTTACACTTGGTACTGTACTGTGATCAAACTCTCACCTTCCTAGAGTTTACATAGGTGATGCTAAATTAAAAATTATATATACGATGATGTGATTATAACTTGCAATAAGTCTTATAAGGACAGTGTAAAAGATTAATGCAAGATTATAACCAAAGAATGTAGTCGGCCAGGCACAGTGGCTCATGCCTGTAATCCCAGTACTTTGGAAGGCCCAGGTGGCTGGATCACTTGAGATCAGGAGTTCGAGTCCAGCCTGGCCAACATAGCAAAACCCCATCTCCACTAAATATACAAAAATTAGCCAGGTTTGGTGGCGCACACCTGTAATCCCAATTACTTGGGAGGCTGACGCAGGAGAATCACTTGAACCTAGGAGACAGAGGTTGCAGTGAGCCAAGATCGCACCACTGCACTCCAGAGTCTGGGCGACAGGGCAAGACTCCACCTCAAAAAAAAAAAGGGAGAAAATTGAGGCACAAAAATGCACCCAAACAGGGCTTCTCAAACTCAAGCATGTATAAAACTCACCCAAACATCTTGTTAAAATGTAGATTCCAAATCAGCAGCTTAGGGTGAGCCCTGTATTCTGCATTTCTGACAATCTCTACGCAATACCAATACTGCTGTTATGTGGACCACCTTCAGACTAATGACATCCTAGAAGATGGAATGACGCAGTCAGATGTGTGCCACAGGTAGACTCCTCATGAACATGTCAGTGGTAAATGCTGAGCAATATGAGTGAGCTGAATGGACATCCTGAGTATCATGAACAGTAATACAAAGGTGACCTGATTTTCTAAAATGGCAAATAACTCTCATTAAATTCCAAATAAAGCAAAGAATAGGTTCTCTTTATCAGATAAGCTTTATTTCTGGAAATCACAGTGTGTGTTAAACTGTGCAGAAAAGACTTTGTATTTACATGTAAAACAGTGTTAAGTTCTAGCCTCACACAATTATAAAAAGGTTTTGAACCAAAGACAATTTGGTCCTCCACCCCCAATGGGCATTTGACAATGTCTAGACACAACTTTGATTGTCACAACTCAGGAGTAAAGTGGATGCTACTGGCATCTAGTGGGTAGAGGCCAGGGATGAGGTTGAATCTATCTACAATGCACAGACAGGCAGCCCCTCCACAAGGAATTATCAATCCAGCTGAAAATATTAACAGTGCCAAGTTTGAAAAACATTGGCCTGCAGAGGTATTTTCAAAAATGGTACAGACTGAGAGCAATGGCTCACACCTGTAATCCCAACACCTTGGGAGGTTAAAGTGGGAGGATCACTTGAGCCCACAAGTTGAGGACCAGCATGAGCAACATAACCCAGGTTTTTTGTTTTTTGTTTTTTCCAGACGGAATTTTATTCTTGTTGCCCAGGGTGGAGTGCAATGGTGCGATCTCGGCTCACTGCAACCTCCGCCTGCTGGATTCAAACGATTCTCCTGCCTCACCCTCCTAACTAGCTGGGATTACAGGCGCCCGGCTAATTTTCGTATTTTTAGTAGAGACAAGCTTTCACCATGTTAGCCAGGCTGGTCTCGAACTCCTGACCTCAGGTCACATGTTCACCTCAGCCTCCCGAAGTGCTGGGATTACAAGCGTGAGCCACCATGCCCGGCTAACCTAGGTCTTTTCATAGACTCCATCTCTACAAAAAACTTAAAAATTAACCTAGTGTGGTGGCATGCGTCTGTAGTACCAGCTCCTCAGGTGGCTGAATAGGAGGCTCACTTGAGCCCAGGAGATCAAAGCTACAGTGAACTATGATCGCGCCACTGCACTCCAGTCTGGGTGACAGAGCAAGACCCTATCTCCTAAAAAAAAAAAAAAATAGTAATAATGAAAAAAATAACAAATGGGTGCAGGATGAGGGACGACCCCACCTTGTGTGAAACTGTCCCACACATTGCAAGGTGCCTCACGTTCCCAGCCCCTCTCCAGTAAATGCCAGTGGTGCCCCCTTGTCGCAACCACAAGGCATGCCCTAAAAACAAGAGTGTCGCACAAGAACAACAGCAGAGTGAAGAGAGAGGATGGAGCAACAGCAAGAAGATCAGGAGCCAGCCAAAGTGCTGAGCCAGGGGATGAGAAAGGCTGGCGTGGCCAAATTAAAGCACACGTCACTCTACGCATCTGCTGGTGACTCTGTAATTAATACAAAAATAATTACATCTCTTCGCCTGGCTGTCCCTCACAAACTATTTAATGAACGCTGCCAAGAACTTTTTAGATATGTAATTAAATTTTTTATTTATTTCCGTTTTATTTTTGTAGTAGCTCAACATACTAGAAAAAAAAATGCAGCAGCAAAGCCCAGCCTCAACCACCATTTGAGAGGCAACTGAGAGCATCTGCTTCCTTTTTTTCCTCAATCCAGTCTATGCAATTCATTCCGAACAGTGGGAAATAATAAGAGTTTTCTTATTCCTCTTCCCTTCATTTTCCAGTTTTAATTATCTGCCAGGATCTCCTCTTTAGGCACAGAGAGAAACAAGGTTTTTACCTTTCTTTTAATATGAGAAATAATTTGGCCAGGCATGGTGGCTCACACCTGTAATCCCAACACTTGGGGAGGTTGAGATGGGCGGATTGCTTGAGTTCAGGAGTTCGAGACCAGGCTAGACAACATGTCAAAACCCTGTCTATAAAAAAAAAAATACAAAAGAATTATCCAGGTATGCTATTCCACACCTATAGTCCCAGTTTTCAGGAGGCTGAGGTGGGAGGATGGATTGAGCCCAGGAGGTTGAGGTTGCATGAACTGTGATTGTACCACTGCACTCTAGCCTGGGTGACAGAACAAGACCCTGTCCCCCACCTCTCCCAATGCCAAACAAAACAAAACAGAACACATTTTTAATTTAAAAATTTAAAAAAAGAATCTGTCATGAAGGTATTTTTAGAAAAGAATTATCAGATAAACCTGGCAAGTACTGGGTTAAGTAAAAATACACCTTGGTTTGGTTTGCTTTTAATTGCAGGACCCCTCAGAGTCTTTAATATGTGAATGTGTGTTGTGAAATTCCATGAAAGGAACTATAATAAAGTCATTATTTTCTTTCTCCTTGCTTTCATTCCCAGAAAAAACTTTGCCCTAAGAGAAACCCAGCTAGGAAAGTCTGGGTGTTGAACTAATCTGGAGCCACTTCAAAGAAAATGATAATAAAAATATAAATTTCCATGAAATTGGTATCACATTAATATCATGGTCAAAGAGGAGACAATGTCAGCCTCCAGTAGACCTGGTGTGAAACAGCACCCTTCAGCCAGGACTTCCCTCTTGTGTCAGAGTGTGATGCCATTGCAATTTCCAAAAGTCCACCAATTTCTGGCCTCCACTTTTTCTTTGACCCATCTCTCTTCTTCCAACCATATAATCATCCTCCTTCAAGCTTCTAGACCTGCCAGAGGGTCCCAACCCATTCAAAACAAAGACTGTCAGGGACCCTTTTTCTCTCAAGTGCACATCTAATGTCAAAGGGAAATGGTTCTCTCCACTGATGGTCATCAAGGCATTCACCTGTAATCTAGGTAGGGTAGTGCATGTCATGAGCTTGGAAGCTTCAGAGTAGGAAGGGCTAACTTTAAAGCCATCCTCTGCTTTTTATAGGTTGTGAACCCTAGAACAAATGACTTACTTTTTTATCTCTGTCTCTCTCTCTCTCCCTTTTTTTTTTTTTTTTTTGAGACCGAGTCTCACTCTGTTGCTCTGGCTGGAGTGCAATGGTGCGATCTTGGCTCACTACAACCTCCACCTCCCAGGTTCAAGCAACTCTCGCAGCTACTCTGCCTCCCGAGTAGCTGGAATTACAGATGTGCACCACCATGCCTGGCTAATCTTTGTATTTTTAGTAGAGACAGGGTTCCGCCATGTTTACCAGGCTGGTCTTGACCTCATAGCCTCCTGTGATCCACCTGCCTCTGCCTTCCAAGGCGCTGGGATTACAGATATGCACCACCATGCCCGGCCTTTATCGCTCATTTTTAAAATGAGATTATTTCAAGAGTTAACAGTAATGTGTATAAAGTGCCTGGAATTTGGAAGATACAGAATAACTGGTTGCTACTACTGCAGTCGTACTATTCCTTACCAAGGAATAGTTTTACATGTCTGTTATGATTATCTTGTGCATAATTTCTCTACACATATCAAATGTCATCTGATTTTCAATTTGCCTTTATCCTTCTACTAAAAATTTGGAAGCTTTCCTTTTCTAAAAAGACGAATTATACTTAGGTTCAATGTCTTTTTCTCACTAAAATGAACACTCCCACTAAATAACAAGATATAAACGAGAAACTCCACTCAGATTAGACTAAAGGAAATTGCATGCTTTCCACACAGTAATCCAGAGCAAAGTTCTGGGGAAGAAGAATCACCCTGTTACTAAGTAGCACACTTCCCTACCACAAAAATGTTCCTGTATTTTGACAGGAATTTCATGCTTAAGAATTCAAGGCTATGCAAATACTCCAGCATACAGAAAAGCTTGAAACACAAAGATGTTCATCAAGTGTTATGTATTATTGAATAAAAATTACAAACATTACACGTTCAATATTATATTATCATAGTATCATAGACTATTATAATGTATGTAATAGAACTTCTATGGCTGTTTATACTGATGCTTTCAAGTGAAAAAATATGTCCAGACAAGTGCATCATATAGTCAGCATATACAACTGTGTAAACCTAATGAAATGAATGGGAAGGCCAGAAACCGTGGCTCACACCTGTAATCCCAGCACTTTGGGAGACCAAGGCTAGCGAATTACTTGAGGTTAGGAGTTCAAGACTAGCCTGGCCAACATGGTGAAACCCCATCTTTACTAAAAATACAAAAATTAGCTGGGCATGGTAATGCATGCCTGTAATCCCAGCTACTCTGGAGGCTGAAGCAGGAGAATTACTTGAACCCAAGAGGCAGAGGTTGTAATGAGCCAGATTGTACCACTGCACTCCAGCTTAGGCAACAGAGTGAGGCTCCAATTCAAAAAAAAAAAAAAAGCATGGGAAAAGAAAAGACTAGAAGGAAATACAGCAGAATGTGAATGACAGCTTTCTTTATCTGGTATGACCATAGGTTGATGGGTTTGTTTGCTTTTTCAAAAAGCTTTATAGAGAAAAAAATCATACATTATGTATTTTTATTTCTAATTGCAGTAAAATACACATATCACAAAATTTATCCTCTTAACTATTAAGTGCACAGTTGAGTGGCTTTAAGTACATTCAGATTGTTGTGCAAACATAACAATATTCATCTACAGATTTTTTGTCTCACAAAAGATGAAATTGAAACTCTGTACTGATGGAACAAGAATTCTTATTTCTTTTTCCACCTCATCCCCAGCCCCTGGCAACCACCATTCCTCTTTCTGTTTCTGTCAGTTTGTCTACCTCTAGAAACCTTACAGAGGTATAACCACATAGCATTTTTCTTTTTGTGACTGGCTTATTTCCACTTAGCGTAATGTTCTCAGGGTTCATCCATGTTATACAATGTGTCAGAATTTCTTCCCTTTTTAGGGCCAAGTAATATATTCCATTACATGTACATATCACATTTGCTTATCCATTCCTCCGTTGGACACTTGGGTTGCTTCTGAGTTTTGGCTATTGTGAATACCGTTGCTATGAACACGGGTGTACAAATATCCCTTCTGCACATTATATTTTTAAAAATTTTTTTTAATTTAAAGTTGCAACTTTTTAGCCAGTCTAAGTGGCTCACGCCTATCATCTCAGCACCTTGAGAGGCTGGGTGGGAAGATTGCTTGAGCCCAGGAGTCTGAGACCAGCCTGGGCAACACAGGCTCTACAAAATAAAAACTAAACCTAATCAGGCATAGTGGCGTGTGCCTGTGGTTCCAGGTACTCAGGAGGCTGAGGTAGGAGGATCACTTAAGCCTGGGAGGTCGAGGCTGCAGTGAGCCATGATCGTGCCACTGCACAAGTGCAGTGACAGAACGAGACCCTGTCTCAAAAAAAAAAAAAGAACAAGAAATATTGCAACTTCCATTTTAGATACAGGGGGTACATGTGCAGTTTGTTGCATGGGAATTTTGCATGATGCTGAGCTTTGGGGTATGGACCTCATCACTCAGGCACTGAGACTAGTACCTGATAGGTAGTTTTCAACTCATTCCTTCCTTCCTCCCTCCCCCACCCCAGCTGTTCCCATGTTTATGTCCAAGTGTGCTCAGTGTTTGGCTCCCACTTATGAGGAAGAACATACAGTATTTAAATAGTTTTTTCTTGAAGTTGACTCCTCCTTTTCAAGTTCCATGGTCTGGTTATATAACTATGACTCTATTCAGAACATTCCAACAATAAAGTAGTGGAGATGGGCAAGGGGATTACCCCGGGGAAGAATTACCTGGGCTACACCTCAGAAAATAATGCATCTTTTTCTCTTGTTCTGATTCCCATTACAGGACGAATGCCTTAGTTTCCACTTTCCAGCCTGGATCCCCTCACACTGAACCCTTCTTCGTTGCACCATTCTGCTTCTGACATTGAACTCATTGAACTCCTCCTGACACCCTGGCTCCAAGAAGACTGCCAAAAAAAAAAAAAATCACCCCAGCCATTTCTCTTCATCCTCACTAACAATTTGGTAATGAAGTATTGATTTCCACTTCTCTGCTTACGGGCGATATTAGATTTTCATTGATAAACTGCAATGGGTCTGCCTCGTCTCTACAGTACCCTTTTCACTGTCACAAGAAAACAAAGTGCCACTGAAGAAAAGTAATGACTGAGAACACTGATGTACTTATTTTGTCAGTTTGTAAGAGGAAAGTGGGTACGGGGGGGAGTATAAGTCTTCATAGTTTAATGTCCACGTGGGCTGCACTCAAGGTAGACACTTGGAGGCTTACTTTTCATGGTAATGTCCATTTCCTATTTATAACCCCTCTGGGAACTTTTGTCTAAAGGAAATGTTTCTGTTCAGTGTAACAATTACGGTTGCACCTGGATTGCCCAGTCCTGCCCTTGCACTAGGGGGCCATTAATCACTACAAAGTAGAAGAATTATTAAGTTAAACCAGAGTTTGAGCCAAGAAAACCCCTGAACAATGTTCATCTTCTGTGAAACTTGTTCAAATAGTTAAGCTTAACCATGTTGCTGCCAAAGACTGTTCCCATGCAGTGGTGAGCACCTTGATCATCATCATTATCTTGATTGGTTACAAAAAAAAAGTTTCAAGCATGCACCACTGTCCTATGAGAACTGCAAATTGGGAGAACTGGTGAAGTGCAGAATCTGAGAGAACGCGAGATGACGTCATTGCAGGGTGGAAAGTTCCGCACAGCCTTTTCTGGGAATCCCTTTCTGAGGACTCTTTATTTGCAGGCTCTAAAATGCCACTTAGCTTTAGAAGCAACAGAAAGCATGAAATAGGGTGTCCATTTTAAATGTGTTCCTGCAACTTTTTTCATTAAAACTTTGAGGGCCCAATTTTAATTTGTGGAATATTCCCGTTAATAATGAGATCTAATTAAGACATCCATTAAAAGCCCGTTAAAGTTAATTTAACGTAAAAATTCCAATAGAACTGTATTAGATTTTCTCCATTAAATTAACATTATGGATTTTTAACGGATGTCTTAATTATACGTTATTATTAACGGGAATACTGTATTACACAGATTAAAATCAGGTCCTAAGTCAACTTGGAAAAGCTAAGAGCATGTTTTAATACTGAAAGTCTTGCATACCTAGTGCAGTTTGGAGACACAAGGATGGATCTGTTTACTCTAGTTGAACATTTTCTATACAACTGAAAGCAACCTATAATACATAAATCCATCACTGCATTTAAACAATGAATTTCCTTATTCTCACAGGACAAATAAGTCTGGATTATGTGGTAAATTGCTACTCAGCTATGGTGAAATATTTATACTATTCTAGGCACAACTCTAGGAACCAGATGATTCTGAAACAAAAGAATATTTTCTCTTGTTGCTTTAATTACCAAGGTTATTTTTTTAAAAACTCAATACTGACAAAATGAAGCCAAATATCTCTTCCTCACAATTTCTCAAGGTGGCTGCCTGTTGGAATTGTTTTGGAAATTTTGACATGATCCCTAAATTCAACATTGGGATTAAAAAAAAAAAAACTTCTTATTTACCTCCTAGGGAAAGTGTTGCCCTTATGCCACATATAATAGCAAATTGCTTTTTTTATGGCATGCATAACCTAGATGGGAAAAAATATGGCGCTTCGGGGAAGGAGGGAAAAAGTAAATGAAGTTCCAGGAATGTCATTCTGAAGTAATGAGGCATGGACAGAAAATATACCCCTCACATCATCGGATTGAGATGGCAGTCGAAATAGCTTCATTGAAGTGTCAGCACTCATCCATCAATCAATCACCCACAAGGAAAAATAGCAACAGTACAACGGGACGGCTTTTATGGGATTTACTCATGGGCATAGGGAATAGCGGCTCAAATGTAGTTCTGACATGAAAAGCAAGGTGCTGATATTATTTTTTATGATGGGAGGATCATAAAGTGAATTGAGAACAGCGAGGTCTGTCTTTGCTTAACCTATTCAACCAGAAATGAATGGAGCTCGACTGGAAAGGAACAGTCTTCGGATGGGTTAAGATTGAAGGGTGGACTGGACTCTACTGAGCACCGTCCTTCAACAAGGAAATTCTATTAAAGGAAAATCAATGCATTAGCATTGGGGTTCTTGAAGCTGTTTAAAACTGCCTGCTCCAATCCAGGGTTATTAGGCCAAAGTTACATAATTCAGATTCCACCACAACCATCCAAAGTGGATTCTTGAGCCCTTGCTCCAACAGGGGGTGGGGGGGATCAATACAATTCCCAACTCCATGGAAATTGTTTCCCTTCTAAGAATGAAAAAAAATAAACCATCTGCTTCAACATATAATCAATATAGTTTGTTAGCGCAATTTCTACGGTGGGGTGGGGTGGGAGGTGAGAGACAAAAATATTGATAAATTTGGTAAGGCTCATGAATCGCCACCTGGCAACCATGTATGTCACTACTGAGGGAAGGCTGCTAATGTTCACCTTAAAAAACAAGATCTGCGCTGGCACTGGTGCATACACTCGGCTCTCAGCATATGCCTAGAGGCCAGGTCTGTCTTCGTTCAGCCAGTCCTCTGAGGCTTCTAGAAACTTCTTTCTGGAGGATAAAAACTAAATAACATGAACTCAGAAGAATGTCTTTATCCACCTTCATACCACTGCTCTCCTTTCCCTGAATAAAACACAGTTCTGATGAGAACTTTAGAATTTAAAAGGAGGATGACATGCAAATATAATGCAAATTACCCTCAAGTATCTCCATTCTGCCACCACCTCTTGGTACCAGCGAGAGCGAGAGATTGCCTTTCCTTCCCCATCCCTCCTTCCAGCTAAGACCACCAACCAGCGGCAAATTGAAATGTCCATTTAAAAATGCATATGTCAATATTTAAATGTTATGTATTTGGCCTTATTTTGTAGTTGAGCAAATCCTCCAGATATACAGCATGTTGCAAAGCACAGGTAGCACAGGGCACCACAGGAAATTATATTTATTTAGTCAATTCATTTAACAAATATTATTAGGCACCTATTATGTGTGACACTCTCCTAGGCACCGTGGGATACAACAGTAAACACTTCAGACAACAGCCTGGCCTTCCTGATGTTTTACAACAGCTCCTAAAGAGAGCTGACAGCAAGACATTCAAGGGGCAGAGTTCATGTAGAATCAAAATATTAGTATTTCAGAATAAGGATTTTTTTTTCTGAAAAGCATACAGAGAGGAAATAGCTTAAAAATAGGTCAAGACCTAAAAACAGAATATAATCATGGAATAAATGGGATAGCCCAGGCAGTCCCCACAGAATTTCTTTCAGGTCACAGATTTCTTAAAACTCAACCCCAAAATGTGCCTGCTTGGTTGTCTGAATCTTGCATAATTAATGTCACAGGCGCAAGCCGCTGAACTTAGTTGAAATGCAGAAAACAAACAAATGCAATGACATATCTGAGAAGCATTTATGTAACTCTGGTTAAGTGGTGAGGAGGGGTGT
The DNA here is from genome assembly GCF_049354715.1 of Callithrix jacchus. Classification (NCBI taxonomy): domain Eukaryota; kingdom Metazoa; phylum Chordata; class Mammalia; order Primates; family Cebidae; genus Callithrix; species Callithrix jacchus. Next base: position 48,965,083 of record NC_133506.1, read on the forward strand.
GTGAAGACAGTGTGCATGCATGTGTGTGTGTATTCACATACATGTGTGTACATATGAATTTCACTGTTATTTTCCAGGGTCTCTAGACAATGTGGCAGTTAAGAGTCTATGATGTTCTGAAACTTTTCACAGTAAATCCAAAGATTACAGGCCTTACAAGGTGCTTGCCTTCTGTTGCTTTTCCATCTGTCACTTCTCAGGTTATTTGACTGTGTTCAACCCTTCTTTTCTTTTTCATTGAGTTTCATTTTTTAAGCTTGTTAAATGCTTTTGTTTAAAAAAAAAAAGCCCAAATGTCATTTTTCACATCCTCTCTTCTCTGCAACAAGGACAGTAAGATGTAGATGAATGCAAAAATAATAACAACAATAAGGAAATATATTACAGGCTTTAAAACATGCACATATGTAGTTCTAAGGAACAATAACAGTATCTATTTCAAACAGGCATTGTGCAAAAAAGAAATCACAACTGAACTTTTCATGTATTTTTCCCCTTGTAAGATGTTAAAATGCTAATTTCATTTTCTCCTTTCCTCTATGTGGCACTCTCTCAAAATATCTATGAAATGCTTTTAGACAAAGATTGAGCTGGAGAAAGAGATACAAATTTCCATCCCCCCAGACAGAGAGACATGTTTCCATTGTAGGAAAGCATTAAACATTTTGAAACTTGTGAATCATCTTTAGAATTTCTACCGGGGAATTTTACCTCTTCATCCAAAGTAAAAGCCACTTATCTCCTTTGGTTCCCTGTGACAGATTCAGAGGCATACGCAGATATACAATTTTCAGGCTCTAGTTAAATCTTCTTCCAATAGTTATGAACAATGGGCTAACGGGCGTGGGTGTTTCTCCAAAAATTATTCATGCACAAGGCAGCCCAAAGCTTCAGGGAAAACTAGAAATGTGTTATGGATTAGAATAGGACTGTTTTAAAATGCTAGTACCAGGTGGAACGCTATTTCTGCAACAGGACTCTGTCCATTTCCTTTGGAACAGTATATTCCGAGTAAAATGGCTCTTCCAAGGAATGACATCCTGACCTGATATCCTTTGGCATCCAAATGATTTTACCAACAGCCATATGATTATTATTAAGGCCTTTTAAAATACAGTATGTTTGAAAAAGATAGATTAAATACTCGCAGCTTTTGTATCATGTTTATTTGCTTAAAACAGCTTTTGGAAGTATAAGAAATAACTTTTTGGTGAGAAACCCCAGGAGAAGTTGAAAAATTTGAACAAAGGCATTACTAAAAAAATAAATGTAACCACTCCATTCAACTCCTTTGAAAATAAATTTCAATGTGTTCATTGAAGTGTCTTGAACCTGAAATCTACATTTGGATATCAATCCCCTGCCAATGGCTAATATTAACAGAATTAGATCAATCATACAATTATGTCTCAAATGTGAAGACCATACACAGTAATATTTTCACTTTTTTTTTTTTTTTGAGATGGAGTCTGCTCTGTCAGCCAGGCTGGAGTACAATGGCGTGATCTCAGCTTACTGCAACCTCTGCCTCTCGGGTTCAAAGATTCTCCAGCCTCATGAGTAGCTGGGACGACAGGCACACACCACCATACCCAGCTTTTTTTTTTTTTTTTGGGGGGGGGATTTTTGGTAGAGATGGAGTTTCACCATGTTGGTCAGGTGGTCTTGAACTCCTACCTCAGCCTACCAAAGTGCTGGGATTACAAGTGTGAGCCACCACACCCGGCCAATATTTTAACATTCTAAATGACTCATATAACATTCAGGAATGATAGAAGTGTGTGTATATTTTTTAAGTACACAAAGTTCCACCAGTCTTCAGAGAAGTAAACATGGTACCCATTGTGCATTGAAATAAATATTATAAAAACATTCCAGTTTACAAGACAATACTTGAGCCTTCGAACACATCAGATGCTAGAATGTGCAATGCAAGTCAAAAAAGCGGACACACAAAACAATTCTCATTTGGCTCAGGGTTCCTAAATGTCACAATATCTTGGGTTACAATATACTTTCTGATCTCCTGATGATGTCCTTTCTAATCCCTTCTGACTTTGATTCCTAACAGCCAGGCACTGTTGGCATGAATCATAAACTTCGAAACCCCTTTAAAATGAAGAAGTTAGGTGATCCTACAGTCTTTTAAATGGCCAACTAGTTCTTGCTCTCCAGAGCTTTTACACCTTTTTGGGAAACCTGACATCACACACATTTATGTTACATATTTGCTCCCTTGCATGAATTCTAGATTTTTTTAAAATTTCTTTTAGAAAGGGCAGGCGGGGGAAGTGGGTCAGAGCAAGCTTCAAGAATCACATTCATCCTTGCTCTAAAGAACGTGTTTATTTGCCAGCAGAGAAAGGCAAACACATTTTTATATTCAGAAAGCAGACCGGTCATTTTCCAAGAAAAATGACTGCGACCATACCTGTACAATGTTGCTGTGCAAGCGCACTAATTTTCTATCACCTGCATGCTGTATATAATACATTTGCCTGTATACTAGGAAGGAAAACCAGGCTGTTTTCCTTGAGTACAATGCAGCTTGGATGGCTGGGAGCGTAAGCCTTTCGTGCATTTTTATACTGTACATATTTGTATATACTAACTATATCGCCATGTATGAACACAGATTTTGTTATATTTGCTTGTTTCTGTTTCCTACCAAACTGGTCCACAATGGGGATTCTTTTGTATAGAAAAAAATATGCTTGTAATTTTTTCCTGGTCATTCTCTTTCAATAGCTTATGAAAGAATTAGATCTGAGTTTACAAAGAAACTATAAGAACCAAGTTTGTCTGTCTGCATGAGTCCCGTCCAATTGCTGGATCTAGGGAGGAACCAACGTCCTAATTCAGAGTTTTCCTTTAAAGGCATGCTTTACCCCATGGGAAAACTGCAAACTCATCCATGTAGAATTATTCTCTTTGTATTTTATCTAATAGTGCCTGAAAATTTTTTAATGTCTTCTTAGAGGAAGAATTCATAATTGTCAAAATTTGAAACATTAGCTTAATTTTGTTTTTATGACCTCAAGATTCTTCTCCTTATTTATTCGGTTGCTGTTGTAATGGGGCCCCAGGCCATTCCTGACATCGCCGAGTTCTTCTTCTGCATTAAGGATGCTTTTGGAATTACAGAGATTATTGAGCCAACAGGCTGTTTTAATCAAAACCATGTTTCACTTGTTTTTGATGATTATAAATTGTCCTTGCAATGGAAAAAAAAAAAAAACTTTTCTGCTAGGAAGATTATACCACCCTGTGGCCAAACAGATTCATCACAGATAGACATCTATGCCCACTTCTCTGGGATCTGGAAAATTCATCCCTTGGCTGGCCCCAATTTCGTTTACTCCCCATCATCCTGAATATTAGCTCTCAATGCAGTCACTGTTCGAAATTTCCAAAGGCTTTGCTGCATTGTCACGGCCCAAAGACAAACAACGAGCTGGAAATGATGGCTTTCCTGCTCGAAAAAAGACAAAGGGGGCCGGGTGCAGTGGCTCACACCTGTAATCTCAGTACTTTGGGAGGCCAAGACAGGATGATCGCTTGAGGTCAGGAGTTTGAGACCAGCCTGGCCAACATAGCAAAACCCCATCTCTACTAAAAACACAAAAAAATTAGCCAGGCATGGTGGCGCGTGCCTGTAGTCCAAGCTACTTGGGAGGCTGAAGCAAGAGAATCACTTGAGCCCAAGAGGCGAAGGTTGCAGTGAGCCAAGATGGTACCACTGCACTTTAGCCTGGGTGACAGAGTGAGACTCCATCTCAAAAAAAAAAAGAAGGGACTTTCAGAAAAAGTGCTCCCTTTTTTGTCCCATGGTGCCACCATCCTGTACTCCCTCCTAATTATGAACAATCTGATCTGGATCTCCCACCTAACTTAAATCAAGCAAAAAGAAACATTCACAGCAGCCCCTTGCTGAACAAAATGACTTTGTTTGGAGGCACTTAAGATGTATGCCTGTGTGTGATGCCACAGCATCGAAATTATCTGTAGAAGGGGAATTTTTTTTTAAATACAATTTTATCACTAGGAATAAATTCCAATGGTGGAGATGAAGAAAACCCTTAAATTATATCACAAAAGCCATTATTTTTTGCCTCTAAAGAGTTTTTTTTTTTTTTAAGGAAAATCATTCTACTTTGAGAACTGTAATTAAAGCCCTAAATAACAGACACTACTTCTTTGAGCTATTGTGAAAAAATAACAACACACTTACCAAGGTTGTATGGAGCCCCTGATTTCCATCAAAAAGATTTCTATAAGTATATTATTTACATTTTTATCCAGGATAACTCTTTCCTTTGTGTTGAAAAAAAAAAAAGTCTTTTTTTTTTCCACTCAGCAGTTATTGGAAATAGACTGTTTCCATCTGAAACCTTATCGTCATTTGCATCAGGAAACCCAACTGCTGACATTAAGGACCTGGGTGTGTTCAATTATGATTTTGCTGGAGGCTGTCCCTCATTTTAATGCTGCAGATATTGAACCACCTTTTTGAAACCTAGCTGATATGGAATAGCAGAGACATGCCTCTCAACACCATTAGCTTTGCAAATGGCTTCATTTCAGTCAACGTCGACTTCTGCTTTGGCCAATTGAAAAATGAAAATTAAAGGAGAGAAGAAAAAAAACACAGATGCACTTAAAACATGAAAAGAATTATTTATATGATAAAAATATATTTAGATTTTCAAAGCACAAGACTGAAGAGAAGTGCTCTTTTTATGCTTTCTGGAGATGTTACTGTTAAATGTCTTTCTACATCAGGCTTAATAAATCTGTAATGACATTTGATGGATTGATTTCTGCCTATGTGTGTTTTTTAAAGATGGCAAGAGAGGAAAAAGGCAGGAGAGGGGGATGAGGACGGGAAAGAATAGCACCGACCCCCGGAGAGGCCAAGCGAGGACACTATTGGTGGGCCTCTCTGTTGTTTGGACCTGCAGACCCACTTCCAGAATCTTCCCTCATCTCCATCAGATTTTTTTTTTTTTTTTTTTTACAAATGCCAGCACCCCTTGTTTGGTTTCTGGGCTGCCTCTGACTGCTCTCATCTCTGGTCTGCTTGCGCCTGAGTAATTTATGATGTAATCTCAACAGAGACAGTGGGCGGCTGTCTCACAAATTCAAGGATGCAAGGCAGAGGGCATCTGTGATTGAGATGGCCCAACCTTCTCCACCTCAGAGCAATGGCCCTGCTCACCACTCAGTTTCCCCGTGTCCTCCCCTCCATTTCTTTTAATGTCCTGGGAGAATTGAATCATGTTTCACACACAAGCTTTCCAAGCAGATGCTGATGCCCCACGGAAAATGATTTGTCTGTGCACAGCCAGCCCGCGGCTCCTGTGGTTGCATAAGCCCCATACTCATTAAGTTATGATGGCTACCATATCACCTGTTAGCTCCACATCATTGCCACGGCTCCATGTCTAGGCCATAAAATAGGAGCAGCCAAGCTAGAGAGAGCAAGCCAGATGAGGAATGGGGGAGGTAGCCATGGCGAAGAATTGGGATAAGCAGCTCGGACTCAGTCAAAGAGTTCTTGGGCATCATTTACTTAGTGAACGCTCACTGAGCACCTCTCATGTGGCAGGTCTGAGGATTACACAGATAAATAAAGGCAGTGATGGTTATGAGAACAGGATTGAGAGCCAAACTGTGTTAAGGTCCAAGCCCTGTCATGTTTCATCTGTGTCATCTAAGGCAAGATCACAAAGAGAAAAGAACGTGAAGCAAGGATGAGAATAGGGGCTGTGGAAGCTCAGAGGTGGCCCCTAGCCAACTTGAGAAGTCACAGAAGGATAAAGGCAAAACCTGTGTCATCAGTGGAGTAATTTTTCAAAGGAGTGTGGAAGAACCATGAGGACACGTCCCTTAACCAGCCCCTTCTTCCAGTCTAGTCCATCAACAAGTCCTGTGGTTCCTAACTTCAAAATACATGAATCTGTTTACTTTAGGTCTCTCCTAGGCATCTGGGACGTCCGCCCAACTAATCTCCCACCTGTCACCGTAAGCCCTCTAAACCCAAATCCACACTCCACATAGTAGCTGGAGTGATGCTTTAATAAAGTAAATCAAATCATGTCACTTTGCTCTTCAAGACCCAGGGTCAGCACACTTTTTCCATGGAGGCTCAGATAGTAAATATATTCATCTTTGTAGAACATCTAGTCTCAGATCCAGCAACTCAACTGTGCCACTGTAGTGCAAAAACAGCCATGAGCAATAATAAATAAATGAGTGTAGCTACGTTCCAATAAAACTTTACTCCATGAAAACAAGTAGCAGGCCAAATTTGGCCCACAGACCATAGTTTGCCAACCCTGGTTCAAGGTCCTTCAGCACCCAGGTTTCCATTTGTCTTAGATTGATTCCTCGAGGAAACAGGCCCTGAGATGAGGATACAAGGTGACAAGTATTTCATACAGAAGGTGAATCCAGGAAACACTAAGAGAGGAATGGGGAAAACAGGAAAAGAAGAATGCCCAAAAAAGAGGACTTAAGGAGAATTGTCGCCACGGGCAATGAGGTCCAATCCCACTGGGGAGCTCTGGAAGACAGTGTGCAACATGCCTCAGTAATCCTGCCTGAGGGTTGAGGGACCTGGGGTCTTTATACACCACCTCTGCTCAGTTATTTGTTGAAGGCTGCTGCAGGGTGGAATAGGGGGACATCAAATCCCTAGCACTTCCATCTGCCCAAAGGTTGGAAGAAATAGTCTTCTGTGGCCAGAGAACACCTCAAGACACAGAGTGCCAGGTGCTTGAAACTGGAAGTAAAGATGAACGACATGCCAAGAAACGAGGGCAGGGCTTCTGCGGCAACCCATCTCACTTAGAACGAAATCCAAACTTCTCTTCAGGCGGTATTTTTTTTTTTTTTTTTGAATAGTCCCCAGGCTGGGCTCACTTCGATCTCCACCTCCCAGGTTCAATCAATTCTCTTTCAACCTCCTAAGTAGCTGGGATTACAGGCACCCACCACCACACCCAGCTAATTTTTGTATTTAGTAGAGACGGGGTTTTACCACATTGACCAGGCTGTTCTCAAACTCCTGATCCACCCCTCTCAGCCTCCCAAAGTGCTGTGATTATAAGCATGAGCCACCACATCCAGCCCACCAGGCAGTATTGAGACCTTCCTGGTTTGTCCCCTGCCTGCTTTCCTGACCTCATCTCTCCATTAGACATGCAGCTCTAGCCATGCTGCTCTGCAACAGTTCGTAAACCACACAACACTGTTCCCTCCAGTGGCAGTGTGAGCCATCTAGCCAGGCTTCCTCGTATTTCCCACGTCTCTGCCTTGGGATAGCCTCTTCCAAAAGGTGCTCTCTTAGCCCTCATCTACAGTGCCCTGTTACTCTACCCCTCAGCCCCAAACACGAACTTTGTTGTGTCATTATGTATGACCTTACAGGCCACCATGTGAAGACAGAAACCAATGTCTATCTTGTTCGCATATTCCTATAAGAAACATAATACAGCCAGGCGCAATGGCTCAAGCCTGTAATCCCAGCACTTTGGGAAGCCGAGGTGGGCGGATCACGAGGTCAAGAGATCGAGACCATCCTGGCCAACATGGTGAAACCCAGTCTCTACTAAAATACAAAAAAAAAAAAGCCGGTGTGGTGGCATGTGTCTGTAGTCCCAGCTACTCAGGAGGCTGAGGCAAGGAAATCACTTGAACCCGGGAGATGGAGGTTGCAGTGAGCAGAGATCTCACCACTGCACTTCAACCTGGCGACAGAGCAAGACTCCATCTCAAAAAAAAAGAAAAGAAAAAGAAGCATAGTATCTGGCATACAATACATGTCCAACAAATACTTGTTAAATAAATGAATGCTATTCTTCTGAAGACCTGGGAAGTCTCCAGGCACAGTCTCTAAAATGCTCCCTCCCTCGCCCTGCCCAACCACTGCCTGAATCTACCAGGAGTCAACCGCTTCCATCCTTCCCCTAGTGCAGGGAAGCATTTCTCAAAGATGTTATAGAATCACAGACCATGCTATTGAAATATCTGAACTTGCTGGGTAACCAGGGGCCTCAGTGAGCTCCAACTCAGTTACAGAGCATGGTCTCAGGGGGCAGCAGGGAAAGGAAAGGAGGACCCCAGTAGCATGAGACACTGCACCCAGTGGCAGGTCCTCACTGAGAGCCTAAGAACGTGTGTGTTTGCCCTATAACCAGAGAACTTAAGGCAGTCCCTTAAAAAGTCCAAGCACAGGCAGAGCACTGTGGCTCACACCTATAACCCCAACACTTTAAGATGCCAAGGCAGGCAGATCGCCTGAGGTCAGGAGTTCAAAACCAGCCTGGCCAACTTGGCGAAACCCCGTGTCTACTAAAAATACGAAAATGAGCCGGCCGTGGTGGCAGGCACCTGTAATCCTAGCTACTTGGGAGACTGAGGTGGGAAAATTGCTTGAAGCTGGGAGGAGGAGGTTGCAGTGAGCCGAGATTGTGCCACCGCACTCCAGCCTGGGCAGCAGAGCAAGACTGTCTAAGAAAAGATCGGAGCACAGAAGCCTGGGAGTCCTGTAAAAGCCGAGACTCAGCTCCTGAGTAAGAAGGTTCAGGGTGGAGGAACAAAGAGGTCTTCAAACAAGTCCCCAATGTATCCAGTCTGTTCTGTGTCTTTCGCATTGCAAATCGAAGTCTGTTTTCAACAAACTGAGCACTTTAAAAAACACTACAATCGTGCTGAGTTTTTTACTAAGTGCACATACTACCTTTTCATAATTAAAAGCAAAGATTTTAGCCCGGCATGGTGGTTCACGCCTGTAATCCCAGCACTTTGGGAGGCTGAGGTGGGTGGATCACTTGAGGTCAGGAGTTCAAGACCATCTTGGCCAACATGGTAAAACCCATCTTTAAAAAAAAAAAAAAAGAAAAAAGATTTTAGATAAAGTAGTAAACATATTTATGATAAGGGAATATCCCTATTAGGTATGAAAATATACTTCTCTATAATAATTTTAAAATTCTGGCCAGGCACAAGGGTGAATTGACATCTCAGTGTAAAACAAAATAATGTCCCTGAATATGTTAAGTGCTTAAGGAAGAATTTAGCATAGTCCAAAGGTAAATTTTAGATTTGTGCAGAAGTGATGTATTCATAGCTTTAAAAAAATGATAAATGAGATGATAGGTATGATAATTACTCCGATTTGATCATTACACAGGTATACATATATCAAAATATACGGTGTCCCATAAATATGTACAATTATGTGTCAATTAAAAATAATAGTAAAAGGCTGGGCATAGAAGCTCACACCTGGAATCCCAGCATTTTGGGAGGCCGAGGCAGGGTGAACACTGGAGGTCAGGCGTTCAAGAGCAGCCCAGCCAACATGGCGAAACCCCAACTCTACTAAAAATACAAAAATTAGCTGGGTGTGGTCATGCAAACCTATAATCCTAGCTACTTGGGAGGCTGAGGCAGGAGAATCACTTGAACCTGGGAGGCAGTGACCTGAGATTGTGTCACTGCACTCCAGTCTGGGTGACAGAGACTCTGTCTCAAAAAAAAAAAAGAAAGAAAGAAATTGGTACATATATATATGAATATAAAATAATTTATTCTTTCCTTTTTTGAGACAGGTTGTCACTCCCATCACCCAGGCTGGACTGCAATGGCATGATCAGGGCTCACTGCAGCCTCGACTTCCCAGGCTCAGGTTATTCTCTCACCTCAACCCCCCAAGGAGCTGGAACCACAGGCACACATCACCATTCCCAGCTTATTTTTTCTATGTTTAGTAGATATGGTGGGGTCTCGCCATGTTACCCAGGCTGGTCTCAAACTCCTGGGCTCAAGGAATCCTCCTGCCTCAGCCTTCCAAAGTGCTAGGATTAACGCGTGAGCCACTGCACTCAGCCTATTATTATAGCTTTTTCTATTAAGTTGGTGCAAAAATCATGGCAAAAACAACAATTACTTTTGCACCAACCTAATATACACCATAGTCAATTGTGTTTGGAAGCTAGTATGCCTCTACTACGTGCTGGGCACTGGGCTACCCTCTGGGAATCCAAAGAAGAGAGGCATAATCCCATCCCTGAAGAGGCACAGCCAAAGTCTGTAGAAGACAAATAGAGGCAGCCAGGCACGGTGGCTCATGCCTGGAATCCCAGTACTTTCGGAGGCCAAGGCAGGCAGATCACTTGAGGTCAGGAGTTCGAAATCAGCCTGGCAAACAAGGTGAAAGAAACCCTGTCTCTACTAAAAATACAAAAACTTAGCCAGGCATGGTGGCACATGCCTGTAATCACAGCTACTCAGGAGACTGAGGCAGGAGAATCCCTTGAAGTTGGGAGGCAGAGGTTGTGCCGAGTGAAGATCATGCCACTTTATTCCGGGCTGGGCAGCAGAGCCAGACTCTGTCCCTCGCAAAAAAAGTCAACAAAAAAAACACGACAATGAGTAGGAAGCTTTTCTTCATGATGTTTCCTTTCTTCCATATTTTTTTTTTTTTTTTTAAGATGGAGTCTCTCTCTGTTGCCGAGGCTGAAGTGCACTGGTGCCATCTTGGCTCACCGCAACCTCTTCCTCCCAAGTTCAAGTGATTCTCCTGTCTCAGCCTCCTGAGTAGCTGGGATTACAGGTGTATATCACCACGCCCAGCCAATTTTTGTATTTTTAGTAGAGATGGGGTTTCACTATGTTGACTAGGCTGGTCTCGAATTCCTGACCTCGTGGATCCACCTGCCTCAGTCTCTCAATGTGCTGGGATTAGAGGTGTGAGCTCCCTTGCTTGATCTGTATATATTTTTTTATACTGAGCTCATATTTATCTTGGAGTAGGTGTTTTTTCTAATTTTTCCAGAAACATTTCAATATAGCATGACCACAACATGTGAAGAAAACTAAAAAAGTAATAAAAATGCATTAAAATGAAGTGGCCACTATAGCAGTTTTCTGCCCCGAAGGAGTGGAGAAAAGGTCTCAGGGCACATCTAAGCAATTGCCCCGAAATTAGCTGAAGTCCCTCGAGGACCTTGTCCTCCAGCACTTACAACAGTGGTAATTTTATCCTGCTTGGCATGAGCATTGTTAATGAACGCCTACCTTCCTCACTTAGACTAAAATTAACAGCTTAGCATTATAATGGTGCACACCACAGGCCAATAGTTTTTCTGAGCACTCTGCCTATATTATTTCCTTGAATCCAGACAAACAACTCTCTGAAGACAGATATGACCTACAACAGATAACGAAACTGAGGAACAGAGAGGACAAATACGTTGTTCAAGCTCCACAGGCTAGTAGAGTTGGGATTCAGCCAGGCCAACTGGCTCCATTGTTGATGGTCTTGGCCAGTTCTCTACCAGGGGTCAGTAGATTGCAACCCATGAGCCAAGCCCAGCCCCAACCACCTGTTTTGTTTTTCAGTAAAGTTTTATTGGAACACAGTCATGCTCATTTGATTACTTATCATCTATGGCTGCTTTCACTTTACAATAGCCAAGTGAAGCATTTGCTACAGAAACTTACATGGATCTCTCCTCACTCTACACCACTGCGTGGCACCCTCTGGGTTACAGTGATGCCATCATAATACAATTTTGTCTTTTGTTCCCCAAGGCCAAAACTACCTACTATCTGGTCATTTACCAAAAATCTTTGATGAGCTCTATCACTCTGTCACTAGATTTCAGACTTGTGAAGGCAAGAGCAAAATCCTGCTTGGTCTCCCACTGTTTTGCCAACTCCTGCAACAGAGTCTATCAGCCCTCACACTGCACAGTTGCTAAAAAATAAAAATAAAAACTTAAGTTTTATATATATATTTGTTGAAAGAATCAGGCCGGACGTGGTCGCTCATGCCTATAATCTGAGCACTTTGGAAGGCTGAGGCAGGCAGAAAGCTTGAGCCCAGGAGTTTGAGACCAGCCTGGGCAACATGATGAAACCTCATCTCTACAAAAAATCATCCAGGTGTGGTGGTGTGTGCCTGTAGTCACAACTACTTGGGAGCCTGAGGCAGGAGAATCGTCTGAGTCCCAGAGGTCAAAGGCTGCAGTTAGCCAATTATGCCACTGCACTTCAGTCTGGGAGACAGAGCAAGATCCTGCCTCAAAAAAAGAAAGAGGAAGGAAGGGAGGGAGGGTGGGTCGACAGATACATAAATGAGTTTTTAGATAATACCTTCATATATGCTGTGTAGTGACGCTTACCTAGTGAGTAAGACACGCTAAGAAATGGGCTAATTCTCATGGCAGCCCATGGGGTTCTATTCACCCCCCATTTCACAGATGAGAAGATTCACATTCTCATTATCACACACCACTAGACATGTAGACCTTAAATTCAGACTTAATGTTTGTGGTGTAGGAAAGTCCACACTCTCGTAAGCCCCTAGCATGAGTCTTGGCAGATGGTGGGCCCTTTAAAAATGATAGTTTCTTCACTGTGTACAAACGATAGGGACCTAAGGCCTGTGATATTCCCAAGAGGTTTCCGAGGACTTCTATGAAGTCCCAGTGAGACCTGGAGGCTGCCGGGTGAATAATGGAGGACGGGCACTTCCCGGAGAAAGTGAACGTGACAAGCAAAGACCTTTGAAATATGAGCTGGTGTCTCATGTCCCCCTAGGTCATCCAGCCCCTCCTTGGTCTGCTTCCCAGGCTCCAGAACTAAGCTCCTCCTGTCCCGAGGGAGATGGAAAGGCTTTGGGAAAACACACGATGTTCTCAGAAGTAAAGGCAAGCTTCCTGCACCCCCAGCCTGTCCTACCTGCGCTCATCCCAGATTGATTACTTTTATGGTCCCCCCCGTGGCTCCAGATATGTGCCAAAGGCCTCAGCAGGCCTGAGATCCTGCCATTCCAGTGCATCCTACACTCCAGCCAAACTGGAGTCCTCTGGATCTCAGCACTTGCCAGGTGCTCTCTGCCTCCGTACCTCTGCATGTGCTGGGACCCTGGTCTTCGCACTGTCACTTACCCTTCAGCTTCCCCTAGGGATTGCCTCTGACTCTGGGCTCAGAAGAAGTCCTCTGCTCGAACATCATACACTGGGGCCTGGTGGGTAGGGGATAGGGGAGGAATAGCAGAGAGTGGGGGGATAGCATTAGGAGAAACACCTCATGTAGATGACAGGGCATTGGATGCAGCAAACCACCACCATGGCACGTGTATACCTATGTAACAAGCCTGCACAATCTGCACATGTACCCCAGAACTTAAAGTATAATAAATAAATTTTTAAAAAAAAAAAAAAAAGAAAAAGTCCCCTGCCCTCCAGTCCTGCCCTGGACTTCCCTCTTGTAAAGGTCCTGGCAGTTACACTCACATGAGCTGTCGCAAAGGTCCTGGCAGTTGCAGTCACGTGAGCTGTCTGCTTGTCTCCCACATGCACCAGAGGCAGGGCTCCAGCAGGCTTCCTCTTTACCCCCACCCTGAGTGGGAGCAGGATGAAGCCGCTCTGGAGTGGTGCACATGACAAAGGCCAGGTGACAGTCTCTCTCCAAGCGTCCTCAGATATGTTGCTGTGATGGTTAAGTGTCAGCTTGATTGAACTGAAAGATGCAAAGTATTGTTTTTGTGTGTATCTGAGTGTGTCTGGATGTTGCCAGAAGGGATTAATATTTGAGTCAGTGGACTGAGAGACGAAGACTCACCCTCAGGAAAACAAGCCACAGTGTGGGTGGGCACCATCCAATCAGCTGTCAGTGCAGCTAGAAAAAGCAGGCAGAAGAAGGTGGGATAAGCTGGCTTACTGAGTCTTCCAGCTTTCTTCTTTCTCCCGTGCTGGATGCTTCCTGTCCTTAAACACTAGCCTTCAGCTTCTTCTGCCTTTGGACTCCTGGACGCAATCCAGTGGTTTGCCAGGGGCTCTCCAGCCACAGACTGAAGGCTGCACTGTCAGCTTCCCTACTTTGGAGGCTTTGGGCCTTGGACTCAGCCACTCCTGGCTTCCTACCTCCTCGGCTTGCAGATGGCCTATCATGGGACTTCACCTTGTGATTGTATGAGTTAGTTCTCCTTAATAAACTCCCTTTCATAAATACATCTATCTGGCCAGGCATGATGGCTCACATCTGTAATCCCAGTACTTTGGGAGGCTGAGGTGGGCAGATCACTTGAGGTCAGGAGTTCAAGACCAATCTGACCAAGATGGTGAAACCCTGTCTCTGCTAAAAATACAAAAAGTAGCCAGGTGCGCTGGTCCACGAGCCTGTAATCCTAGCTACTCAGGAGGCTGAGGCAGGAGAATCGCTTGAACCCAGGGGATGGAGGTTTCAGTGGGCCAAGATTGCAGCACTGCACTCCAGTCTGGGCGACAGAGCAAAACTCTGTCTCAAAAAAAATAAACATACAAAAATTAGCCAGGTGTGGTGGCAAGCGCCTGTAGTCCCAGCTACTCAGGAGGTTGACGCAGGAGAATCACTTGAACCTGGGAGATGGAGGTTGCAGTGAGCTGAGATCACACCACTACACTCCAGCCTGGGTGACAGTCCAGAGTGATACTCTGTCTTTTTTATTTTTTTTTTTTAGACTGAGTCTTGCTCTGTCACCAGGCTGGAGTGCAGTGGTGCAATCTTGGCTCACTGCAACCTCCATCTCCCGGGTTCAAGCAATTCTCCTTCCTCAGCTTTCTGTGTAGCCGTGCAGCTGGGATTACAGGTGTGCGCCACCATGCCCAGTTAATTTTTCTATTTTTAGTGGAGACAGGGTTTCACCATGTTGGCCAGTATGGTCTCAATCTCCTGACCTTGTGATCCGCCCATCTCGGCCTCCCAAAGTGCTGGGATTACAGGTTTGAGCCACCTTGCCCACCCTCTATCTTAAAAAATAATAATTTTATATATATATATATATATATATATATATATATATATATACACACACACACACACACACACACACACACACACATATACATCCTATTAATTCTGTCCCTCTAGAGGACCCCGACTAATATAGCTCCTCATTACATTATTGAGGGAAATGCGCATCACACCCAGCAGAGATGAAGACACAGAGGCCCAGGCAGGAGACCTCATGGCTGTGCGGAGCCCTGGAGCAAACGAAGACCCAAGCCTGACTTTCGATCCTGAACTGTGCTGTGACAACGCACAGTCCCCTCAGCCTTAAGCCATTGCCTCCTTCTATTCCTTTGCTCTCCCATTCATACCCAATATGCAGGCATTAGACTGGCAAAGAAGAGCATGTGTGTTCATGCATGATCATTAACATACTTTATATAATACACATTAATACATTATTGAGCACTGACTCTGCATTAGGTTCTTGGCAGAAATAATCTTTAATTCTTTTACAATTTCCCTAAAACATGCATGCTCAACATGTTGATATCACTCCCAATTCGACAAAAATTATTTCTTGGGGAATGAAAAGGCTTGGTGATTGCAATGCTCTGTGGCCTTCCAAAAGGCCACAGAACATAAACAACATACTGAGTAACTCTACTATTAAAATGTCATTGGTGGAGTAGGGCACGGCAGCTGACGCTTGTAATCCCAACACTTTGGGAGGCTGAGGGAAAAGGATCATTTGAGGCCAAGAGTTCAAGATCAGCCTGGGCAACAAAGGGAGACCCCCATGTCTACAAAAAAAGAAAAAAGAAACAAAAGGCATAGAAGGCAGGTCTGTTTTTAAAAAAATCATGGGGAGGGAACAAGTAGGAACAAAATGTCTTAAAACACTCCTCAAGGGGACAATTAAAAAAAAAATCCAGGTTTGGTGGCTCACACCTATAGTCCCAGCACTTTGGGAGGCAAAGGTGGGAGGGTTACTTAAGCCCAGGAGTTCCAGACCAGCCTGAGCAATGTAGGCAGACCCCATCTCAACAAAAAAATTTTTTTAAATTAGTCAAGGCTGGGAACAGTGGCTCATACCTGTAATCCCAGCACTTTGGAAGGCCGAGGCTGGCGGATCACTAGGTCAGAAGTTTGAGACCAGCCCGGCCAACATAGTAAAACCCTGTCTCTATGAAAAACACAAAAGTCAGGCGTGGTGGCACACACCTGTAGTCCCAGCTTCTCAGGAGGCTGAGGCAGGAGAATCACTTGAACCCAGGAGGCGGAGGTTGCAGTGAGCTGAGATTATGCCACTGCACTCCAGCCTGAACAACAGAGCAAGAATCTGTCTCAAAAAAAAATAAAAAATAATTAGTGGAACATGGTGGCATACATCTGTGTGTTTGTGGTGGGAAGCTACTACATGGGAGGCTGAGATGGGAGGATTGCTTGAGCTCAGGAGGTCAAGGCTTCAGTGACCCATGATCACACCACTGCACTCCAGCCTGGGTGACAGGTCAAGACCCTGTCTCAAAAAATATGAATAATTTTAAAAATTAAAAAAAAAGGTTGAGTAACACCACCCTAAAATGTAGGTGTTCTCATGAATACCTTGGTACAGGCTCAGAGAGGCAAGCTAATTTTCCCAAAGTCACACAGCTAGTAATGTGAATTCTTGTGTAGAGAATTCAAACCCACATCTGTCTAAAGCCAAAAGCCACACACTAAATGATTTCTGAATCATCTGCCAACATTAAGGCAGCATCAGCAGTCAGAATGTCCTACAGATCTTGCCCTCAAACCAGCAGGAACAGTGGCTCCCAAGAGCTTGGTAGAAATGCAAACTCAGGCCCTGCCCCAGACCTACTGAATGTGAATCTGCAACGTGACCGCATGACGGTGCACAGGATTTGCTAAGGAAGCTGGGATTCCCACGGCCACAGGTGAGCAACCCTCATCTACCTTGTACAGCAGAGACAAAGACGCCTACGACTGTTCCCACATCTGAGGTCCCCAGCCCCAATCAGAAACTCCCTTGTCAGACTAATTATACTTATGGGTGTTCCGTGACTTGCTGTATTCCCAGAAAAAGAAAGAAAAATGAAGTTCTCTTTCAGGTTTTCAGGGTAGATAATGTCAAATATTTACAGAGCAAACATCATTCTGGAGGCGCACCATTCTCTTTCTGCTGATTAGAGCACTGCCAATCACGCCTTGATGAGAGGGCCTGTCAGCCCTCTCAATAGCAACCTCCTGTCATCTCAGCTGAACTGGGCATGCCTGCTGTTCTAGGGAATGCAGGGAGAGGCTCTGAAGGCAGGCCTTTGGAAGGAGGGGGCCCCAGCGTTGCCAAAGACCCGCCTCTGTGCCGTAGGGATAGGCTTGAAGCTGGCTGCTCAATGAAGATGCTGGAGGAAGACAGAAAAGAGGCCTTTGGCGGGAGGGTACTGCACTCCCTCATCAGAATCACCTGCAGGGTGTGATACAGCAGCTGGCCCTGCTCCCAGGATGCAATAGATTTAGAATGGAGCCTGATGATTGGTGATATGCCAGGCTCCCAGGTGATGCCACTGCTCTGAGCACCACATTTTGAGAACCAGGTCTGAACCTTCGCTAGTCCAGGTGTGAGCCCCTGACCGGTACCTTCAGTGTTACCCAGGAGCTAGTTAGAATGCAGAATCTTGAGCAGTTGATTAATGGGTACAAATATATAGTTAAAACAAATAAGACCTCAGGTTCAATAGATCAGTAGGGATATTATAGTTAGTAATAATCTATTGTATATTTCAGTCTAGCTAGAAGAGAATAATTTATATGTTCATAGCATAAAGAAAGAACTGTTTTTTTGAGACAGGGTTCACTCTGTCGCCCAGGCTGTAGTGCAGTGGTGTGATCAGAGCTCACTGCAACCTCAATCTCCTGGGCTCAAGCGATCCTCCCACCCCAGCCTCCTGAGTAGCTGAAATGACAAGTGTGCATGGCTAATCTTTTTTAATAAAGACTAAGTCTCACTCTGTTACCCAGGCTGGTCTCAAGCAATCTTCCCTCACAAAGGAAAGCCTTAAACCTCCCAAAGTGCCGGGGTTATAGGCATCAGCCACTGTGACCAGCCAAGAAAAGATAAACATTTAAGGTGATAGATATCCCAATTACACTAATTTGATCTTTACATACTATATGAATGTTATCAGAATATCACACATACCCTGAAAATATTTACATTTCTTTTATATCAATAAAATCTTTTAATTTAAGAAATGCAGAATCTTGGAACCTACTCCAACTACTGAACAGAATCTGCATTTTAAGATGATCCACATTCAACTTTGAGAAGGGCTGGTCTACCCATAATTACACATCAGAATCAGCTGGAGCAGCTGTTAAATGCAGATTCCTGGGCCCCACCCTGGATTTAAATAATCAGAATGTTTGAGGAGCAGGACTAGGGAAGTAGTATGTTTAAGAAGTACCCAGGTGAACGCTCATAAAGTCAATGGCATTGGTCTAAAGAGTGGTCTCTAAACTACTGAGGTGACATGCACACACCCGTAACCACCAATGAATCTTTCTTTAGTGATGCAAAAATATACATTCTATTAATTTATTGTGCATATTATAAAACATATTCAAAAATAGCTAATGAGGCAAGGCGCATTGGCTCACCCCTGTAATCCCAACACTTTGGGAGGCTAAGACAGGCAGATCACATGAGGCCAGGAGTTCAAGACCAGCCTGGCCAAAATGGTGAAACTCCATCTCTTCGAAAAATACAAAAATTTGCCTAGTTGAGAAAAATAATGAATTGTAAGCCTTGAATTCTAGTGTTGTAAAGCAAATGTCCACCTGCTCCAAATACATGGATAAATGGATGGATTTAAATGTCTCTGACACGCCCACCAGTCTTAATCCCATTTCTCTTCCCAAGAACTTTTAATATTAAGGTCATGATAGCATCAAGCTTCTATTTAAATTACATTTTTTTGTTTTTATCTACTTAAAGCAGGGTAAAAGCAGTAGGGGCCACTGGGTGTGTATGTGTTCTGGTTATCTCACGTGTATTTGCTGTCTTAGGTATTCTGAAATTGACCCAAGCCTGCTAGGGGACGTTAGTAAATATTTAGTCATAAAGTATCTTCAAAGAACAATTTTCTGAGTTAACCACACCCGATAAAATCCTCTTGCATCACTTAAAGGCTTGTCTGGCTGTCAGGCAATGAGATCGTTTTATTGAAAAGACTCATGATGTAGTGAACAAAAGCTTAGGAAATAAACTCTAATCCCCACAGGAACACTCGATACAACTCTACTCACACTAAAATATTCAATTTATGACCTATATCGAATCCTATGTCTATAATTTACTGCCCTGACTACAAAGGAGTTTTTTTAATACGAACCAATTTCAATATATTTTTCTATTTTCCTTGCCTCTGTTAAAGCAGAAATAACAAATTTTGCTGAAAGCTTAGGAGGTAAGTGCAGCAGCAATTCCAGGGATGCATCTTACAGTCGCCTCGTTTTCATGAGACTTTTACTGGGTGCCTAGGACTGTGTCAGGTGCCTTGGTCATTTTTTGTGTGTGTGAGGTGGAGTCTCACTCTGTCACCCAGGCTGGAGTGCAGTGGCACAATCTTGGCTCACTGCAACCTCTGCCTTCCAGATTCAAGCAATTTTCCTGCTTCAGCCTCCTGAGTAGCTGGAATTACAGGGGCCCGCCACCACACCAGCTAATTTTTGTATTTTTTAGTAGAGACAGGGTTTGGCCACGTTAGCCAAGCTGGTCTCAAACTCCTGGCTTCAATTGATCTGCCCTCCTCAGCCTCCCAAAGTGCTAGGATTTGCCCAGTCTGTACTGCCTTTTTTTTTTTTTTTTTTTTTTTTTTTTTTTTTTTGAGACAGAGTCTCGCTCTGCCACCAGACTGGAGTGCAGTGCCAGAATCTCAGCTCACTGCAACCTCCACCTCCCGGGTTCAAGTGATTCTCCTGCCTCAGCCTCCCGAGGAGCTGGAACTACAGGCGCAGGCGCCATCACACCCAGCTAATTTTTGTATTTTTTGTAGAGACGGGGTTTTACCATGTTGGCCAGGATGGTCTCAGTCTCTTGACCTCGTGATCCACCCACCTTGGCCTCCCAAAGTGCTGGGATTACAGGTGTGAGCCACCGTGCCCGGCCCCGTATTGCTATTTTTAACTAGCTTCCTAGGTCGTTCTGATACGTACCCAAGCACCACAGCTCTCAGGTAAACAAAAACATGTTTATATGGTAAACATGTATAGGGCACCTGCCATATGCCAAGAGTCATTCTAGGTGCTGAGGACACAACAGAAAAAAACTAGACAACAAAGTCCTTCTATTTAAAGAGCTGTCATTCCAGAGGGAAGAGAGAAAATAAACAAATAAATCAGTAAAATATACAGTATAGAGCAGGGGTCCCCAAACCCCAAGCCACAAACAGGTACTGACCTGTGGCCTGTTGGGAACGGAAAGGCAGGCTGCACAGCAGGAAGTGAGTGGCGGGAGTGAGCGAAGCTTCATCCCTATTTATAGCCGCTCCCCACGGCTCACGTGACTGCCTGAGCTCCGCCTCTTGTCAGATCAACAGGTGCATGAGCCCTATTGTGAACTGCGCATGCGAGGGATCTCAGCTGCACATTCATTATGAGAATCTCATGCCTGATGGTTTGTCACGGTCTCCCATCACCCCCAGATAGGGCTGTCTAGTTGCAGGAAAACAAGCTCAGGACTCCCATTGATTCTACATTGTGGTGAGTTGTATAATTATTTCATTATATATTACAATGTCATAATCACGGAAATAAAGTGCACAATAAATGTAATGCGTTTGAACCATCCCACCACAACCGCCACCCTTCCCCCACCCCCACGTCTGTGAAAAAAAATTGTCTTCTACTCCAACCTGGGTGACAAAGCCTTAGCTACAACAACGACAAGAAAACACACGCAAATTAAATGTCTCCTGTAGGGACCTTTTTTTTTTTTTTTCTTTTAAAGACCATATGGTCTCACTCTGTTACCCAGGCTGGGATACAGTGGGGCAGTTAGCTCACTAAAACCTCTGACTCCCAGGCCCAAGCGATTCTCCTGCCTCCGCCTCCCAAAAATAGGTGGGAAACAAGAAAAAAAGAAAAGGAAAAGAAAAAATAGGTGGGAAACAAAGAGGAAAAACTCAAAATTCTATATTAAGAATGATCTAGAGTATGCAAAAAAAAAAAAAGGATGTTCATTTAAAAAATCAAAAATTAAAACAAACAACGAGGAGGAAGACAGTAACAATGACCCTGGCCTTGGAACGCTGGGACCCTGAGAAATAAGCCCACTTCTCTCCACATTCAGAATTTTTCCAAAAAATAAAAATAAAATTTAAAAAATGTTTCGGATTACACTTAGGCTCCAGAAATGACTAAATAGAAAAATATACATTATCTTCCCTCATAAGAAAATTTACAGATGATGTTTTGGTGAACATGAGATTAAATCCTATGGCCTTTTATTATGCCATTTTAAAATTTATGTTCTGCCTCATTTCACAAAAGACTTAAAGCAGAAATGTGGACATATTTTATGGAAATAACTATTTAGCTGAGGCTATGCTCATTGCTGTAATATTCAAAATGGTTTTTTGTTTGTTTGTTTGAAAATTATATATTCAGAGGAAGGCCTGGGCATTCTAAAGAAGAGACATTAGATCAGAGGATGGCAAACATTTTCTGTGAAAGGCCAGAGAGTCTGTGTTTTGGGCTTTGCAAATGATACGGTCCATATCGCCATTACTTCACTGGGCTCTTGCACCAGGAAAGCAGCCACAGACCACAGGTAAGCCAACAAGAGTGGCTGTGTTAGCATAAAACTGTCTTTATGGACACTGAGCTTGGAATTTTAGGTAACGTTCACATGTCATAAAATATTCTTCTTTTATATATATATATATATATATATATTTTTTTTTTTTTTTTTGAGACAATGTCTCACTCTGTTGCCCAAGATGAAGTGAGGTAGTGTAATCTCAGCTCACTGCTGCAGCCTCCACCTCCCAGGTTCAAATGATTCTCCCCAGTAGGAGTAGCTGGGAGTACAGGTTCGCAGCACCACATCCGGCCAATTTTTGTATTTTTTATAGAGTCGGAGTTTCACCATGTTGGCCAGCCTGGTCTCAAAATCCTGAATTCAAGCAATTGGCCTGCCTCAGCCTTCCAAAGTACTGGGATTACAGGTGTGCGCCACCGTGCCCAGCCCCCTACAGACATTTTAAATAGAGCAATACCTACTGACCCCTTTAAAATATATTTGCAGCTTGGTTTGTACAACTCTTCTCCGTTTGTCCTAAAAAAAATGACCAATAAAGTCTTCAGTGCCTTTTAAATGATTGGTCCGAGTGCGTTTCTGTAGTTTAAGATGAAGGAGAGGCAGAGTTTCAGGGACGAGGAGGAGACAGCACAGGCAGAAACCACAGCCCTGGAGAAAGAAACCGGCCCCAAATTTCTTAATCTCCTAAGGGATAAGCAGAACTATTTAGTAGAGTTTTGGAACTACATATAATTGGGGAGTGGGGACTTCAAGGCATTTTTTAAAAGATATCAAAGGGGCAGAGAGCTCTCTGGCTGTCATCCACTCCGTAATTATAATATTAAACATACTTTCCAAATCTCAACCACCACGCCCAACAGAAATCAAGAAAATCTACCCAGGCTATGACTCTAAATTAGAATCCTCCTGCATCAGGGCTTCTGAACAATAAAACCTGGATATGATGGGTGGGAAGTAGAGAAGAAAAGTGAGAATGATAAACGAAGAAAGTAGAGAAGCTAGTGGAATACGAGATGGATGAATTCAAGTTTTAGAAAAGATTAAGATCCCTAAGTTTGTAGACACAGCAATTCTGAAGGAGGTTTATTGATTTTCTTTTTTTGAGACAGGGTCTCACTCTGTTGCCCAGACTGGAGTGCAGTGGTGCGATCACTGCTCACTGCAAACTTCACCTCCCAGGCCCCAGTGATCCTCTCACCACAGCCTTTTAAACAGGTGTACACAACCAGCCTGACTAATTTATTTATTTTCTGTAGAGATGGGGTTTGGCCATGTTACCCAGGCTGGTCTCCAACTCCTGGGCTCAAGTGATCTACCCATCTTGGGCTCTCAAGATGCTGGCATTACAGGCATGAGCCCCCCCTCCCAGTTTTACAGTGATTTTATGAGTATTTTTTAATGACATGCTTCAGATTTATAAAACATATTAGAGAATAATAAAGCAAACACCTGTGTTTCTATCAACCAGTTAAAAAAATTTTTTAACTTTGTATAGTCAATAAACCTGGTAGACTGATTTGAGTCTTTAAGCCATAAGCATGCATGGCTGCGATAAACATAAAAAATTAAATGAGTTATTTAGAAATGAAACTAATATTTGACAGAGAAGAAATTTTAACAATAAAATTAGAGCGTCAGTATCTTCTATGCTCAAAATGGACGATGTTTGAAGCAGCAGTTTCTTTAGTGAATAAGTAATTATATCCGGTTTTTTAAAATAGACCCCTATGAACCTCTTCCTTCCCTCTCCTTTGCCTCTAAGATAACCACTATCCTGAATTTGATGTTTCTCATTCCTATGTATATCTTTTTTTTTAAGATGGAGTTTTGCTCTTGTTGCCCAGGCTGGAGTCGCGATCTCCGCTCACTGCAACCTCTGTCTCCCAGGTTCATCCGATACGCCTGCCTCAGCCTCCCAAGTAGCTGGGATTACATGTGTGCACCACCATGCCCAGCTAATTTTGTATTCTTAGTAGAGATAGGTTTTTACCACGTTGGCCAGGCTGATCTCAAACTCCTGACCTCAAGTGATCCACCCGCCTCTGCCTCCCAAAGTGCTTGGATTACAGGCATGAGCCACTGTGCCTGGCGCCTATGTATATCTTTATATTTTTTATACTTTTATCCTTATGTAATAGCGTTTTGCATGTTTTCTAAACTTCATGCCAATGGGATCATTCTGTACTTATCACTCTGCAACTCAATTTTCCCACCCTGCATTAGCGTTTAAAATATATCCACACTGATGAGCCCAGGTCTGGTTCCTTTTCAGCTGCAGTGTAACCTTCCCTTCCACAAGCACAACAAAATGCACGTATTCGGTCGCCTAATGTCCAGCCTTCCCACTGCGTATTAGGCCATTCTCACACCACTATAAAGAAACACCTGAGACTAGGTAATTAACAAAGAGTTTCAGTTGGCTCATGGTTCCAAGGCTGTACAGGAAGCATGATGCTGACATCTGCTTGGCTTCTGGGAGGCCTCGGGAAACTTACAATCATGGTGTAAGGCAAAGGGAGAGCAAGGCATCTCCCAACACCGGAGCAGGAAAGAGAGCAAACGGGGAGGTGCCACACACTTTTAAACAACCAGCTTTCACAAGAGCTCACTGTCCCAAGGACAGTACCAAGCAGATGGTGCTAAACCATTCATGAGAAACCCACCTCCCCCATGATCCAATCACCTCCCACCAGGCCCCACCTCCAACGCTGGAGATGACGATTAAACATGAGATTTGAGCAGGGCTACAGATCCAGCCTATATCACATTGTTTCCAGTGTTTGATATCACGGACATTCTTTGTTTTCTTTTTGAGATGGAGTCTCACTCTATTGCCCAGGCTGGAGTGCAGTGGCACTCTCCCGGCTCACTGCAATCCCTACCAACCTCCACCTCCCAGGTGCAAGCAATGGTCCTGCCTGAGCTTCCTGAGTAGCTGGGATTACAGGCGTAAACCACACACCACCACCCCGGCTAATTTTTTGGTATTTTTAGTAGAAATGGGATTTTGCCACGTTGGCCAGGGTGGTCTTGAACTCCTGACCTCAGGTGATCCACCCACCTCAGCCTCTGAAAGTGCTGGGATTACAGGTGTGAGCCACCGCACCCGGCCACATCACACACATTCTTGCAGTTCAGTCCTCATTCACCTGTGAGTTTCTCCCAGGAGTGGAATTTTGGAGTCATAGAGTGTCCCATCCCTAACACTTGCTATCACTAAACTTTTTCTTTTCTTTTTTTTTTTTTTGAGACAGATTATTGCTCTGTCACCCAGATTGGAGTGCAGTGATGCGATCATAGCTCACTGTAACCTCAAACTCCTGGGCTTAAGCAATCTTCCCAAGAAGCTAAGAAAACACACACACACACCACCACCCCTGGCTATTTTTTTTTTTTTTTTTGAGACAAAGTTTTGCTCTTGTCACCCAGGCTGGAGTGCAATGGCACGATCTCAGCTCACTGCAACTTCCGTCTCCTGAGTTCAAGTGATTCTCCCGTCTCAGCCTTCCAAGTAGCTTGGATTACAGGCACCCACAAGCACGTCAGCTAATTTTTGTATTTTTAGTGGAGACAGGGTTTCACCATGTTGGCCAGGCTGGTCATGAACTCCTGACCTCAGGTGATACGCCCACTTCAGCCTCCCAAAGTGCTGGGATTAAAGGCATGAGCGACCATGCCTGGCCTCCTCTTTTTTTTTTTAATTTATTTTTATTTTATCTTTTGAAAAGAATTATAAAATGTTTTACAGTGGTTTTTAAGTAAGTCTTTGAAATCTAGTGTGTATTTTACATTTACAGCACATCTTGTTTGGGATTTGCCATGTTTCAAATGCTCATAGCCACGTATGGCTAATGACTATCACTGGGATGGCACAACCATCTAGACCTTGTTTCTGGTTTTTTTTGTTTTTGTTTTTGGGGGTTTTTTTGTTTTGTTTTGTTTTGTCTTGAGACAGTCTCACACTGTTGTCCAGGCTGGAGTGCAATGGCACAATCTCGGCTCACTGCAACCTCCACCTCCGGGGTTCAAGCAATTCTCCTGCCTCAGCCTCCCGAGTAGCTGGGATTACAGGCGCATGCCACTGTGCTCAGCTAACTTTTGTATTTTTAGTAGAGATGGGGTTTCACCATCTTGGCCAGGCTGGTCTCAAACTCCTGACCTCATGATCCACCTTCCTCGGCCTCCCAAAGTGCTGGGATTATAGGTGTGAGCCACCGCGCCCAGCCTAGACCTTGTTTCTTAGAGCGTGGTTCTTGAAACAATCGCATCCACATTGCCTAGCACCTTGTTTGAAACGTGGAATCTCAGGCCCACCCGGGCACTGCTGAATCTGAATCTGCCTTCTAATGAGGTCCCAGGTGATTTGTGTGCACATCAAAGTCTGAAAAGTGGCTACTGAATTTCTTGGAGACCTAAAGATCTGGGACTCTGTGGGTAGCTTTCTTGTTCACCCACTCCTTCACCAAATACAAGCCCTGTTAAGCTCTTTATGCCCTGATTCTGTACCAAGCATCGTTGGGTGCTGAGGATAAACTGGAGAATGATTCACACATGGCCCATGCCTTCAAGGAGATTACCATCTGTTGCAAGTCATAAAAAAATGAGAATCTGCCAGGTCAGTGGCTCACGCCTATAATCCCAGCACTTTGGGAGGCTAGGGTGGGCGGACCACCTGAGGCTAGGAGTCTGAGACCAGCCTGGCCAACATGGTGAAACCCCATTTCTACTTAAAAAAAAAATACAAAAATTAGCCAGCATGGTGGCAGGCACCTGTAGTCCCAGCTACTTGGGAGGCTGAGGCAGGAGAATCGCTTGAACCCAGGAGGCAGACATTGCAATGAGATGATATTGCGCCACTGCACTCCAGTTTGGGTGGCAGAATGAGACATCATCTCAGAAAAAAAAAAAAAGATAGACTGGATAAAGAAAATGTGGCACATACACACCGTGGAATACTATGCAGCCATAAAGAAAAATGAGTTCATGTCCTTTGCAGGGACATGAATGAAGCTGGACGCCATTATCCTCAGCAAACTAATACAGGAACAGAAAACCAAACACTGCATGTTCTCACTCATAAGTGGGAACTGAACAATGAGAACACATGGACACAGAGATGGGAACATCACACACCGGGACCTGTTGGCGGTGTGGGACAAGGGGAGGGAGAGTATTAGGACAAATACCTAATGCACGCTAAGCTTAAAACCTAGATGACAGGTTGGCAGGTGCAGGAAACTATGTAACAAATCTGCACATTCAGCACATGTATCTTAGAACTAAAGTAAAATAAAAATTAAAAAAGTCGAATTGTATTGCACATATCTAATGATCTGACAATTCCACCTCTAGGTACTTACCAAGAGAATTACTCTCACATGGGCACAAGGAGGTAAAGCGAAGCTGTTTACAGCAGCGCTGTTGGCAAGAGTGGAAAATTGACAGGGACATGCAGGTGAATTTGTAAAGGAAGGGTTGCATGTACTGCATTACTGCTTGAACTCAACTGGTGAATTAGAGTGAATTCCACCAGAAGTCCATGAGTTCAAGCAGACTATTCCTCAACATGGGAGAAGTCTAGGACAACTAACATGAACCCATTTCCTATACATAATGTTAAATTGAAAAATAACCAGATTACAGGGAAAAAAAAGTATGAAGAGAATGAAGCATAGATATGGAAGGTTTTAAAAACCTTCCATATCTATGCAATGCATGGGAAAACATCATGACAAATACACATCAATTGATAGCAGAGATTATCTTTGAGGAGGGGAGAGGATTGCACAAGGAGGGAATTCAAGGGTGACTTTTGTTTTCTATATTATTTGAAAGACTTTCAAGACTCTTCATGTTTTCTTGGGAAATTTTTGTAGAAGGATGAGATAAGACTCAGTTAAAAGGGAGAACGACATTTGGTGAGTGATTCATAAGCTTGTTAGTTCAGATTTCTCTTAAAAAATGCACATTTTGCACATCTGTTTAAAACTGTGCATTCAGGGGATTCGCAGATTCGCTGCTACTTGTCCATGAGACCCAGTGACCTCTGGTTTAAAATACCTGCAGTGGAGAGAAAAAAACATGGCCGATTAACCAAGACCTCAAATTATCTGCTATACTTCCCATGGAGAGCTAGGATCTAATTCTTCTTCCTCTGAGTGATTGGTTTCCCAATAGACCACAAGAGCAGAGGTGCTCTGGAACTTTCGAGGTGAGTGGCAGAAGCCTTGCTTGCTGATTCTGCTGGGGACCCCTGGCAACACTCCCTCCGGGGATCCACCATCTGTGTGGGGATTCTAAGGCCTCCGTGACATCACCATGCTGCAGAGGCCACCTGTAGGAGACATTCCCAGCTAAGCCCAGCCTGGCAGCCCTCTGAGCTAGGGCCGCCAATAGTGAGTGAAGCCACCTTGTATCTTCCAGGCCAGCTCATCTGCCAGCCATGGAGCAACTTCCAGCAACACCAGTGAGGAGCAGAAAAAATTTTCCAAATTCTTGACCCACAAAATCAAGAGATACAATAGTTTGTGATAGGTTATAATGTATATAATATGTAATATATGACTTATTATATTATAAATTGTGAGAGTCACAGTCGCACAAGGCAGATGTGGAAATAAGTAATTGCGTTATATTGTGAAATAATAGATTTCATAATTATATACAATATAATTATATAAGTTGTGCATAATGTAAAATATAACATATATAATAGAAAATAGGTTGTGGACTTAAGCCACCAAGTTTTAGGGCAGATTTTACGCGGCAGTAGCTGAAACAGTTTGGGACTGCATGCTGCATGCCTATGATCTGGGTGAGGGTGGAGACCCTGGGAAAGGTACCACTCTGCAGACTTTGTGGCTTATGTGTGTCCTGACATCCCACTGAGAAGATTAACCTCCTCTTTCCCTTCTTTCCTTCCTTTTCTTCCTTCCTTTTTTCCTCAGACATTAATTGAGTACCTACCAAATAAGAATAAAGTGGCCAGGCATGGGTGGTTCACACCTGTAATCCCAGCACTTTGGGAGACCCAGGGAGGATCACCTGAGGTCAGGAGTTCAAGACCAGCCTGACCAACATAGAGAAACCCCGTCTCTACTAAAAATACAAAAGTTTGCCGGACATGGTGGCAGACACCTGTAATTCCAGCTACTGGAGTGGCTGAGGCAGGAGAATCGCTTGAACGCAGGTGGAGGTTGCAATAAGCCGAGATCGCACCACTTCACTCCAGCCTGGGCAAAAGAGCAAGACTCCGCCTCAAAAAAATAAAAAATAAAAATAAAGTATAGGTTAGTCTCTGGGAAAACAGAAATTGGTTAGATACAGTCCCTATTCTCAAAGATTCACAATTTTACATGGGCAGACATGGAAATAATAATTACAACATATTGTGAAATAATAGATATAATAGTAACGGAAGTCACTTTTATAATTATAATAAACTATTAGCATTAACTGGCCTTCTGTAATGAACTTATTTTATCCTCACAACATGCATATTAGGTGGGTCTTATAATTATTTCCATTCATCAGATAAGGAAACTGAGGCACATGTAATTTAAGAGGTGCATCCAGGATGGGTGCAGTGACTCATGCCTGTAATCCCAACATGCTGGGAGGCTGTGACTCAAGGATCGCTTGATCACAGGAGTTCAAGATCAGCCTAAGCAACCAGGTGAGACCCCATCTCTACAAAAAAATCAAAAAGTTAGACACGCCTGTGGTCCCAGGTACTCGGGATGCTGAAGTAGGAGGATTTCATGAGCCCGGGAGGCTGAGGCTGCTGCAGTGAGCCTGGGTGACAGAGTGAGATCCCATCTCAAAAAAAAAAAAAAAAAAAAAAAAAATCACAAAGCCACATTTGATGGAAAAAGCAAAAGTTGAGTTTCAGGCAGGAGTGTTAATTTGTTGATGTACATTGGAAATTCATTGGTGCATTCCAGGGGCCCATCATAAATGAGGCTAAATTTTTAAAGAAGGAGATTTCATTCTCTAAAAAAAAATAACCTGCTCAGGCCAGATGCGGTGGCTCACACCTGTAATCCCAGCACTTTGGGAGGCTGAGGCGGGTGGATCATCTGAGGTCGGGAGTTTGAGACCAACCTGACCAACATGGAGAAATCCCGTCTCTACTAAAAATTAAAAAAAAATTAGCCGGGCATGGTGGTACACGCCTGTAATCTCAGCTGCCCGGGAGGCTGAGGCAGGAGAATTGCTTGAACCCGGGAGGCGGAAGTTGTGGTGAGCCGAGATTGCACCACTGCACTCCAGCCTGGGCAACAAGAGTAAAACTCCATCTCAAAAAATAAAAATAACCTCCTCAAATTTATAGAGACATGAAGTAGCATGGTGGGTGCCAGGGGGCTGGGAGACAGAGGTGGGAGTCTGCATTTAATAGAGACAGAGTTTCAGTTTGGGAAGGTGAAGAAGTTCTCCAAATGGATGCTGGGGCTGGTTGCACAGCAATGCAAGTGCATCTAATGCCGGAGAACTGCACACTTTCAAATGAGTAAAATGGTCAAGTTTATGTTACTCATATTCCGCCACATGCACGAAAATAGCCTGAATTGTCCTACTCTCTTGACAAGCTGGAAGACCTGGCAAGGCTGTGCCTCTCCACGCTGCCCGGTGGCTGCTCCTCACCTGGGCTGAGTCCACCAGGTCCCCACGGTCCCCAACATACATCGGCTCTCTCCTGCTTTGCTCAGTGACCCACTGACACCCATGCTCACGGCTCCAGAGGGCCCAGCTGGCTGCCCGGAGAACATTCTTCTTCCTGGATGCTACCCCTGGCTTCCTGCATCACCAACGCCCAGAAAGGGTTAGTGTGGAAGAGTCAGGCCCTGAGGCAGTGTGGGACCGCAGGGCTGGGCCTTCCGCTTCTAGCCCGTCTCTAATTATGATGATTGCTGCTGCCCAGCAATGAGCCAACTCTCCTGCCAGCATTAAACGGTCATTTATCAAACCCTGAAACTCCTTCAACAGAAAAGCGTGGCCTCGGCCCTGCACTCAGGCACACAGAAGCCACTCAAATCACCCCTTGTCAGTGTGCCAGGCCAGGGTTCCTGGCCTGCCTAGACCCCCTGACATGTGCAAGGAAGAGTGAAAGCAAGGCTGGGGTCACCGTGGGGGACACATCTGCTGTCACTAGTATGTGTCTGTGTGTGTGAGAGAGAATGTGTGTGTGTGTGTGTGTGTGTGTGTGTGAGAGAGAGAGAGAGAGAGAGTGTGTGTGCCTGTATTAAAGATGCTTAGAGTTCAGACAGAGTTACTTTTGCATGTGGGTAAGAGCCTGTGTCCATCCCAGGAGCAGCTCTGACAGCCCTGAGTCTCAGTCCACAGATTGAAGTAGGGAAGACAGAGTAGCTTTGTTTCCTTTTTCTTCTTCTTATTTATTTATTTATTTATTTATTTGAGACAGAATCTCACTGTGGGCCGGGCGTGGTGGCTCACGCCTGTAATCCAAGCACTTTGTAGGCCAAGGCGGGCAGATCACCTGAGGTCGGGAGTTCAAGACCAGCCTGACCAAGATGGTGAAACCCCGTCCTTAAAAAAAAAAAAAAAGAGAGAGTCTCACTGTGTTGCCTGGGCTGGAGTGCAGTGGTGTGATCTCAGCTCACTGCAACCTCTACCTCCCAGGTTCAAGCAATTATCCCACCTCAGCCTCTTGAGTAGCTAGCTGGGATTATAGGTGTGCACCACCACACCCAGTTAATTTTTATACTTTTAGTAGAAACAGGATTTCACCATGTTGCCCAGGGTGGTCTTGAACTCCTGGCCTCAAGTGATCCGCCTGCCTCAGCCTCCCAAAAGTGCTGGGATTACAGACGTGAGCCACTACACCTGGCCTCTTTTTAATTAATTTATTCATTCATTTTTCTTTGACCAGTTAGTGTCATACGTTTAATTTTTTAACTTTTTTAAAGTCTTTCTACTTTATTTGCCTAGGGCTGCTGCAATAAATTACCACAAACTGGGTGACTTTTTATTTGTTTGTTTGCTTGTTTGAGACAGGGTTTCTCTCCATCACCCAGGCTGGACTACAGTGCTGTGATCATGACTCACTGCAACCTCCACCTCCCAGGCTCAAGCCCCCAGCCTCCTGAGTAGCTGGGACCACAGGCTCAAGCCACCACACCTGGCTAATTTTTGTATATTTAGGGTAGAGATGGGGCCTTCTTATGTTGCTGAGGTTGATCTCAAACTCCTGAGCTCAAGCAATCCTCCCACCTCAGCCTTCCAAAGTTCTAGGATTACAGGCATAAGCCACTGCACCTGGCCTAAACTGAGTGATTTTAAACAACCAAAATTTATTATCTCACAGTTTTGGAGACCACAAGTCCAAAACCAACTTGTTAGCAGAGCTGTGCTCCCTCTAGCCAACTCTTCCTGGCCTTCCCCAGCTTCAGGTGGTTCCTGATGATCTGTGGCTGTGGCTGCCCCACTCCAATCTCTGCCTCCGTCTTCACGTGCGTGACCTTCTTCCCGTGACTCTGTGTGTCTTCTCCTTCTCTGTCTCATTAGCCTCAGGGCCCACTCTCCTCCAGGATAACCTCATCTCCAGATCCTTACCTTCATTACATGTGCAAAGTCTCTCCATCCAAACAAGGTCATATTTTGAGTTCCAGATGGACCCATTGTTTCTGAGGGAGACAGTTCAACCCACTACATCCTATTATCTGAGCCTTCCATCCTGCAGGCCACTGGGCCCATGAAATATGTCATCTCAGTCCTTCTTGGGCTTGTAGCACAGTCCTGCGGCCTTCAGCATGAAGGTGGGGTGAGGTCCTCAGCCATCTGTCCACTCAGAAAAACACCACGGTGGCCCTTGTCCTTGCCTACATAGACCCTCTGGAGCTACCATGCAACAGAGAACCATTGTTGGCTGGGCGTGGTGGCTCATTACTATAATCCCAGCACTTTGGGTGGTCGAGGCAGATGGATCACTTGAGCTTAGGAGTTCAAGACTGGCCTGGCCAACATGGGGAAACCCCTTCTCTACTAAAACTACAGAAATTAGCCAGGCACGGTGGCACACAGTTGTCATTTCAGTTACTCAGGGGGCTGAGGCAGGAGAATAGCTTAAGCCCAGGAGGCAGAGATTGCAGTGAGCCAAGATCATGCCGCTGCACTCCAGCCTGGGCAACAGAGCAAGACTCCATAAAAAAAAAAAAAATTGCTATGGAGCTATAGCATTGCACAAATTCAGGGGCACCATTTCCCAGTGACCATGACATGCACAACTGCAGAGTCAGATGCAGCAGCCCCTGTAGGCAAGAGTCCTTCAGGACTGCATCTGAGGGCAGGTGACTTAAGTTTAAATCCCCTGTTGGGCACTTCCTAGCTGTGTAACTTTGGGTAACATACTTAATCTCTCTGTGTAGTTTCCTTATATTAAAAAAAAAGGGATGGGCCCTGAGGAGGTGAGAAACAATTTTAAAATACTAAAAACAAGGATAATAGTAATAGTGACTTCATAGGATTATTGTAAGGATGAAATGAATTGATGTCTGCATGGCACACAGCAAATGCTGTAAGTGTATGTGTCTATTGTCATTGTTATTATCTGAGCTGCACAGACCGGAGCACATATACTGGAATTTTGCAACAGAGGTTTATTTGTCCCAGCTGCGTTTTTTTAAATTTAATCTAATATATTTATAAAAAGAGATTTTACATATTCAAATTTCTAACCTGTTTTTTAAAAAATGAAAATTTGGTGATACAGTTCAGTTGTGTACCCACCCATATTGAATTGTAGCTCCCATAATTTCCACATGTTATGGGCAAGACTTGGTGAAAGATAATTGAATCATGGAGGCAGTTTCCCCCATACTGTTCTCCTGGTAGTGAATAAGTCTCAAGAGATCTGAGGATTTTATAAGGGGTTTCCCCTTTCACTTGGCTCTCATTCTCCTCTCTTGTCTGCTGCCATGTAATACGTGCCTGTCACCCTCCGCCATGATTGTGAGACCTCCCCAGCTACATGGAGCTATGAGTTCATTAAACCTCTTTCTTCTGTAAACTGCCCAGCCTCTGAAATGTCTTTATCAGCAGCATGAAAACGGACTAATACAGAGGGCAACATTCCATTTGCATTGCCATATGGCCACCATCAGCGACAGCTAAATAGCCACAGCTCCCATGAAATGGGCTGAAGTCTCCTCATCCCCCTCCCAATCCTATATGTACACACACACACACACACACACACACACACCCCGAGTCCCTCTCTCTGGTCCGCAGTTACCTGCCTGAGCCCTGGTGATGCTGGAATTTGCCACCTCTGCTCTCCTCTAATCCTTTTCATTTACACAGCAAGGAAACTGACACCCAGAGAGGTTGTGTGACCCACCCAAAGTCACAGAGCAGGCTGCAACAGAACTGAGACTGAGCTCAGGCCCCTCAACTCCCAGCTTCTTTGCCATCACTAAGATAATTCTAAATGTGGGATAACCCTGATGATGTTTCAAGATGATAGAAATAAAAAAGTTGGAGGCTGGGCGCCATGACACACCTGTAATCCCGGCACTTTGGGAGTTCAGACAGGTAGATCACTTGGGGTCAGGAGTTCAAGAACAGCCTGGCCAACATGGTGAAACTTCGTCTCTACTAAAAATACAAAAATTAGCCAGGTGTGGTGGTACATGCCTGTAGTCCTACCTACTCAGGAGGCTGAGGCCAGAGAATTGCTTGAACCTGGGAGATGGAGGTTGTAGTGAGCAGAGATCGAGCCACTGCACTCCAGTCTGGGTAACAGACTGAGATTCAAAAAAAAAAAAAGTTGGAGTTCCCTCTTCCTATTGTACAAAGTATTCCTATTTTACTAAGTATTCTGTCTTGGCATAAAGAGGAAATCTTAGAGCTACCTCCCAGACCAGAGGTTCTCTAGTGGGAATGATTTTGTCCTCCTGGTGTCTGAAGACGTGTTTGGTTTTCACAATTTGGGGGATGCTGGGGGTATCTGGAAGGCAAAAGCCACAGATGCTGCTGAACGTTCTACAATGCACAGGACAGCCCCCACAAGGAAGAATTCTCCAGCCCAAAATGTCAGTAGTGTCAAGATCGAGAAACACTGCCAAGACCCTTGCTTCTCCAAGTGTGGTCCGCAGGTCCACAATGTCAGCATCACCTCGAAGCTTGTGAGAAACAGAACATCTTGGGCCCACCCAGACCTAGAAAATCAGAAACAATTTTACCAACATCCCAGGTGATTCACTGGTACATTCGATTGCAAGAAGCATGTTTTATTTATACTCATTGGCACATTAGGTTGCAAGAACCAGTGTTTCTCAACAATTGCATTTACTGGGGGCAGGGGCGGGATTGAAAATCCTAATGCCCAGGGCATCCTTTGGAGCAATTATATCAGACTATATGGGAGTGGAAACCAGATATCAATTTTTTTTTTTTGAGATGGAGTGTCACTCTGTCATCCAGGCTGGAATGCAATGTCACGATCTCAGCTCACTACAGCCTCTGCCTCCCAGGTTTAGCCTATTCTTCTGCCTCCGCCTCCAGAGTAGCTGGGACTGCAGGTGCGTGCCAGGTGGGAGAATTGTTTGAGTCCAGCAGTTTGAGACCAGCCTGGGCAACATAATGATATCCCTGTCTCAAATATACACATTTTAAAAAAACTTTAGGCTGGGCACTGTGACTCATGCCTGTAATCCCAGCACTTTGGGAGGCTGAGGTAAGTGGATCACGAGGTCAGGAGTTTGAGACTATCCTGGCCAAGATGGTGAAAGCCCATCTCTATTAAAAATTAGCCAGGTGCGGTGGCGGGCACCTGTAATTCCAGCTACCCGGGAGGCCAAGGCAGGAGAATCGCTTGAACCTGGGAGGCAGAGGTTGTAGTGAGCTGAGATTGCACCTCTGCACTCCAGCCTGGGCAATAGAGCAAGACTCCATCTCAAAAAAAAAAAAAGCTTTAATAAGAAAAATCGATTACATGTAAATAAAGTTATTAAAGTACTTGTAAAAACAAATTTGAGATATCAAACCCTATGTGCTTCTTTATTAATGCATTTAATAACAAAATTCAGAGCAAGTTTTAATAACCACGATAATTTCAAAGTAATGACAAGGTGAGTGTGAGTAATATTTCCAGATTTCCAAGGCTGCTAGAATGCTATGGGAAAATATCCATGGCTTCAAAGGGTGGCAAAGTGACAGATACTTGTACCACTGTCTGGTTTGTTGCCAACTTTCATAATCAAGGAAATGCTGTTAGAGTTAGAATGTAGAGAAAATAACTCTTCATAGATTTTCCCATGCAAGTTGGTAGATCTCCTGAATTCTATCCCTGAAATCCCTAGATGAAGAATCCCTGGTAGAGGGAGATAGACAAGCTGATAATAATACAGTGTGATTAAGGGCTAAGATTCCGGGAAGTAATACAAAAAGAAGAACTGCGGTAGTTTTAAAATATGTTGGCAGGCCAGAAACAGTGGCTCACGCCTGTAATCCCAGCACTTTGGGAGGCCGAGGCAGGCAGATCATGAGGTCAGGAGATTGAGACCATCCTAGCTAACAGGATGAAACCCCATCTCTACTAAAAATACAAAAAATTAGCCAGGTGTGATGGCATGTGACTGTAGTCCCAGCTATTCCAGAGGCTAAGGCAGAAGAATCCCTTGAACCTGGGAGGCAGAGGTTGCAGTGAGCTGAGATTGCACCACAGCACTCTAGCCTGGGCGACAGAGGAGACTCTATCTAAAATATATATATATATACACACACACATACATATATTTATACACACACACACACATCTGCAAATTTTTAGCCAGACAAAGTGGCTTATACCTGTAATCCCAGCACTTTGGGAGGCCAAGGAGGGAGAATTTCGTTAGCCCAGGAGTTCGAGACTAGCCTAGGAAACATAGCAAGACCCTGCTCTGCAAATAAATTTAAACATAGGCCAGGTATGGTTGCAGACATCTGTGGTCTCAGCTACTTGGCAGGCTGAAGCATAAGGATCATCTGAGCCTGGGAGATCAAGGCTGCAGTTATCTGTGATTGTGCCACTGCACTCCAGGCAGGACAACAGAGTGACACTGTCTCAAAAATAAAAAAATAAAATTGCAAAATTTCTGCAAATTTTTGATGCTCATCTCAAGAGGTAGCATATAAGTCCCCACTAATCCACTCCCCTGAATTAGTAGACCTAGTGCTCATTTCTTTTTTCTTTTCTTTCTTTTCTTCATTCTTTTTTTTTTTTTTTTTGAGACAGAGTCTCACCGTGTCACCCAGGCTGGAGTGCAGTGGCATGATTTCGACTCACTACAACCTCCACCTCCCAGGTTCAAGCAATTCTCCTGCCTCAGCCTCCCGAGTAGCTGGGATCACAGGTGTGGGCAACCATGCCAGGCTTATTTTTATATGTTTAGTAGAGACAGGGTTTCACCATGTTGGCCAAGCTGGTCTCAAACTCCTGACCTCAAGCAGTTCACCCACCTTGGCCTCCCAAAGTTCTGGGATTGCATGCATGAGCCACCAAACCCAGCACAGCTGATAATAAATATAATATAGTAGAAGTGACATCGCATGACTTCCAAGGCCAGACCGTAAAAGACAGTCCTGGCATTTCTGCCCTCTCCTCTCTCTCCCTCTCTCTGTCTCTCTCTCTGTGGACACTCACCCTTGGAATCCAGCCTCCATGCTTCAAGAAATTCCAGACCACATGGAAAACCCATGTGTAGTTTTCCCATCCAACAGCCCTAGCTGAGATCCTGTGTAACAACCAGCCTCCACTATCAGAAATATGAACGAGAAGTCTTCAAAATGACTCCAACCTGAGTCATCATCTAACTGTGGCTGCAAGAACCAGCCTGCTGAGCCCTGCCAGCCCCAGTATCATGAGATACGGTAATAACAAATGACTATTACTATTTTACATCAAACTGAGACTAGAGAGTGGGGAAAAATTTTTCCTAGAAGAGCTGATGTTGAGCTAAGACTGAAGAATGAGTATCAGGTAGCCAAGCCAAGGCAAAAAGATTACTTTATGCAAATTCATGTCAATTCAAGAGGACAATTTTGGTAGCCAGCAACCCCAGATTTCATAGAATGCCCACATTGCAGACCTCCATGAACTCAAAAACACTTGAGAGATGCAAATATTTCAGTGTCCAATTTAAATTTCCCACATTGCTTCTTGGTCTCAACTCTACACAGATTTCTTTTTTTTTTTTTTTTTTAATTTTTTATTTGATTATAGGTTTTGGGGTACATGAGCAGAGCATGCGAGACAGTTGCGTAGGTACACACATGGCAGTGTGCTTTCTTTTCTTCTCCCCTTCACCCACATTTGGCATTTCTCCCCAGGCTATCCCTCCCCACCTCCCCCTCCCACTGGCCCTCCCCTTTTCCCCCCAATAGACCCCAGTGTTTAGTACTCCCCTTTCTGTGTCCATGTGTTCTCATTTTTCATCACCCACCTATGAGTGAGAATATGCGGTGTTTCATTTTCTGTTCTTGTGTCAGTTTGCTGAGGATGATGTTCTCCAGATTCATCCATGTCCCTACAAACGACACGAACTCATCATTTCTGATTGCTGCATAATATTCCATGGTGTATATGTGCCACATTTTTCCAATCCAGTCTATTATCAATGGGCATTTGGGTTGCACAGATTTCTTTTGTCTGATCTTTTGCCCCAGTTTTTGGTTTGGAAATATGATCATGCCCCAAATCATGGAAACAATATTACCTTCTACATCTGAAGAATCCTAGGCTTCAGTGATCATGAAAGACATAGCCATCTTCTCCCCCTTTTACTGTGTAATCAAGCATGAAGTAAATGACCCGTTAAAAAATAAATAAATATGGGGTCATCATATCTCTATTGTGTGATTTGAGGGATCCCCAGTGGGTCCCTATTTTCACCCATCAACATTCGCCAACCTCCAATTTTCTCATCCCCTCAGTTGCCTGATATTCTACTATCAACAATGCGTTTCTTAGAAGAAACTTTGCCCCTTCCAAATCACAATGTTTCTCTTTTAAATGCAGGTTCCCTGGGAAAAGAAATAAATGAGTATGACATTTAGTGCTAATAACATAGTATAAATGCAGGTATATAATTTCTTTTCTACTGGAGAGAAGAGATTAAGCAAATCATTTATAATAAAGGGAATGAGATGAGAGGTATAAGAAAGTCTGGTGTTTTGGGCACCTCCACATTTATTCTCCTCTTCTCTTGATAACAGCATCCTGATTTCCTTTGGGCAACTACTACTCATTCTCAGTGAGTATAATTTGGATGTGGCTGACTGCTCCATCCCACTACAAAGGTGAGCAATCTAGCCTGGCCAGAGTGTAGCATCTCCCTGGGTACCATGAGAGGTTCAGTGATTAGCACCTGACCGAAGCTCAGTCAATGAGAATCTTACCTGGGACTTTCAGAAGAACCACTGAAAACGAAGTCAAAAAGAATTCTCTTATCTTCTTCTTTTTTTTTTTTTTGAGACAGAGTTTTGCTCTGTCACCCAGGCTGCAGTGCAATGGCACAATCTCAGCTCATTTCTGCCTCCCGGGTTCAAGCGATTCTCAGATTCCCAAGTGGCTGGCATTACAGGCATGTGCCACTATGCCCAGCTAATTTTTGTATTGTTAGTAGAGACAGGGTTTCATCATGTTGGCCAGGATGGTCTCGATCTCTTGACCTCGTGATCCACCCATCTCAGCTTCCCAAAGTGCTGGGATTACAAGCGTTAGCCATCGCACTCTGCCTAATTGTTTTATTTTTAGTAGAGACGGGGTTTCGCCATGTTGGCCAGGTTGGTTTTGAACTCCCAACCTCAGATGATCCACCTACCTTGGCCTCCCAAAGTGCTGAAATTACAGGTGTGAGCCACTGCAGCTCCACTGAATTATCTTATTTTCCAACCAACTTAACCCTCCAGCAAACTGGGAGTCATCAATTCACAATCAGGTATTGGTCAGATAAAACTACTTTAGAAGCACAAGTCTAGGGAAGAAGCTAAACATGAGTTAGGGTCCAGTTAGTGTAGACCAGGGATCTGAAAATGATGACCCTCCAGTCATATCCAACCCCCCACCCCCATGGTTTTGTGGATAAATTTATGTACTTACGTGCAATGGCTGTGTTTGCACAAGAGTAGCAATGTTGAGTAGCTGCAACAGAGACCAGCAGGCCCACAAAGCCAAATATATGAACTATCAGGCCTTTTACCAAATGAGTTTGCCAACCCCTGGTGCCAAGCCATGGAGAATATGTGTCTGGAGATGCAGAATCTGGGAGTCAAAGGCTCTTGTTAGGTTAGAAACTTCCGTGATGGCAATGTGATTTATAAGGAGCATTCACCCCTCTTCCTTCCTTCTCTGCAGGGTTAGGTGTGTTTGGTTGCATGTTCTGCCTGATTTGATTGCAGCCAACTCTTTGGCAACATTATTACTCATTCTGAGGCTACAGAGGGGAATTCTCAGTTAAACTATCAAAGTCTGCAGCCTACTACAAATCACAGTTCTGCTAACCTGAGACAAAGGATGAGAAAGACCTCTTATCCCTCTTTAAACAACCTGGATCCAAGGGTTTCAGCAGCTACAGTCATCTGGCACCAGCCCATCAGACAAGTTGCAAGAAAGGAAGATTAAGAAATTTGAACTGGGTGCTCAGTGGCTCACACCTGTAATCCCAGCACTCTGGGAGGCCGAGGTCGGAGGATCGCTTCACCCTACAAATTTGAGACCACCCTGTGCAACATAGTAGAAACCCTGACTTTACAAAAAAAAATAGAAAAAATTAGCCAGGCATAATTAACCCAATGAGGAGGAATACCTAATTAAAAATTAGAAGAACGTGGCTGGGCACAGTGGCTCACGCCTGTAATCCCAGCACTTTGGGAGGCCAAGGTGGGCGGATCACAAGGCCAAGAGATCAAGACCATCCTGGCCAACATGGTGAAACCCCGTCTCTACTAAAAATACAAAAATTAGCTGGGTGTGGTGGTGCGCGCCTGTAGTCCCAGCAACTCTGGAGGCTGAGGCAGGAGAATTGCTTGAACCCGGGAGGTGGAGGTTGCAGTGAGTCGAGATCGCTCCATGCCACTGCACTCCAGCCTGGTGCCTGGCGACAGAGCGACACTCTGTCTCAAAAAAAAAAAACAATTAGAAGAATGTGAGCAAAACATGGTGGCTCACGCCTGTAACATCAACACTTTGGGAGGTTGAGAGGGGGCAGATCACTTGAGGTCAGAAGTTCGAGAGCACCCTGGCCAGCATGGTGAAACCTTGTCCTACTAAAAATACAAAAATTAGTCAGGTGTGGTGGCGTGTGCCTGTAGTCCCAGCTACTCGGGAGGCTGAGGCAGGAGAATCACTTGAACCCAGAATACGGAGGTTGCCTTGAGCCAAGATGGTGTCACTGAACTCCAGCCTGGGTAACAGAGTGAGACTCCAACTCAAAAATAAAAATAAAAAAAGAGAAGAACGATTCGGAAAAGCAAGGGGCAACTTCTAAGCCTTTTCCACCTTGATGAATAACAAAAATTTGATAAACAATAGTGATTCACCTTTATTGAGTATTTACTATGTGCCAGATTTCTCTCAACTGGAATAAATTAACTCATGAAATATTCCTAACAACATGAAGTTGGTACTATCGTTATCGTCATCGTACATCTGAGAAGGCCGAGGCTCAGAGAGGTTAAGTAACACAACCAAGGCAACACAGCCAGGAAGAGGCAGTGTCAGGATTTGAACCCAGCCTCCTGAGCCGCCACACTACACTAGAGTGAAGGTTCTACTACAGTTAGGTCAAGTTAGCGAGTGTTATGTATTATACTTGCTTGTAACCCATTTTTTAAACCTCTCTCTTACATTTCTTCTTCACTTTTTCAGTAGGGTGAATGTGATGGCCCAGACTGGAGATGCTGAGCTACCTCGCTTAGTAGCCCAGTGACCTTGGGAAAGTTTCAGGGCACGTGCTGATGGGCCTGGAAGATTTTGGTTCTGAGGGTGGAGGGATAGAGGCAGCTTCGGCATTTTGTTGATGGTGCTGTTCATGTGTGTGCTTGTGTGTGAGTATGCATGTTTAGTGTGCCCCAAGGAGGTGATTTGGAAGGGAGGCAGGCGAGAAGAGGGTGTTGCAGCTGTCGCCCATGGAGCTGGTTTTAAAAGAGCTGATAATGGAAGAAGCTGATTCACAAGAAACTTATAGGAGACTCTAAGCACAAGCTACATTGCTTGGGTAGAGCTAGCCAGAATGTGAGACACCCATTTTGGGCACAAAACTCAAAGGATAGTCCCAGAACTCCAGTAATCATGGTCGATATTGTAATGCATTTTTTTTTTTTTTTTTTGAGACAGGGTCTCATTCTATCACCCAGGCTGGAGTACAGTGGCGCGATCTCCACCCACTACAACCTCTGCCTCCTCCTGGGCTCAAGCCATCCTTCCTCCTCAGCCTCCTGAGTAGCTGGGACTACAGGGGTGCACCACCATGCCTAGCTAATTTTTGTGTTTTTTTCTAGACATGGGTTTTTGCCATGTTGTCCAGGCTGGTCTCAAATTCCTGATCTCAAGCAATCTGCCTGCCTCAACCTCCGCAAGTGCTGAGATGACAAATATGCAATATGTTTTTAAAATCAAAATTGATGTCAAAAATTCCATGATGAACAAAATACCAAGACTTTAAATAAGGACAGGATTTGGGGGCCTTGGGGACAACCTGTGGCAACGAGCTGGGGAAAGAAGCCTTCTTGCAGCTTCTGCAGGGAAACTACATGCCTCTGGCCCCTCAGGACAGGTGCCCTTGGGGGCTTTCAGAGGCAGAGCCAGCCGTAGACATTGAATACTTCAGAGGTTCATTGCAACAAGGCAGGGTAAGGCACCATAATGGGGAATGCATGTCAGCTCTGTTTCTGAGCCTGGGTGTAAACTCGGCTAGGGACTCCTCCAGAGAATCGTGGAAAAAGGGAGTTCTCTAACCCTCCAAATTATGGGCTGGGAGCCACGATAACTTGAGCATCAGTGAGAAAGTGCTCAAGACTAGTGAAGCCCAGGTGTGTTTATTTGTTCTTTCAGCAAAGACAAATGCCCTCCTAGGTGCCAAGTATGCTCAGCCACAGGGAACAGAGAGAACCAAGAGGGGGCAAACCAGTCAGCCCACGGTCAAAGAATCACAAATTATGAGGCTGCCTCAGTGAAGGAGCACAAAAAGGATCTAGGTCAAGGTCACAGGCTTGATCTGGAGGAGCTACCTGAGCTGAGGTTAATATCAACACACTCAGGCCGGGCACAGTGGCTCACACCTGTAATCCCAGCATTTTGGGAGGCCAAAGCAGGCATCTCACGAGGTCAGGAGTTCGACAGCAGCCTGGCCAACACAGTGAAACCCTGTTTCTACTAAAAATACAAAAAATTAGCCAGGTGTGGTGGTGGTGGGCACCTGTAATCTCAGCTACTCAGGAGGCTGAGGCAGGAGAATCACTTGAACCCAGGAGGTGGAGGTTGCAGTGAGCTGAGCTCACACGACTGCACACCAGCCTGAGCAACAGTGCAAGACTCCGTCTCAAAAAAAAAAAAAAACACCCTCTGCCACTCCATTTCCCACTCCTTCCCCAGTGCCT
Organism: Callithrix jacchus; assembly: GCF_049354715.1. Lineage (NCBI taxonomy): Eukaryota > Metazoa > Chordata > Mammalia > Primates > Cebidae > Callithrix > Callithrix jacchus. Next base: position 49,008,287 of record NC_133506.1, read on the forward strand.
TTTTATCTAAGACAATGTCTCACTCTGTCGCCCAGGCTCCTCAAGTGATCTGCCCGCCTCAGCTTCCCAAAGTGCTGGGATTACAAGTGTGAGCCACCATACCTGGCCTCCAATGCCCCTTTACTCCCTTTTTTTCTTTCCTTCCCTCTTTTCCTTCCTTTTCCCATGCCACCAGAACCTCCCAGCCTCAGCCCACTGGTAGAATTCGAGGCTAAGCAAGTTCATCACAAAAATATTTCTGAGCCAGGAGTAGTGATACACACCTGTAGTCCCAACTACTCCAGAGGCTGAGGCAGGAGGTTACTTGAGTCCAGGAGTTCTGGGCTCTAATGAGCAATGATGGTGCCTGTGAACAGCCATTTTACCCCAGGCTAGGCAACATAGAAAGACTCCTTCTATAACACTTTTTCAAAATATTTCTGGCCAGGCATGGTGGCTCAGGCCTTTAATCCCAGCACTTTGAGAGGCAGAGGCAGGCGTATCACCTGAGGTCAGGAGTTCAAGACCAGCCTCGCCAACACAGTGAAACCCCGTCTCTACTAAAAATACAAAAGTTAGCCAAGAGTGGTGGCAGGCACCTGTAATCCCAGCTACTCGGGAGGCTGAGGCAGGAGAATTGCTTGAACCTGGGAGGCTGCAGTGAGCTGAGACAGCACCACTGCACTCAAACCCGGGCAACAAGAGCAAAACTCCATCTCAGAAAAAAAAAAGAAAAGAAAGGAAAAGATATATGGGAAACAAAGAGGAAAAACTAAAAATTTAAAAAGTGTGTTCACTTTAAAAAAAATTAAAACATGCTGTCGAGAAAGTTCTAGAAAGAAAAAAAAAATTTTTAACTAGAAGGAAGAAAGACTGTAACAATGACCCTGGCCTTGGAACGCTGGGACCCTGAGAAATAAGCCCACTTCTCTCCACATTCAGAATTTTTCCAAATATATATATATATATATATATATATATATATACATATATATAAATATTTTTAATGTTTCTGATTAGACTTAGGCTCCAGAAATGACTAACAGATGGTAATAGAAAAATAAATATTATCTTCCCTCATAAGAAAATTTACAGATGATATTTCTATGAACATGACATTAAATTCTATGGCCTTTTATTATGACATTTTAAAATTTATGTTTGCCTCGATTCACAAAAGACTTAAAGCAGAAATGTGGACATATTTTATGGAAACAACTATTTAGTTGAGACTATGCTCCATTGGTGTAATATTCAAAACAGCAATGGAGCATAGTTGTTTTTTTTTTTAGTTATACGTTCAGAGGAAGGCCTGGCCATTCTAAAGAAGAGACACTGGATCAGAGGAGGGCAAACGTTTTCTACAAAAGGCCAGAGAGTTCATGTTTTGGGCTTTGCAGATGATAACGGTCCATGTCACTGTTACTTCACTCTGCTCTTGCACCAGGAAAGCAGCCGCAGACCAGAGGCAAGCCAACAAGAGAGTCTGTGTTAGCACAAAACTTCCTTTTTTTTTTTTTTGTTTTTGAGACGGAGTTTTGCTCTTGTTGACCAGGCTGGAGTGAAATGGCGCGTTCTCGGCTCACCGCAACCTCCGCCTCCTGGGTTCAGGCAATTCTCCTGCCTCAGCCTCCTGAGTAGCTGGGATTACAGGCACATGCCACCATGCCCAGCTAATTTTTTGTATTTTTAGTAGAGACGGGGTTTCACCATGTTGACCAGGATGGTCTCACTCTTGACCTCGTGATCCACCTGCCTCAGCCTAGCATAAAACTTTATGGACACTGAGCTTTGAATTTTAGGTAACGTTCACGTGTCATGAAATATTCTTCTTTTCCTTTTTTTCCCTTTTTTTTTTTTTTTTGAGTCAGAGCCTTACTCTGTTGCCCAAGATGAAGTGAAGTGGCGAAATCTCAGCTCACTGCTGCAGCCTCCACCTGCCAGGTTCAAGCCATTCTTCTGACTCAGCCTCCTGAGTAGCTGGGATTACAGGCATGTGCCACCAAGCCCAGCTAATTTTTGTATTTTCAGTAGAGACGGGGTTGCACCATCTTGGCCAGGCTGGTCTTGAACTCTTGACTTCAGGTGATCCACCACCTTGGCCTCCCAAAGTGCTGGGATTATAGGCATGAGCCACCACCCCTGGCCTTCTTTTACTATTTTTTTTTAGCTCTTTAAAATGTGAAAATTATTCTTAGCTCGCTGGCCATACTAAAACTGACAGCAGGCAAGATTTGATTCATGGGCAGTAATTTCTGGAAACCTGTTTGAGCACAACATTCTCAGTGTTTACTCAGACAAAATCCTTCCTGGAGATGGTAATTGATGTCTCTCAAAAATAAAGATACAGCCAGGTGCAGTGACTCATGCCTATAATCCCAGCACTTTGGGAGGCCAAGGAAAGCAGATCAAGAGGTCAAGAGATCGATATCAGCCTGGCCAACATGGTGAAACCATCCCTTCTAAGAATACAAAAATTAGCTGGGCGTGGTGGGGCACGCCTGTAGTCCCAGCTACTTGGGAGGCTGAGTCAAGAGAATCGCTTGAGCCCAGGAGGTGGAGGTTTCAGGGTTTCAGTGAGTCAAGATCATACCACAGCACTCCATCCTGGCGACAGAGTGAGACTCCGTCTCCAAAAAAAAAAAAAAATGGGAAAGAAAAACCTAGTCATGGGACACGATCTTAAAAACAATTGATACTATTCATGGCTTATGGTGTAATCAACGAAACAAGTTTTGCTATCTCTGATAAATCATGATGTCTGCTCCTTATAGCACTTTCTTTCTTTTTTTTTTTTTTTTTTTAATTTTGAGATGGAGTTTCGCTCTTGTTACCCAGGCTGGAGTGCAATGGAGCGATCTTAGCTCACTGCAACCTCCGCCTCCTGGGTTCAGGCAATTCTCCTGCCTCAGCCTCCCGAGTAGCTGGGATTACAGGCGTACACCACCATGCCCAGCTAATTTTTTGTATTTTTAGTAGAGACGGGGTTTCACCATGTTGACCAGGATGGTCTCGATCTCTTGACCTCATGATCTACCCGCCTTGGCCTCCCAAAGTGCTGGGATTACAGGCTTGAGCCACCGCGCCCAACCCACTTTCTAAGATATTCTAAAATATTCTAGCCTTTGACCCAGTAATTCCAGTTTTCTGAAAAATCTAACCATGAGGAAATCTGAAATGTGAACAAAGGTAAATGCACAAAAATGTGAACATAGTGTTTCTATAAATAATGAACACTCCAAAGAAACCAAGACTAAGTTTAGGATAGTGGTGTCAAAATATATGTTTCATTCATCAGTAGAAGGAGTTACAATGTTCAAAAATTATGACTAGAATAAATATTAATAACTGGGGGAAATGTTTTCTCTTATACCATTAAGTAAGCAAAAGATGATCCAATTTTGATTATAAAGTTTAATCTTGGCCGGGCACAGTAGCTCATGCCTGTAATCCCAGCACTTTGGGAGGCCAAGGTGTGTGGATCACCTAAAGCCAGAAGTTCAAGACCAGCCTGGCCAACATGGCAAAACCTCGTCTCTGCTAAAAATATAAAAATTAGCCAGGAGGGTGGCAGGCACCTGTAATCCCAGCTATTTGGGAGACTGAAGCGCTAGAATTGCTTGAACCTGGGAGGCAGAGGTTGCAGTGAGCCCAGATTGTGCCACTGCACTCCAGCCTAGGCAACAGAGCAAAATCCTGTCTCAAAAAAAAAAAAAAAAAAAATCCAATCTCAAAACAAAGTTGTTTTTTTTTGCTTTTTTTTTTTTAAGAGATGGGATCTTGCTATGTTGCCCAGGCTGGAGTGCAGTGACTGTTCACAGGCATGATCCCACTACTGATCAGCACGGGAGTTTTGACCTGCTCCGTTTCTGACATGGGCTGGTTCACCCCTCCTTAAGCAACCTGGTGGTCCCCCGCTCCCAGGAAGTTACCATATTGATACCAAACTTAGTGCGGACACCCGATCGGCATAGCTCACTACAGCCCAGAACTCCTGGGCTCAAGCAATCCTCCCACCTCAGCCTCCAGAGTACCTGGGACCACAGGCACCACCACGCCCGGCAAAACAAAGTTTTAATGTATGAAAAGAACAGAGCTCAAATGTTAATACTTCAAAACTGGGAGATTATGAGTATTTCCTTTTTCTACGGCCAGCGAGGGGTAGTTGTTAATTTGCCAAGAAACCTCTCTCTCTTCTGGAGCAACTGGAGAAACCAGAGAACAGTAAAGCTCATTCGCTGTTGCTACAGTCTGGCTCCACTCCTTAGCACAATGTCCTCACTAGCTGTGTGCAGGTGCACAGTCTGGTGTCCTTATCTGTAAGACTGGGATGATAAAAAGTTTCTATCTCAAACGGTAGTTGTAAGATTTATTTTTGTGTGTGTATTTATTTATTTTTCAACATGGAGTTTCACTCTCATCACCCAGGTTGGTGTGTACTAGCATGATCTCTGCTCACCACAACCTCCACCTCCTAGGTTCAAGTAATTCTCCTGTCTCAGTCTCCCGAGTAGCTGAAACTACAGGCGTGCACCATACACCTGGCTAATTTTGTTTTTTGGTTTTTGTGGGGTTTTTTTGAGACTTCAGGCACGAGGCTGGAGTGCAGTGGTGCAATTGCTGCTCACTACAACCTCTGCCTCCCGGGTTCAAGCAATTCTCCTGCCTCAGCCTCCCGAGTAGCTGGGACTACAGGCACGTGCCACCATGCCCAGCTAGTTTTTGTATTTTTTTACTATAGAGACGGACTTTCACCATGTTGGCCAGGATGGTCTCGATCTCTTGACCTCGTGATCCGCCCGCCTCAGCCTCCCAAAGTGCTGGGATTACAGGCATGAGCCACTGCACCCGGCTATTTTTGTATTTTTTTTTATTAGAGGCTGGTCTCAAACTCCCAACCTCAGGTGATCCACCCGCCTCGGCCTCCCAAAGTGCTGGAATTACAGGCATGAACCACCGCACCCAGCCAGTTGTGAGATTTAAATGAGACAATGCATGAAAAATGCATGGCCCATCGGACATGCTCTGTAACAGAGAACTATTTCCCGGTCTGTGGAAATGTACCGTGTGTTTGAGGAAATTCAGATGAGTTATATTTTCTTTGTTATCTTGATTTCCTTAAGAATTTTTCTCAAACCAAAAGAACTAACACCTTTAAAACAATGCCTTCCAACACTGATCTTTATGCAAGTCTCAGTGAAGTTTTCACTGCTTTGTTTTTCATGAGGGGTTTTTTCTCTCCATATAAAGGACAGTCCTTCAGTCTTCAATTATGTTTTTCCAACTGTCTTGCTTTCTCTTTTGTGAAACGATGGTGCACGTAAACGCCAGTTGGATTTTTTGAATACCCTTTCTTACCTGGCAAAATCAAAACTTGGTATCCTTACAATGACACCAGGTTTTTCGACACTACTGGTTAATGAATTCCAAAACTCTGGGAGCTCTGGCCGTCCACCAAAATTAAAGGCCTTCCTCCATGCTTACTATCATCTGCTTTTGTTGTTGATTTTGAGACAGGTTCTCGGTTTATTGCCCAGGCTAGAGTGCAGTGGCGCCATCACAGCTCACTGCAGCCTCAACCTCCCAGGTTCCCACAATCCTCCCGCCTCAGCTTCCCAAGTAGGTGTGACCACAGACGCATGCCACCACCTCCGGCTAATTTTTCATTTTTTATAGAGATGGGTCTTGCTGTGTCACCCAGGCTGGTCTCGAACTCCTTGCTTCAAGCCATCCTCCTGCCTTGGCCTGCCTGCCAAAGTGCTGGGATTACATGTGTGAGCCACCAAGCTTGGCTTCGTCTGCTTTTGAAATAAGCATGTCATGCAATTGCCTGCGCTACCAAAAGAAAAGATAAAAGAAACGTCTTTAGAGCTAAGCAGTGCCCTTTCCTTTAGGTCACCATCTGTGTAACACAACATAAGTGCTGGGGGGAATAAACCTGGGATCTGATGGGGCAGCTCCAGACGCATTTGTCCAGTACACAGGAGGGTATGCTGGGAGCCCTTACTCTCCAGCTAAACAGGTTGGAATCCTCACTGTGATGGTATGAGCTGATGGCTGGTCTGGTTTATATTTGTTTACCCAGAGTTCTACAGCTGCTGATTAATTTCCTAAAGTGGGCCTAGAAATCCAGTAGCTGGTTTCTTTTAGTTTCTCTTGCAGCCTTTGTTTCCAAGTTGCAACCAATTGCTATTCTTAGCTAATACTTCCCTCGTGTGGACAGAGGCTGCATTACCAGTGCCCGGGAGAAAAACCTTTTCCTCTGATCATTTGAAGTCATCTCTCTAATGGGCTCCCTTTAATGAAACTAAAGGCTGTCCCTACCCAGGGCCTGGGTTCTGAGTGCTGTAGAGAGAGAAGGTAACCCAACTGAGTAGAGACTGCTCTAGGCTGTAAGTGTGAATCTACGCTTCATTGCTGGGATGCCACCCCCTTGGGCCTCAGTTTCCTAATAAATAAAATAGAACAGTAGGCTTCCCACAGTAGGGATGAGATAGAAAAGTTAAGCTGGGCGCGGTGGCTCATGCCTGTAATCCTAACACTTTGGGAGGCTGAGGTGGGTGGATCACCTGAGATCAGGAGTTCAAGACCAGCCTGAACATGGTGAAACCCCATCTTAAAAAAAGAGATAGAAAAGTTAAAAGGAGGCCAGGCATGGTGGATCACGCCTGTAATCCCTGCACTTTGGGCAGCCAAGGAGGGTGGATCACCTGAGGTCAGAAGTTCAAAACCAGCCTGACCAACATGGAGAAACCCCATCTCTACTAAAAATACAAAAAGTAGCCAGGCATGGAGGTCATGGACACCTGTAATCCCAGCTACTTGGGAAGCTGACACAAGAGAATCACTTGAACCCAGGAGGTGGAGGTTGCAGTGAGCCAGGATTGCACCACTGCACTCCAACCTGGGTGACAGAGTGAGACGCCATCTCAAAAAAGAAAAATAAAAGTTAAAAGGAAAATATAGCATATTCTCCTAGGCATAATTAAAAGTTTGATAAACATTCACCTTGACTCAGTTCCTGTAGAAATTCAATTATATGCCCAGAATTTATATCACATGTATAACAAAGTTGGTGGTGGTGGTGGTTGTTGTTGTTGTTGTTGTTGGAGACGGAGTTTTGTTCTTGTTGCCCAGGCTGGAGTGCAATGGTGCAAATCTCCACTCACCGCAACCTCTACCTCTTGGGTTCAAGAGATTCACCTGCCTCAGCCTCACAAGTAACTGGGATTACAGGCATGTACCACCACGCCCAAGTAATTTTGTATTTTTAGTAGAGATGGAGATTCTCCATGTTGGTCAGGCTGGTCTCGAAACCCCAACCTCAGGAGATCCACCTGCCTCGGCCTCCCAAAGTGCTGGAATTACAGGTGTGAGCCACTGCACCTGACCTTACAACAAAGTTTCAAATGTATTCAAATGTTACAGTTCATAAGATACAAAGTCATTGACTAGACCAATAAATATCTTGGTAGTCTTTGTTATTAAGGATTTCCTCAACCAATATCATTCATTCATTTATTCAAAATATATTTATTCAGACCAGGCACGGTGGCTCAGCCTGGAACCCCAACACTTTGGAAAGCCAAGGCAGGAGGATCACTTGAGCCCAGGTGTTTAAAACCAGCCTAGGCAATATGGCAATACCCCATGTATACCAAAAAGTACAAAAATCAGCCAGGCATGGTGGTACATGCCTGAAGTTCCAGCTCCTTGGGAGGCTGAGGTGGGAGGATCACTTGAGCCCAAGACGGGGAGGCTGCAGTGAGCCAAGGCTGCACCATTGCACTCCAGCCTGGGCAACAGAGTGAGACCCTATCTCAGAAACAAAACAAAAAAACAAGACAAAACAAAAAATTAAAAGTGTAATTAGTTAGATTTATTCACTGAAGACTTGGCCAGGCATGGTGGCTCACGCCTGTTATCCAGCACCTTGGCAGGCCAAGGAGGGAGAACTTGAGGCCAGGAGTTTGAGACTAGCCTGGGCAACATAATGAGACTTTGTTCCTACCAAAAAAAAAAAAATCAAAAATTAGCTGGGTAAGGTGGCATATGCCTACAGTCCCAGCTACTTGGGGGGCTGAGATAAGAAGATCCTTTAAGCCTGGGAATTTGAGGTTTCAGTGAGCTATGACTGTGACACTACACTCCAGCCTGTGCGACAGAGCATGGCCATCTAAAAAAAAAGCTGGGTGCAGTGGCTTACACGTGGAATCCCAGCACTTTGGGAGGCCGAGGCGGGTAGATCACAGTCAGGAGTTTGAGACCAGTGAGACTCCATCTCAAAAAAAAAAAGTAGCACTATTATTTAGATTAAAGGTCTAAAAGAGTATAACACTAATATGGAGTCTTAATATTGCAAAGTAAAAGAAAAAAGGAGGCTGGGTGACCCATGTGAGCAAGCAGTTCCACTCCTAGTTATATACTCGAAGAACTTAAAAAAGACATTCAGACAAAAACTTGTCCAGCAACGTTCAGAGCAGCACTACTCCAGCTGGGGTGACAAAGCAATACTGTCTCAAAAAAATAAAAATAAAAGATGTGTATTGTGAGTCACTAACCTCAATTTGTTCATATTTTACTCTATTTTTTCCTTTTAAAAATTGAAGTATAATACAGCCAGGTGTGGTGGCTCATGCCTGTAATCCAGCACTTTGGGAGGCTGAGGCAGGAGGATTACTTGAGGCTAGAAGTTCAAGACCAGCCTGGTCAACAGATCATCTCTACCAAAAAAAAAAGCTTTTAAAAGATCTTTAAAATTAGTCAGGTATGGTGGTGCACGCCTGTAGTCTAAGCTACTCAGGAGGTTGAGGCAGGAGGATCACTTGAGCTCAGGAGTTCAAGGCCGCAGCGAGCTATGATTGCACCACTGCACCCCAGCATCCCAGTGATACAGTGTCACTGTATACTGACCACTGCAAGGAGATGCCAGTTTACTCAGCCATTCCATTATTGGCAGGCTTTTGCACTTTCGCTGGTTTCACTTTGTTTGTTTTGTAGAGATGAGATCTCACTATGTTGCCCAAGCTGTTCTTAAATTCCTGGTCTCAAGCGATCCTCCCACTTTGGCTTCCCAATGTGCAGGGATTACAGGCAAGAGCCACCGCGCCCAGCCTATGCTATTTTAAAGTATCAACTATTGGTATTATTGTTCATGTACTACTATCATTTCTGTACTTACCAAAATCTGTAACCAGAATAATTGGCATTACCTGGCACACCCAAGGGGGTATTTGTGGCATTAAAGTTGCATCCGGGCTGGGTGTGGTACATCTGGGCTGGGTATGGTGGCTCACACCTGTAACCCCAGCATTTGGGAGGCTGAGGCAGGTGGTTCACTTGAGGCCAGGCGTTTGAGACCAACCTGGCCATCGTGGCAAAACCCCATCTCTACTAAAAATACAAAAATTAGCCAAGTGTGGTGGTGTACACCTGTAGTCCCAACTACTTGGGAGGTGGAGGTTGCAGTGAGCTGAGATTGTACCACTGCACTCCAGCCTGGGAGACAAAGTAAGACTGTCTCAAAAACTGCAAAACAAAAAACAAAACAAATAAACTTGCATCTGAATAGAAGTTCCAGAAGCCTTGCGATCACTGTCATCCTGAGCTTCATTCCCATTTCCAGGGAATGGTGAGCTGGATCAATTTTCCTTGCTAGTCATCTTTAGGTTCCACAAGTTGCACTAAGCTGGTCCATTTCCAGAAGTTCTTTTTTGAGACAGAATTTCGCTCTTGTTGCCTATGCTGGAGTGCAATGGCATGATCTCAACTCACTGCAACCTCCGCCTCCTGGGGTCAAGTAATTCTCCTGCTTCTAGCTACCAGGCTAGCTGGGATTACAGGCATGTGCCGCCACATTCAGCTAATTTTTTTTTTCTTTTTTTTGAGACCGAGTCTCTCACTGTTGCCCAGGCTATAGTGCAGTGGTGCAGTCTTGGCTCACTGCAATCTCCACCTCCTAGGTTCAAGCAATTCTCCTGCCTCAGACTCCCAAGTAGCTGGAACTACAGGCATGCGCCACCCTGCCCAGCTAATTTTTTGTTGTTGTTGTTATTTTTAATAGAGAGGGTTTCTCCATGTTGATCAGGCTGGTCTCAAACTCCCGACCTCAGGTGATCCACCCACCTCAGCCTCCCAAATTGCTGAGATTACAGGCATGAGCCACCGTGCCTGGCCCAGAAGTTCTTGATGGATCTATATGCAAATGAGGGGTAGAGGGAGGAGAAGTGGGGAGACAAACAGGCAGGAGGAAGGGGTGAGAGAACCAGGAGGAGAGGGGAGTGGCTCCAGCGTCAGCTCCACCCCACCTGGAGCCTGAGCCACTCTTTCCCTTCCTTCAGGACTGGCTTTCTCCCTCCAGGGCCAAATCCTGTCTCCTAGAACTTGACGCCTTCTTCCCACGGTCATTTATTTTCCCCTGGGCTGTCTCGCCTTACATCCTCCCTGTAAAATACAAGCCACTGTAAAATACAAGCCCTGCCCTGGTGCAGCCCCACACCTGGAAGAACACAATGTCAGTGAGTTTCTTTTTGTCTTCTTCAATTAAACTGGGCTTTGGGGGCCAGGCTTGGTGGCTCACACCTGTAATCCCAGCACTTTGGGAGGCTGAGGCAGGTGGATCACTTCAGGTCAGGAACTAGAGGCCAGCCTGGCCAAGACAATTAAATGCTGTCTCTATTAAAAATATAAAAATTAGCCAGACATGATGGCACACACCTATAATACCTCAGGAGGCTGAGGCAGGAGAATCACTTGAACCCTGGGTGGCAGATGCTCCCGTGAGCTGAGATTACATCACTGCACTCCAGCCTGGGTGACAGAACAGAGCAAGACTCTTGTTTTTTAAAATTAAAAATTAGAAAAGGCCAGGCACAGTGGCTCACACCTGTAATCCCAGTACTTTGGGAGGCTGAGGCAGGCAGATCACAAGATCAAGAGATGGAGACCAGCCTGGCCAACATGGTGAAACCCAGTCTATACTAAAATTACAAAAATTAGCCAGGCATGGTGGCACACACCTATAATACCAGCTACTCAGGAGGCTGAGGCAGGAGAATCGCTTGAACCCCAGGAGGCAGAGGTTCCAGTGAGCCAAGATTATCCCATTGCACTCCAGCCCGGGCAACAGAGCAGAGCAAGATGATCTCAAAAAAAAAAAAACAAAAAAAGAGGCTGGGCGCAGTGGCTCATGCCTGTAATCCCAGCGGGCTGAGGCAGATGGATCATGAGGTCAAGAGATCAAGACCAGCCTGGCTAACATGCTGAAACCTGCTGATACAAAATTTAGCAGACGTGGTGGCGTGCGCCTGTAATTCTAGCCTCTTGGGAGGCTGAGGCAGGAGAATCGCTTGAACCTGGGAGACAGAGGTTGAAGTGAGCCGAGATTGCATCCAGCCTAGGCAACAGAGCGAGATTCCACCTAAAAAACAAAACAAAACAAAAACTGGGCTTTTGGCATCACTGGAAAGAAAAATCCAAATAACAGCGGTGTCCTTTAGCTCTGCTGTGACATCCTCCCTATAAAATACAAGCCCTGACCCTGGTACACAAGTGCAAGGACTACACTTGCAGAGTTCCTGATGGAGCAAGTCTAGGGCAAACCCAGTAATTTGCATTCCTAACAATTTCTCAAAGATTCTGCCAGTCAGGGACAACTTGAAAACTATAGACAAACAGAACTACAGAAAGAAATCCGAAAGGCTTATTGGGCAGTGCTGTCAGTAGTAACACTGGCGTTGCATTTGTTATATACGGTAGATTAGAGCCATTATTACTATCATCAGGAACCCAGGTTTTCAGAAAATCAAAAATAAAATCAAGGAAGTAAAAGCTCTAAAACGTTAGTTGGAAATAGCAGTATAATTCACTGAGGATTCCTTTTTGATTGTATTTATTTCCTTTTTCCTTACATTATAAAGGCCAGGTGCACAAGCACCCAGGTAGGGGTTAGTACCCCTTGCGGCCAAATCGCCCTCATTACAGCTTCCCATAAGTGGAACCCAGGATCCTCGGATAAAGACAGTTCCCAGGTGTGGGTCAGTACAGGTGGGATCCAAAACGTCTTGCATTTTGGGTTTTTTGAGATGGAGTCTTACCGTATCACCCAGGAGGCAGAGGTTGTAGTGAGCCGAGATTGTGCCACTACACTCCAGTCTGGGCGACAGAGTGAGTCTGTCTCAAAAACAAGAGAAAAAAACTTTAAAAAAAAGGGTTGGCAGGAATTCTAGGACGGCCGGCCAGTGAACACACCTGAACCCACATATCAAGCCGTCACCGCAGACTGGAAAACCAAATGCTGCATGTCTGAGAGGCCAAGCAAGAGAAAGGACATAGCCCCATCCCCCTCACAGTGAACCCAAATCTCCATTAGTCTAGATTTGCTAGAGGACAAACTGGTAAAATGAAACCACAAATACACGGTAAAATCAAACAAGAATGTGAGGACTGCTACAGGACAAATGATCCAGTTTCTTCAATACATAAAATGTGATCAAATAGATGTTGGGGCCAAGAGTAGGGTCAGATTAAAAGAAACTTAAGAAGCCTGTCCACTCAGTGCAATGGGGAAGTCTTGTTTGGATCCTGAGGGCATCTGGCCACCTCTAAGACGTTTCTGAGGCAACCAGGAAACATGGACATGGACTAGGAGATAATTATGAGAAATCCTTGTTCAAACAGTTTCATGTGACAATGAAAAGTTCTTAACCGGTAGAGATACTTACTGAAGAACTTCAGAGAGAAAATTAGGCCCACTGCAGTGGCTCATTACCACCACACCTAGCTAATTTTTCTATTTTTAGTAGAGACGGGGTTTCACCATATTGGCCAGGTTGGTCTCAAACTCTTGGTTTCAAGTGACCCACCCGCCTTGGCTGTCCAAAGTGCTGGGACTACAGCTACAGGCATGAACCATATGGCCTTAAATCTGCGTTTAGAAGCCATGTGTGACAGCTTGCTACTTGGGAGGCTGAGAGCTGGAGATCACTAGAGCCCAGGGGGGGTTTGAGGCTGCAGTGAGCTGTTACTGCACCACTGCACTCCAGCTTGGGTGACAGAGTGAGACCACGGCTGAAGGAAAAAAAAAAAAGAAAACTAAAAAGTTAAATAAAAGAAGATCAGAAACACAATAAACACTGAAACCCAAGATTGCAAAACACCAAATCTATATTTACACTTCCACATATCATAACTTTAAGCTGAAATATATCATAAATAAAACAAGTAATGTCTACTGTTTGACAACTTATCAACAATTAAAATAAATCAAACTGGAATGAAATAAATACATAAACAAAAGTCCCACAAATTGTACCTCTATTATATGTACTGTTGTCTCAAAGAAAAAAAAACACATATAAAACCAGTAGTATACCAATAGTTAATACTGATGGACACAAAAATATTTTGAAGTACAAAGGGCTGTAGGAAAATAATTGGTATTTTTATACATTCAAAAATGTGGTTAAAAAGACAAATTTGAAAGCCCAAAAAATTCCAGCATGACACAAACTGACTTGTTTTCAAATAGATTTGGTGATTCTTTTTTTTTAAATGCAGGTTTAAATTCCAGCCCTCTATTATCACATACCCCCTTTTAAGATTTATGTTTCTAGTCACAGCAAGCTCTCTGTAACACTCATTGGATTAGGCAAAGTTGAGTCAATCATCTTGCAAATGTGTTAATCTTCAAAAATAGGCTATAAAAGTGCAAAACTATGAAAACAAAATCTAGATTATGTACATATGGCTCAGCTTGTGAACAGGAAAAAGGGTAAATAGTGTACACTTTCCTGATACAAAGCACTTCATTGCAATGCCAGCAGACTGATCTCAAATTAGTTCTCCCTTGTAACACAGGAGCTAAGATTCCTATCAAAGACACCTTACATTGCATAATTTAAAAAAAAAAAAAAATTCTTCTAGAACTTTACCCTTGCTCTATGGAGAAGAGGAAGGCCAGAAAAATGAACAGTGCAAACTTATTTTTGAAACAGTTTCTTAATAAAGCCTTTTGTGGTCACTAAGCCCATGTACTAATAAACTCAGCCATGGCCAGCACATTAAAGAACTAAAATATCTAGGAAGCCAGCTGGTGGCCATCTTCTCTAAAACCCAAATTGCATGTGCACTGAGAAAAATGTTACTGCTTCCAAGCAACCAAAAACGGGAAGGTAACTGAGGTCCAGAAACAGATTTTCTCTTTCTCGACTCTCAGGAGGCTCAGCCAGCAGTTCCTTCTTCAGAATCAACGTGTCTATAATCAACTCTAGTGTGTCTGTCCACAGCTCACCCAAATGCCAGACACACTAAGACTACCACATACAAACCTAAAACATTCCCCAAAAACTTTCCCTTAAAACTGTTTCCAAAATCTGCAATCCACATGTATAATTTAGCATTTACGTTTTTATATGCTAATTTAGGCAAATACCCCCAAACACTGGAACTTTCCAACAAAAATGATTTGATAGAAACAAATTTAAGTAACTGCACATACAGTTTCTTATGTTTACACGATGTGTCACTCTCCTCTACAGAGAAACGCTTCTCTGTAGACACACTCACTTAAAAATCCTGTAAGCCATCCCAACCCCCTCAGTCAAGGATCCTGGAGGTTCCAGGACAATCTGGAGAGGCAAGGAAGGTGCCTTCCCCAGCTGACATGCTGAAACTTACAATAAAATGCTGCCAAATTCAGAATGGCTGACCTCCTTATCTGCAGCACATATTCATAGAGGGTCAATACTTCCATTAACAATTTTAAGACAACAACAGATTTCAGAGGATTCAACATAATACAAAATCATTGACAGTTTAAAAAAAAAACATACATTTTAAATGAAAGAGCACAATAGCAGAAACTGCTCCAAGTGATGAGCTGTATTAGAGAAAAGGAATACACACAGTATTTGAACAAGCAGGTTTACAACTTAGATATTTACAGATTTTTACCTGAGGTGCAAGCATTATATACTTTTCCCCCATCCCCCCCCAACCCAAATGATTTTTCAGCAGCGCTCAAGTATGCAAAAATTCCACTTATTTGGTCGATTCTAAAAAAAATATTATTCAGGGACAAAATAGAGCTTTCCAGTCCCCATGTATGCAAGTTCCAACTGTTCCAACTAGTTTTTATTGCTATTTGGTACAAAAGTTAACAGAACAACTTTACAAAACTGTAGTGTTCCTTGTAGATTCCTTGTATGTTCTATGTACAGTACAATCACAGCTTATTTCAGTAGCTTTCACCATTCGCTTCTTAAAGGATGAACTACAATTCAATTTCACGGAGTAAGCCCTGACGTGCGCCAAGACCTAAGGAAAAAAACATTTTTAAAGTGATTAAGGTTGAAACTAAATATAGTTTGGAAAATTCCTTACTTAAGAAAGTATAATAAATAGAACCGAACTGCCCTTCATTCAATGCCTAGCACAAAGCCAATGCTCAGTAAATTCCAGTGGCCATGACGTTTTTCCTATTATCATCACTAACATCCAAAGATCCTGAGGACTCTAATTTTAAAACATCTAAAAATCCAAATCAAACTTAAAAGCAATTTTGTTACTTATGTTAGACAAGTTAATGGTTTATTTCCAATCAAGTAAAAACCAATCCTAATTTTTTCTTTTTCGTGGACGGAATGTCGCTCTGTCAGCCAGGCTGGAGTGCAGTGGTGCAATCTGCAATCTGCTCACTGCAACCTCTGCCTCCTGGGTTCAAGTGATCTGCTGTCTCAGCCTCCTGAGTAGCTGGGACTACAGGCATGGGCCACCACGCCCGGCTGGCCTCAAATGCTTGACCTCAGGTGATCCGCTCGCCTTGACCTCCCAAGGGGCTTGAGCCACTGTGCCCGGCCAATCTAGTGTTTTTAATTGAAACATATTGCTCACCTTTTATCCCCCAAATTAGTGAATCAAGTTTTTTTGTCATTTGGACGGTAATGTGCGTTCCCAATAAAAGTCTCATAGTTTCTCTTTTGTACCATGTTGTTAGATAAGTGTTGATATGACACAGGCCTTTTTCCTGATTGGGGGAGAAAAAAAAACATATTAGAATTAAGGTCAAACAACTAGGTAAGAGGTGTTATAGGTTGTTAGAGGCCGATTTAAGACTCCTGATACTGATAATGTAACCACAACACACAGTCACACAGTCGCCCGCACAGTTTGTTTGCACAGTTACAACTGAATTGTTTTTATGACAACATGTTGACCCAGAATTTTGTTGATGTCACTCAAACTAAAATAAAAAGCCAGAAAAAATACTGGCATCCAAAATACTTTGAAACCTATATAAAATAATGAAACAATCTATGTAAAAGTATTGCCTTTTTTTTTTTTTCTTAAATGACTTTAAAGAGGATTTGCCAGCTTGGGCAACATGGTGAGACCTAATCTCTATTAAAAATAAAAAATTAGACCATCCTGGTCAACATGGTGAAACCCCATCTCTATTAAAAATACAAAAAACTAGCTGGGCACGGTGGCGCATGCCTGTAATCCCAGCTACTCAGGAGGCTGAGGCAGGAGAATTGCCTGAACCCAGGAGGCAGAGGTTGTGGTAAGCCAAGATTGCGCCATTGCACTCCAGCCTGGGTAACAAGAGCGAAACTCCGTCTCAAAAAAATGTTTTTTTAAATAAAAAATTAGCCAGGCATGGTGGCATGCACCTTTAGTCCCAGCTACTCGGGAGGCTGAGGCAGGATTGTTTGAGCCCAGGAGGTTGAGGCTGTAGTGAGCCAGGATCGCACCACTGTACTCCAGCCTGGGCAACAGTGTGACCCTGTCTCAAAGAGGGGGAAAAAGAGAGAATCTGACTTGTATCACACAGAGCCTTTTCCCCCTTTAAGTGAAAACAAAGTTTTGATTCATGTCCATTTTAAGCGCCATGGGTGGAAAAACCAACACTTTTAATCAAAAGGCAGTAAAAATTACTATTTCCTCACAAATTTTATAAAAGCCACTGGAGTGTGTGAAAGCAATTGTTTTTTAATTTGCTATCTCTACTGAACCAATCAGCATCAAGCAATTCTTGATAGAGTGTTGTCACCACACAGAATCCTCAATTTGAAAACTAACACAAACTGAAATGTGTAAAACTGATTTTGTCTCTTTAGGGAGCACAACCCAGCAGAGCTTCTATCTGATAAAGGAAGGCACTGTGGTTTCATCAAGTTTGCCAAGGGGAAGATGGCCCCGGGACACTGAATTACTTTTTTACGCATACAGGTATGTGCCAGACACCTATACGAGGGACGCCATCAGGACACCTTTCCATGGGGAGAATCCCACAGTCATAAGGTTAACAATTTACCTACGGGGGAAATAAGGTCATTTTTTAAGTTAATACAGTTGTCCCTCAGTATCCAAAGAACACTGGCTCCAGGACCGCCCCCTGCTCCCCAACAGACACCAAAATCCATGGACGCTCAGGCCCCTAATATAAAATAGTGTAGTATTTGCAGCATTCACAGTATCTGTAGCACCATTAATTTGTAGTAATCATAGTGTGAACTATGCACAGCCTCCTTTCTACTTTTTTTTTTTTAGACAGAGGTCTCACTCTTGTACCCAGGCTGGAGTTCAGTCTCATGATCTAGGTTCACTACAACCTCTGCCTCCCCATTTCAAGCGAATCCCAATACTTTAGGAGGCTGAGGCATACAGATCACCTGAGGTCAGGAGTTCGAGACCAGCCTGACCAACATGGCAAAACCTGTCTCTACTAAAAAAAAAAAAACATAAAAATTAGTCGGGCATGGTGGTGAGCACCTGTAATCCCAAATACTCCTGAGGCAGGAGAATCGCTTGAACCCGGGAAGCAGAAACTGCAGTGAGCAGAGATGGTGCCACAAAGCAGAACTCCGTCTCAAAAAAACAAACTGTCTCAAAAAAAAAAAATCCCTACATTATTATAATACCTCATATGAAGTAAATACTATGTAAATAGTTGTCATCCTGTATTCTCTAGGCAATGATGATACTGAAAAATGTCTGCAGATGTTCAGTACAGATAAAACCACCCATTTTTCTACCCCAAATGTTTCAGTCCCGCAATTGGTGGAATCCACTGAGGCAGAACCCAAGGATGTGGAGGGTTGACAGCATTTAACGCAAAACCGTTCACAGGACTGTTTAGCCGGCAGTTCTTAACGCTCTCCGCTCCTGCTAGGTCAAGGGTCTCGTGCGGTCCTTACTGGGCACCCTCCATACTGCCCTGTGTGGGAAGCGTGTGACAACACACTATACATATAAGACATAGTTTCTGCTCTTAAGAAGTTTACAGCCCAGTAGGGGGTGGTAAGACAGGTAAGGAAGACCCAGGATGGGTACAGTGGCTCTCACCTATAATCCCAGCAATTTGAGGCTGAGGCCGGCACATCACATGAGGTCAGGAGTTCAAGACCAACCTGGCCAACAAGCCGATGCCCGGTCTCTACTAAAAATACAAAAATTAGCCAGGCATGATGGTACATGCACCTATAATCCAAGCTACTCAGGAGGCTGAGGATGGAGAATCACTTGAACCCAGGAGGAGGAGGTTACAGTGAGCCGAGATCAAGCCACTGTACTCCGGCATGGGTAACAAAAGCAAAACTGTCTCAAAAAAAAAAAAGGAACCCCCTGCAAAACCCCAGGTGGGTTGGCATTGACTGCTGAGCACATCATGAATGTGCAAAGGAAGCAAAGGGCTGTGATGAAGTGAGGCAAGCTGGGGCCTCAGTGGCAGCATCTGGAATTTCAACAGCAAGACAAGACTGGACTAGCCCAGGGTTCTCACCCACTGTTTTCATGATGACTCCCACAACAGAAAAACATCAACAAGAAGAGTTACTCAAGAATAAGGCTGGGCATGGTGGGTCATGCCTGTAATCCTGGCACCCTGGGAGGCCGAAGCAGGAGGATCACCTGAGGCCAGGGGTTCCAGACCAGCCTGGGCAACAAGGCAAATCCCCGTCTCTATAAAAAATAAATTTAAGTTAGGCCAGGCACAGTGGCTCACGCCTGTAATCCCAGCACTTGGGAGGCAGAGGCGGGCGGATAACCTGGGGTCAGGAGTTTGAGACCAGCCAGACCAACATGGCAAAACCCCGTGTCTCTCTCACTCATTCTCTCTCTCTCTCTCAAGAGCAAGACCCTGTCTCTAAAAGTAAAACAAACTTTAAAAAAATACTCTGGGTAAGACTTAAACCCACAGAGTCAGGCTTTCGAGGACCACAAACCACTGCCCTAAGAATACTTCTCTCCGTGACCCCCAAGAACTTTTTGCCGCCTGCCCCCCCCACCCTTGGGAGTGGTGCCATCTCCACTGAGAACGCATGGATTAGATATTAGTCACTGTTGCTGGGGTGCAGTGGCTCACATCTGTCACATCTGTAATCCCAGCAGGCAGAGACAGGATCACCTGAGGTCTGGAGTTTTGAGACCAGCCTGGCCAATATGGTGAAACTCCGTCTCTACTAAAAATACAAAACAATTAACCGAGCGTGGTGGTGCACACCACGCTGGGACCAAGTAGTCCCAGCTACCTGGGAGGCTGAAGCACGAGAATTGAATGCAGGAGGCGGAGGTTGCTGTGAGCTGACTGAGAATGTGCCACTGCACTCCAGCCTGGGCAACAGAGTAAGACTCTGTCTCAAAAAAAAAAAAAAGATATTAGTCACTGTCAGCATCAGTGCGATTTAAACACAACACCCCTCACACAATACCTTCTAACACTGAGCTGGAGACTGGACTACTACTAGCAGGTCCGCAAGTGTAGAGCGGCCCGGAGCCACCGTAGGGCTTCTGAACAGTCAGCACATTAGTAGACTCAACCTCGCTGGAGCTCAGGAACCTGGGTTTGGGAGGCAGCGCCGGCGACGGGTACACGCAGTCCTGCGGCAACAGCGACGTGATGCCTCTGACCAGGTGGTACTTGGGAAGGTCACAGCCTCTTCTGTAACTGGCCCCAGGCTGGTGGTCGACGTCAAGGGCAACCACGGTAGACTTCAGTCTTTTTGCAAGGGGCTCACTGAAGTCAGCGGCAGTGTTGCTGGCACTCCGATTACAGAAATAGTCTCTCCCTGGAGGTGCCCATGGGCTGTCGTTCTTGGGAGGGTAGTCAACGGAACCGTTGATGCTGCTGCCACCAAGGGCAGGCTGAGGAGCCGCCACCGGGAGGGGTTTCAACTTTGTCTCAGGTCTTTTCGTCTTGTCCGGTGCAGGGGAAACACTGGCTTTAGGAAACAGCTCAGACTGCTGTTGTCGGGCGGCGGCTCCGGGGCCCCCAACATTCTGCTGTGGCCTGTGGGACTTCAGGTTACTTGGGGCTAAAGTGCTAGAGTCCGTCCCTGAAGTTGGAGGGGCCTTGCCAGGCCTAGGGGGGCTCTGCTTCCCCTTCGCAGATGGCAGGGATTTGGACTGCGCTGGGAAAGCAGACTTGGGCTTCGGTTTACAGAAACTAGACAGGGGAGGCACGTCTTTCCCCAGCAGCGCTGGCGGGCATCCGGTGCGCCGACTTCTGAGCAAGGACTTGTTTCGACAGTTTTTATGAACGTCAGGATTGTATTTATGTTCCAGTCTCTGGTGCATCATTAAAACTTCTGGATAAAATGTCTTGAAGGTACAAAATGGACAGGTGATACTTGGAATTAAACTTTTACTCAAAGAAATTGCCGGGCAATTGTGAAGTGCCCCCAGGGATAAGTTTAAAGGTTTTTCATGACAATCCATACTTGGCCTGTGTCTGCCGTCAGCTACACCCTCCACTGGCTTCTCTTTGGGGCTAACTTCAAGGTTACGGGTGGCACTGCCATCCAGAGGAGGAGCAACCTCCGCCTGGCTTCTGCAGAGGTTATTTGCCTGAGGTTCAACTGCTGATCTCTTTCTTAACAGGTCCAGGTAAGCAGGAGTAGGGTTTCTATTCACTTTATCAGCACTGTCATCAGCTGCATTTTTATGGAAATCCTGAGTATCTTTGCGTGCTGGTGAGAGGACAGCGCTGCCCAGAAAAGCCGAAGGCATCTCCTTCAGCTGCTTTGCAGGTGGACTGCCTGTAACATCTTTGGCACCATCGAAAAATCTTTTCAAATTTTTGGTTTGCGCACTGTCGGCAGTTAATAGTGCATCTTCAGTGTCCTGATTTTTACCATCGCTCTTGGCTTCAGCGGCAACATCGGCTTGTTTGTCCTTGTGGTGTCTCTCCAAGTGATACCTCAGAGATGTCTTCTGGGCTGCAGCGTAGTCACAAAATTCACATTTGTATGGTTTTTCACCTAAAGCAAGAAACGACACTATTATTACAGAAGTGTACAAAAAGCATTAAAATGGACCACATATCTATTTATTGAGAAAACGGGCTTCTCTCTTCCTTTTGCCTTCTCTACCATCACAGGATTTCTCATGGCGTAAGTATCTGAAATTGTGAATACCTATCTTCAATAGAAAAAAACAGCAACACTTCTAACTTATTTAATCTTCCTAGGGAAATAAGTATTATTCTACTTTCACAGCTAAGAAAACTAAAAGCACAAAAAGGTTAAAGAACTTGCCTAAGGGTGCACAGCTAGTAAGTGGAAGAGATGAAATAAATTTCATATCTACGCAGCCTCTGACACCATGACATCATAGCTCCTTTCACAGTCTAAAGACTACTAAGTAGATTCTCATTTCATTCTAAATCATAAAGACCGCAGATGCAGCATTTAAAAATATTGTAGGTTTTAGGCCGGGCACAGTGGCTCACGCCTGCAATCCCAGCACTTTGGGAGGCCAAGGTTGGCAGATCACAAGGTCAGGAGTTCAAGACCAGCCTAGCCAGTATGGTGAAACTCCATCTCTAAAAAAATAAAAATATATATCTTGTAGGTTTTAATTATATGAGAATCAGGATACGTTTGTTTAGTCATAAACTAAACAAATGAACTTCGGCCAGGCACAGTGGCTCACGCCTGTAATCCCAGCACTTTGGGAGGCCAAGGTGGGCCAATCACTTGAGGTCAGGAGTTCAAACCCAGACTGGCCAACATGGTGAAAGCCCATCTCTACTAAAAATACAGAAATTGGCAGGGTGTGGTGGCAGGCACCTGTAATCCCAGGTACTGGGGAGGCTGAGGCAGGACTGCTTGAACTGGAAAGGCAGAGGTTGCAGTGAGTCGAGATTGCACCGCTGCACTCTAGCCTGGGTGACAGAGCAAGACTCAAAAAACAAAAAAGAGGCCTTCAGCCTGTCAAGCTAGCTGTCAGCCCCTGAGGCTCTCAATAAGCTACTGGCCCTTTAAAAAAAAAAAAGGGGAAGAAAGAAAGAAATGAACTTCAAAACAAGAACAAGGGCTCAAGGCATGTTCAACATAACAATGGCACTATAAGAATAAAAGTCAGTGCTGGGTGCTGTGGGCTCATGCCTGTAATCCCAGCACTTTGGGAGGCTGAGTCAGGTAGATCACGAGGTCGGGAGATCGAGACTATCCTGGCTGACACAGTAAAGCCCCATCTCCGCTAAAATTACAAAAAAATTAGCCAGGCATGGTGGCACATGCCTATAACCCCAGCTACTCGGGAGGCGAAGGCGGAGGCTGCAGTGAGCCACACTGCACCACTGCACTCCAAGCTGGGCAACAGAGTGAGCAACATGCTACGTATTTATTAAGCTATTCCAAGGATCTAGCAGAGTATGTGAACGACAACAACAAAAAAATTAGATAACTTAATTTTTTTGACTAGCACATGGTTAAAAAAATAAAAGTTCTTTACCTGTATGCGTTCTGAGATGAATATTGAGGTAATAATTTGAACGGAAAAACTTTCCACAATAACTACACTCTCTTGAAGATGTAAGATGCTTTATTTTTCCTCCATCATCATTTTTATCTTAAAGGAGAAACAGAAATATGTATATAAGAAGGTAGCTGAAGTTCATAAATAAGGAATGCTGACTTAAATATTCTTGATATAAACATTTTTTGGAAAGCATGAGAAGAATTTATATACTCTGGGGTAGAACAAAAAGGCTAGACACACACCAAACGCTGTTTTGAAGTTGTTTGAAGTTTTAAAGTGTTATAATGTGATTTTTTTTTTTTTTCTGGGTTAGCAGAGGACGCTATTAAATATTCACTTCTTTGTTTGCCTTAATCATAAAAAGATCATTTAATAGACTGAATTGACTGGGCAGCTTCTGGTTCTCTCAGTTACCTCTGAGCAGGCAGCATCTGGTAAACTGAAGGCGGATGTACATACTGTCGGGAAAAACCTTCTTCTTCAGAATAGGTAATTTAGAAAAATGAGCCAATTACACACCGTCTATCCACTTCCCAACCACCAGGGGAAAAATAAGTTGTTTAAGGTAAGATTCAACAAATGACCACTAGAGGGCAGCAAGCACAACTTAATCTCCAACAGAAAAAAAAAGTTTGGCATTGGGCAAAACACCTAGGAAAGTTTGTCAAAATTTAGAAAAGTTTTGGAAAGCAGGCTGTATTGTCCACAGACACTCATGTGGGCAAAATTTATCTGACAAATCAAAATCTGTCCCCAAATGACACAGTGTCTGGCTTCAGTCTCTGTGGGACAATCAGGACAATGTATCTCTCATGGGATCAGGAAGGACTGTGTGTTTGACTTTTTAATCACACACACTGGCCCTCCGAAAGACAGAGGGGCTGCCGTGAAAATGCCACCCCCCAAAAACGTAAGTTTTAAATAAATGTCCCCTTGATTTATTAATATCTACCTGTAAGAGAGACAAGCTCTTGATCTAAAAAAGTGTCTAAGTAAGACTTTTTTTAAAAACTTACTTGATCTCAAATCTTAAAAAAAGCCAGGTGGATGGTACAATATGATAAATCTAGAATACCAGATAAGTTTAGAAAAATCAATTCCCCAAAAACAGAATTCCCAGCTTTTTTTTCTTACAATCATACTCAAACTCACTGAGTTTATAACTGAGTTTGTACAATGTTGCAATTTCCACCTTCCAACTATGTGTCAGGATTTATGATATGTTGTGTCATAGCCAAAAAGCTCTGTAATGCCTTTTCTTTAAAAGAAAGGACATGACATTTCCACATCTATCTACCTGGTTCCTGCTCTCTCAAGCATCACCTCTTACTTTACAGTTACGTTTTTTATTAAAGGACTGTGATCTTTTTACAAATAAGCTGTTGAAATGATCCTTGGGAGGTGGAAGACAAGGGTCGAAGAACCATTTTGCAAACCAGGAAATCATGGCAAAGGTTAAGCAACTCCTAATTGGTCACAAAACAATGCAGTGGTAGAACCAGAACTCAGCACCAAGCTCTGTGTTCCCACCCACAGCCACGTCTTCTGTCCCTGATGATCTAGCCCTGTTTTCCATACCACCCACCAGTAACCAGCCTTTTCATTTATTTCAGGGCACTGGCACATCTCATGGTGCCCTCAACAGTACTGACATGAGTAGAAACCTTAGCTAACTGGAGTCCGTGTTTAAAGCCTCTTTTCATGATTCCATTAAGACATAATAACGTGTTTTCTAGATTGCTGAAAACTGAAGATTTGTATTTGTAGTATGGCTAAGTGCCAGTTTCCTGTGTCCCAGGAAACTCAAAAACATTCTAAAGATTTGATATACAAACTACAGTTCCCATGTCAATCACATGATCAGAAGAAAAGGAACTGGCACTGGCTGAAGAGCGGGTGAAGGAAGAGTCCAATCAACTGTGTGGGCAAATTCCTCGTAAGTCTCACACACACAGTTCTCCAAAGGCTTCAAACACACAGTCAAGGTACACTGAGAGGAGGAAAAGGAGGTGTGTGTTTTAACGGAGGACAACTTCAATAAATGCTTCCCTGGCCAGGCCTGGTGGCTCATGCCTGTAATCCCAGCACTTTGGGAGGCCAAGGCAGGTGGATCATGAGCTCAGCAGTTGGAGACAAGCCTGACCAACGTGGTGAAACCCCATCTCTACCAAAAATACAAAAATTAGCCAGTCCTGGTGTCAGGGGCCTGTAATCCCAGCTACTGAGGAGGCTGAGGCAAGAGAATCGCTTGAACCTGGGAGGCAGAGGTTGCAGGGAGCTGAGACTCTACCACTGCACTACAGCGTGGGCGACAGAGCAAGATTCAGTAGAAAAAGAAAAAAAAAAGGAAAAGGAAAAGGAAGGAAGGAAGACATACATATATACATACATAAATGCTTTCCTAAAACCAATTCATGTTCTGACCATTCATTTGTCAATTACAGCCGACCCATCAAGGGTCTTTTTCAACTGTTTTAAGCAGGAGGATCCTCTAATTCAAACAAAATTAAACTCTGAGAGGAGAAGCTCTGGCTACAGTGAGGATGGGCTAACTCCTCTGACCCAGATAACGCCCACCTTGGCTCAGGAATATTATGTGAGCATGCCTTCAGTGATCACCTTCTGTTTCTATAAATGCCATTAGTACAGTAAAAACTGTGCTGAGCGAATGAGCTCTTTGGTGTACTCACATTCCCTGTATTTTGTGACATCATTTGGGTTCCTAAGGTAGCTATTAACGGATGCTAGCTTCCCGGTCAGAAAGGAGGAGGTTCCGGACGGCACCAAATGGCTGCCCAAAGAATACTCCCGCTCTAGTTGAACATCACTCCCGGTACCTTTTATGACCACCAGTTATTCACCACTGAAATATCTGGAATGCCAGGAAAACTTAAGTGAAGGCTAGAGTCTCTCAATGCTCAAACTACTGACATTTGGAACCAGATAATTCTTTGATGATGGGGCTGCCCTGTACACTGCAGCATATTGAGCAGTGTAGTGTCCCTGGCCTCTGCCCACTGGAGACCAGCAGGCACCCACGCGCACGTTCACGCACACACCCAGGCACACACCCACACACACAGTATGACAATCAAAATGCCTCCAGACATTGCCAGACACTGGGAGCAAAACCACCCCAGCTGAGAAGCACTGCTTTGGGGCTGGATGCACAGGTTATTAAAAAATGAGCAAAGCCTTTAAAAAAAAAAAGTATTTTCAGAACAAGGAGACCTTTTAAGTCAACCCTGTTATTACAGAAATGAGAAAATTAAGGCCCTGAGATGTGACATGACTTACACAGAGTGATACCACAAAGAACCTGGACTTGGTTCTGGCAATCCAGACCCACTCCCGGCCAGCGCTGTCTGGAGATGGGAACAGAGGGAAAGACAGACAGACAGACACAAGAGGAACAGCATGGGGCAGAGACAGCACAGCTTACCCAGATGGATTCCTTCAGGAAGCCCATCCTCAGACCCATCTTCAGAACCGCCTTCCCCTCGATCCACGGCTCCATTTTCATCCAGTGGAGTGGCAAGGTCAGGAGAGCACGTCCCGGGCTGCCTCCCGTCCACGGACATGGTGGGCGAGTCGGCACCCGCCCTCCGGTCCTTCTTGTGGACCCTGGAGTGCAAGACCAGCTGGTGGTAGGTTCTGAAAGCTTTGCCACACTCGGAGCAGTGGGTGGGCTTCTCTTTGCTGCTGGTTATCTTGGAATCTGCATCCGCAGAAGATGCCTCCCCGTTGGAGGGTCTACACTTCTCTTTATCTTGCGAGAGGCCCGTACAACCACCCTTACTTGTTTTGGCCTTTCCAGAACCTTCCAAGTTGCTCTTATTCGCGCCCCAAATTTCTCCAAGCTCCTTTTCAGAACTCGAGTCGTCATTGTCGGTGCTTCCTTCCTGCCCCGATTCCTTCACTTCTTCTTGACAAACGGCCACTTTTCCCTTGGTTGCCAGCTGCCAAGCCTGGAAGGTGGTGAACGGATCGAGCTGAGGTACGCAGCTGACAAGCTTCTTTCCGGTTACAGGGAGAGATTTTGTTGGTCTTAAGTTTAAAAACTGCAGGAACTCTTCCCTCGAAGATGGCATTCCCTCTGGTGGAGAGTCGGTCTGTGTGCTGCTGGGACCGGAAGCAGGTTTTTTGCTGTGCACCTTGTTGTGCTCAATTAGAGTTGCTTTATTTGGAAATAGGAAGCCACAAACCATGCAGATTTTGTAAGGATAGGAGATGCTCTCGGCCGTGTGGACCTGAACGACCTCATTGATGGTTGCCGGACTCTCCAAGCCTTGCTGCAGTTTGCTCCTGGCCCCCGATTTGCCGTTGTGTGTCCGCATGTGGTTTTTAAGAAACCAAGGCTCCTTGAATCTTCTGCCACACATGCTACATCCGTAAGTGAAAGAATCCTTGTGTGTCCTCATGTGCATCTCAACATCAAAAGCAACTCTGAATGTCTGCCCGCACACATCACAGCTAAACTCTTCATCTTCCTTGCAATTCTTTTCCTTGGGAGGTTCTGCCCGCACTTGACTTTTATCGAGAGGACTAAGATACTCTGCTTCAACCCGAAGAACGGCTGGTTCACAAAGGGTGGGCCGGTGCTGCATTAAGACATGTTTATTAAGGTCTTCTGAATGCGTGAAGGTCTGGCTGCAGAACATGCAATCCAAGGCCATGTACCCCTCTATTTGGATAACATTTTTTTCTTGCGTCGCTCTGAATGGAACAACAGCGGCCCCTTTCATTGACAAGGCATCATCCATCTCCATTTGGCTGCCAAGAGAGCTGCCAATCACTTCTGGCCCATCCATGTACATCAAGAGGGACTGAGTTGGCATGTTTCCTGTCACTTTCGATTGCATATAAGATAATCTCAAAGTTCCGTTGGGGAATCTCTGGAGTTGGAATAAGGCCACTTGTAAGACTTGTCACTCACCCCCTCCAACAGCCCTGGGCTTCAGAAGTAGAGCAAATATTTATTATAAAAGTTCAAAAGAAAGTGTATAGTCCTATAACTTCTTCAGAACTTTTAGGAAGCTCACTGGTGGTGTCACTGCTTCTTTCCACAAACAAGGCATACAGACTCCCCAATGCTTTGATTCAAATATGAATCAGCACAAAGCATTAGTTCTCTTTGTCTCCATTGAATGAGTGTTTCAATTGAGCAAGAAGTCAATCCCAGCAACCTGGAGACAAGGGATTTCCAAACCCTAGAGGAAAAAAAACAAACGGTTAGCTACACGCAGAGCAAAGAGGAGGCTGCTGTGGATGAGTCACGTGGTCTTTTCCAAGCAGCAGAGAAGGTACCTAATTCAACTGCTTCACTTAGTTAAAAGTGAATATATAGGGCATCCTGTTAAACTCGCTTGTTAATTAAATCACTGGCATTTTATCCAGTCAGTACACTTACTAAGTCATAATTTCATCCAGTTTAAAACAGTGCTTTACTGACTTAAATCTAAAATGTTAACTTTTAGGTCAGAAATTGTTAAACTCAGCTAAATACATTTTAATATGCACATGTGGGTGCCATCAACAGCCTCCCTAAGTCTAAAGACTGTAAGAACTGTGAAAATTCAGATGAAAAAATTCAAATGCTTTAAACTAAAAAATTTTAAATCCAGTGTTTATAAAACCACTTAAAATTTGACTTATATAAAACCATTTAAAATTTGTTTTATACACAAGCAAATCTGCATCCAAGAAATCTTAGTGCCCAAAAACACCCTCAGAGAGTGCACTTACAGAGATCAACAAAATAAGCACAAAAATACAGGAACTTTTCCTAAAACTCCCATTCGAAAAATACAAAACACCTCAGAATGGCCACTCATCTTGGACAGGGGAACCCTGATATATTTTGGTTCACTGAATATTCGAAACCTCAATCCACTGTTCACATCCCTGCTTGCTTTCAACAACTTTCTGCCTTCAACAAGCACTGGGTGGGGCTTCCTAGTCCAAACAACAAACAGGGAAAGATACACAAAACTCCTTTGTGAACGTATAGATGCAACATAAAATCGACAGGGCTGTTTCAACATGGCTTAGTCTCTCATCAGCAAAGGGGTCCTCTCGTTTTTTAATCTACCTTTCATATCATGCACTGGCCAGGTGGAAAATTATTTAGCTGTGCTGCTTCTGGTTTAGAAGCTATTTTCAGTCCTGTAGAAGAATTAACTTCTAAAGCCAAGACCCTCTACCTTTATGGCAAACACAGGATAGGCACTGTTTCTAAATAGTCCCAACTATTTCAAACTTAAGTCAGTTAATTCCACCAAAGAAAACCGAAAGGCATACAAACTACTCCCAGCAAAGTAACCATAAAAAACAAAACCATACTCTCTTCCCTCCCTCTACTTCCTTAAAGAGCAAGGAGGGCCTGCAGGCTCAGAGGAGCCAAGGAAACATCTCCTCCTCCTTTACACTCTGAAACAGAAATTCTGGTACTCCTTATCTTTAGTTTTGAATAAACTAGATCTTTAACATCACGCTTTGCTAAGTAAGACTGCAGATCAAGGATTAGGGTAAAAGAAAAATGGACTCAAGTCTTTACTTTGTTGCAATCACAATGGAGGATCAACACATGGGCTGGTGACCAGCCTGGTGTGATAGAACACTCCAGACATCAGAGTTCTAGTCTGGCTAAGTCACAACTGTAAAGTTGTCCCTGCCACATACCACATCTTTCTATCATTTAATGCAGTTGGTTCAACTACAGGATGGCCCTTACAGTTCCAATATTCCGTGGTTCTGGGGATAGATCTACACACTGAAAAGAATATTCAATTACTCTGCTAATCAGAATGTTAAGTGATATTTGGACATGAGATTAACAACCTAGGTTTCTATACAAAGAAATCTAAGTTTAATTTGCTTATTCAACAAGTATTTACTGAATGCCAGCATCCCAGGCAATGTTTGAACTGACTAACAGTACACATCCTAGAAAAAGTTATCTCGCACTGGCAACACTGCTTTCCCTTGCCAAGAATAAAGACTCACTTATTTGAGGTCCTTCCTACTTTTAGATGCTGAAATGCACTAATTTTTTTATAAAGTGGGAATAGACTTTTTTTTTTAACGTTCTTATTTAGCAAAATCAAAGTTAGTCCCTTCTCAGGTAAGAAGTAAAAGAAAAAAATCCAAGTTAGTCTTCTGTGTCAGTTCTCAACATTATTACTGTATTTTAGAAACTTGACTAATATGTGAAACTATAATTTTGGGGAAGTCCACTTCTCTCTTGATATTCTTTCCAAAAAAAGACACCAGCTCTCTACTCAGTCTCAGGATTAGAAATAAGATGTGAGGCGGGGCACGGGGCTCAGGCCTGTAATCTGAATGCTTTGGAAGGCCTGGATGAGTGCATCACTTGAGGCCAGGAATTGGAGACCAGCCTGGCCAACATGGCAAAATCCAGTACCTGCTAAAATACAAAAATCAGCCAGGCATGGTGGTACACACCTGCAATCCCAGCTACTCAGGAATCACTTGAACCCAGGAAGTGGAGGTTACAGTGAGCCAAGATCACACCACTGCACTCCAGCCTAGGCAACAGAGCAAGATTTTGTCTCCAAAAAAAAAAAAGAAGAAGAAGAAATAAGATGTGAGTGTAACCCTATTATTTCCCACACAGGGAAACAGCATAACTTAGTTACTGAAAAGATGTATCAATGTAAGATGTTTTGATTCCAATTCTCAATTATCTGGGTTAAAGAAGTTACCATCACTCTCCATACAAAACGATCTAGGATTATTTCACTGCTGGGTTCAGTGGAAGGGATCTTAGGAGAGAGGAAGCTTCCACTCTGCCAGAGAGGGTGAACAGCATGGGGGACCTGGAGATGAGGGCAGGCATTCTAGGCCAAGGGGCCTTCTTTTATAATCAGATGGGGAAGGAAACCATTCTGGCAAAACAGCAGCAATTCTTTCTCCAGGGAAGCATCTGAGACAGATTCTGATAGTCAATTGTACCCAACTGTCCTAGGCTCCCAAGGTCACGACAATCCTTAAGCATCCCAAAGGTGCCACTGCCCAGCACACCGTACCCCTCAAAGCATTGTCACAGCTCAGGGATGACTTCCTCTAAAAACTTCTGTCCAGGACTAAAACAACCCTGGTTTGCCTGTAACTGTCTTTTTCTAAAAGTAACAACTCAGGACAGAGAGACTGCTGCCTTGTCCACTGCTGTCCCCAATGCCTGGAACAAGGTGCCTGTCACACGGTCAGGCACTCAACACACAGCTGGTTTGAATAAACGCCATGGAATTAGCACATGTGTGGAATCAGTATGCACGTCTGGCCGGAGTCATTAACCATAGCTGATCAGAAACTAAAATTAACTTGCATGTTCCTCAAAACTCCTACAAGGTGATCAGTGGCTGCCATCTAATTGCCATTCTACAACTTCAAGAGTAATAAAAAAATCATATTTAATCACACCATAAAGTTGGTCAGCACAAGCAAACAAAACCCTGCACATTTGGATTCATACTCACTCCGCTTAACACCCCCCAAAACAAAAATACTAGGCATCCTAGGGGTATCTGACAGCAAATGCCTTCAGCTCTTGACTTAGAAACTGTAACTTAAGTAGACAAAACACTTCCTTAAACTCTAAAACAATGAATAATACTTTTATCACTTAAAACCAATTTGCTAATCAGTAATCATTAAAGTGGTTGTAACAATAAAGACGTTAGTAACAGAATACAGCAAAATAGAAATTCTAATCTACCAACAGCAAATCACCATTCCAATTGAATGGGGCGTGTGCACAAACACAACCCTTCCCAGAAGCCCCCATCTCTCCACACTCCTGCACACAGAAGTCAGCAGTAACCTGATGGCACTGCTGATAAAGGAAATTGTCTTTCTCGGCAAAGAACTGGAGGGGAAGAGAGGATATTATAACCCAACAGTATAATCTAAAGGCTTTTAGTTTGCAAGAAAGGGAGCATTAGGAACACGCTAAGCTCACTGAATAATACTTCACAAAATCTTTTTCCAACATTTTAAAATCTGTACTCAGGCAAAGGACAGAACTCAACCTTCACTCCTATACACCCGCAACCTCTAAGGCAAATGATTATTCAATGTAGCCATATTTTGAGAGAATACTAGAGCTTAATTCATGCTGGAATTATTTAAGTAGATACTTTTAAAATTTACCACAAGATAATCTTTGAAATCCAGTAGGAACCATATTGCTAGAAGGGCCTGAAACCTAAGTGTGGTGTTCTTTCTTTAGGTCACTAATTACACACTCATCTGTGACTAAAGCTACTAAGAATTCTATCATTACCTGCATATTCTGAAATAGCAAATACGACACATTATATATACACTGCTCAATAAAAAGCACAATAATCTGTGCTTAAGTGCAACTAATTAGGTACAACAGCCACTCTGCTGACAATCACTGTAATTTGGGATTATTTTCCTTTACATCCAGATGTACTCAAACTGTTAACTTTTAGAAACAGCATAGCCTCTTTGTTTCAGCTTAGCAGGTATCTTACATTGCTGATATGGAATATGTATCTACCATAATATGAAGCAATGAGGTATTCAAAGTCCTCAAAAACACAAATATTTACATACAAGTAATTTGTCATACTCCTAACAAAGCTACTTTTTCCTAGTTACTAAAGTGTCCAAAGAAGTAATCATTAAAACATTGAACTTAAATTGCTATTTTCTGGCCAATGCATCTGTACCCTGAAAACTACAAAATTAGCTCCAAGATCTTAGAAGTTTACACTTTTTCTAAAAGTTTTTCCTCCATATTTCACATACAGTATTTTTTCTTCATCTGACAAGGGAAAACTCTGCATAGCAATCAAAAAGCTACATGTTTTTTTAATTTTTATTTTATTTTTAATCCCCCAAATCCTTCAATACTATTTCAAGGAAATTACTATGGTCACACCCACGAGGCTAAATGGTCAACCCCACTTTCCTAACATAGCTGTGGTAAGATGCTTACAAGTTAAGCAAAAGAAAAAGATTGGAATATTCAAAGTTTATATTTAAGGTGACAACCTGGGAAGCTCTTACAGGAAATAATTTCATTTTGCAGCAATTGTTCAGAAATTACCTACTTTAAATAGGATTAGAGACCAAAGTACTATAAAAAATATAATCATATAGTATATTTGAGTGTCATTAACTAGAAACTGCCTGATTCATCCTAAATCAGTTAAGGGCAGTTAAGGGGTCTTAATAAGAACTTAAAGTATAACATACTAGTTTTAGTTTCAATATTAACAGATACTGTAATCTGCAAAGTGGTTTTTAAAAACATCCTGATCTGAAAAAAAGTTATAAGAAAAGTTAAAGTTTTAAAAATGTTAATTAAGCAAGATTAAGCATTGCTGTCAGTTTCTCCTATCACTACTACTTAACCAGCACAACCTTAAATATGTGTAAAAATTTGACAGCCTAACTGCACCAAAGAGATTGCAGCAAATTAATAAACAAGTTTATTAATAACCCGTTCTATCTTTACCTGCACTCTTTAACTCTCTACAGTGAAAACACTGAACGTGTATGTGTGTGGACATGTATACACACATCTATATACACAAATAATTATGCCTATTACTAAACCACTACACTACACACTATGCCACTTTTTCCAATGAGCACTCTGAATTAAACCCAATTCAACTAACCTAGTTAAATACAAACTTAGGCAATGCCTTTTAAGGCATAAGGTCTTTCTTCTGTAAGATTTAAATATTCCCCTTCGTTTCTTTTGTTGACTACATACTAAAGTTGTATATCTGGCTCTTTGCAGTCACCTGTTTGCTTTCAAAATCAAGGGGAAAAGTCTCCTTTTAACTAATAATACAATCACTGTTCAGTAGATTTCTAAACTGAAAAAAAAAACCCTATATTGATTACAGAAGAAAGAAAAACGCTTCTTCTGGTTTAACTGAGTTGCTTTACGTTATCCTTATTTGATATGGGTAGGAAAAGTAAAAGTATTATTCCTAATGCTGATTCAAGAAATGTCTAGAGTCTACATTTCCAGTCCATTTAACTATATTTTAAATTCCAAAGGTTTCCAGACACACCAGAAAATAATGGAACACCAATATAAAAACACTACAGAACCCGTTAAAAACCTAGCTTCTGAGTCCAGGGCAGCTTTTCTATAGGAAGTACAGGCATGTGGAGGTCAGAAGCAGCTTTTGTGAAGCTTAATAAGAACAAAGGCTAAGTAAGGAATCAAACTAACTCTCATAAAACTTATTCAGCTGTCTTTTCAGGTTTAGTAATTTTATTTCTCAACTTTATCTTAAAATTACCAAACTGTCCCCAAATTTCCAGTAACTCAGTTATGCTGATACCCTGGGCAGGAAGTAATGGAGATGTTTAGAACAGTCAGTCAACAAATGTTCAAATGGAAAGCATTCCAACGTTAAATATAAAAGGGTAATATGTGGCGGCAGCTGGCTAGTGGGGGCTTCCCCCATTTATCTGGAAGATAGATGTGTACAAGAATTGACCATGTCATCGTGAGCTGCAGATTTTAGGAAAGAATGGTCCCTGTTCTTCCACTTCCTTAAAGTCAGATTTCTATCTGCCCTTCAGGTCTAAATTCAAAAACCTCTGCCCCAGATATCACTGCAAATTTGTCTAACTGTATTACTGGCTGGAGAAAAACAATTCAGTTACACCTTACTCTAAAAACATCAACATTTCAGAAAAGTTTTTATACTGCCCCTAAAATGAGGCCATTAAGTGATCTTCAATAATCAGGCTTCCTTCACCCGAATTTAAGAAAATTTCCTGCCGTCTGTGTGTAATACATTCTTTCTTCCACGTGCATTTAAGCTAGCTAACACCCCTCCCCCCCAAAATCTGGAGATGAGGTGTGCTGATCAAGACACCCCTCCATTGTCTCAAGTTTAATTTACATGCTGTAACCAAATCCTTCACTCTTTAGAATATTTAACAAGATTGGGATTCCTTTAATTCCATTTTGGTAGCTGTTCTGTAAATACCTTTCAGGTTTTTACTTTTTAATATCCCAGTAATCTGAAAACTATTCTCTATATTTCAACTGTAGTAACTGGGTTTAAAATGTTATTACATTTATTTTACTAGTGGAATGCTCAGTTTATGTAGCTGTCTCACCTTTTTCATTCCTACTTTCTAATTCTAAAGCTTGAAAATAGCCATTGCTCAGTACTTCAGCTTCACTTTCCCAATTTATTCATTAAACATTCTGCTCAGCGATTAAACTGAAATGGGAAATTAGGAATGAACCATTTAAAACAAATCACACCCAGCAACCTCAAAATCTATAACACACAGGCCATATGGGCATACAAGAGATGGAACAATTTGAGTTTTTCTTTAAGCAAATGGAAACTAAGCTTCATATAAAACATAAAACGGGTCTAGTCATTTACTTTCAAATAAGAGTCAGATAAAAGATGCCACTTTTTTAAAGTGGCAGTCAAGAGTCATTAAAACTACTCCAAAGTTCTTATCCACCAATATCATGTTTGTGACAACTGTGAGAAAAGAATGTCATTTTATAAAGTGGGAAAACAGCACATCTTTTGGGACCCCTGAGGCTCTAATCAGGCATCTCAGAATTAAGAGTGCTCCAGGGTTGGGAAATGGCTACCCTGCTGTGGCGAAAACATGCCATTTCATAATAAATGTTGTTAAGAGAGAAAAAAGTGATTAGCATTTATCTGCAATGAGGAGATAGAAGGACTTAGTCATTGCCAGGCCATTATATTCCTTAATTATTTCATCAGTTTATAAGTGACTTGATGATTAAGTCTTATTTTCAGATTTCCTCCAAAACAAGTCCACTGGAAGGGGATTAGGGGCTCCTATCCCTCCCTGAAGTTTTCCTGCCAAAAAATGGAGGCTTACAAAGAAAATGCAAATCTGCCCCCACCTTAAAGTAAAGGCAGTCAAAGTCAAAACCTTCACTGCTCCTCCTTCCTCCCCTACTACCTGGAAAAAAATGTTGAGCTGTTACCAAAATAGATTCCTCAGGGTAAAGGGGAGAAAAGTTTTCTGCAAATTTTTTCTAAGTGGTGTATTAGTTCCTTTTTTGGGGTAAGAAGTGAAAGGGAACACGAACCCAACACATAATTGCTAAACTTCGATCTCACAAGTTATTAAAAAACAGCAAAGGTCAAACTGCAAAGCGTTAGGAAGGTGTTGTGAAGACAAAAGGAAAGAAGTGGGACACTAAAGCAAAGTAAATGTCCTTCACCAAGAAAGTCATAATCTTGTCCTCTACTTCCTCCTTCTGTAGGCAAATAAAGACACAATTCTAAAAGACTAGCTTTCCTCATCACACCAAGTAATTAAAAATCCCAAACAGATTATTAATCCCATTCTAACAACTAAAATTATAAATCTGAGTTGTAACTGACAACTGAATTTTAAGTCATTGCCTTCTGAATTTAATCCTTATAACTGATTAAAAATGGCAGCAACATCAGGATTAAGAAAAACAAAACAAAACGAAACACTTTTAGGCTCTAGAACACTGAACAAAACAGTATCTAAAATAAATATGACTTCTCAGAAGGAAAAAAAGTTATCTACCATTAAGGACACACCTTAAAAGTTCTTAGCACTCATTAACTAAGCAAGCACAAACTAGTGGCTTGCTTGTTGTATTCTCAGACAAAAAGCAATGAGGTTATTCCTCTGCACTTGTCACTGCAGACACGTAAAGGCTTTTAGAAACTGCATCTATTACTCACTCTCTAAGTATCATAAAACTTAGCATTTTTAAGTCTCCCTTGATATCAAGCAAGAAAGAACATCTACTTCAGGGGAAAGTAGTACAGTAAAATAAGGACATTGTAAACGTCCTTCCTGACATACAAAAGAGAAGGTAAAAGGCCTCCTAAGACCCCTACCTAGTGGCCAGGCCTGGATGGCAGCTGTTGCTACCTCGCTTTTTCTTTTGTTGAGCTTAATCTCATGTCAAGTCATTCAACCAACTCAAAAGCGATGAAGACATAATTGAATCAACCTGAACTAAATCAGACCTAGGCTTCTTAAAACATACAGCTTAATGCTTCCAAACGATCTAGAAAACTAGGAAACCTAGCTACGCTGTGGGACACACAGTGGCCAATAATACAGGACCCCCCAAACTGGCCAATGGACTACTGCAACCGCCATTTACTTCCTCCGTGTTTAGGAATGTTCAACGCTTCAAGCCCCTAGGCTAATCTAGGAAGATAAACTGAGGCTCAAGGAATTTCGAAGTGGAACAATATCCCAAAGCCTTAAACCCTGAAATGACTATCCTTTTCTTGGGAGGAAAACAAGAAAAAGAGAAAAAAGTTTCTGAGGCTCCTAGTGTGGCCAGGATGCCAGGGTCCCAGAAGTGTCCTTTTCTTGCTTCTGTAACTAAACCTGGCAGAAAAACTCCCCGCCTGCTCACCCCACCCCCACCCCACCCGCCCAAGAATGCGTCTTCCCGTCGTCCCAGGCCCTACCTACAAACCTAAAATGTGGGTTTCAACCCGGGCCCTGAACGTCTTCCCAAAACCCCGAGACCCAGGTTCCAGCTGCGCGCCCCGCGTGCCGGGTCTTGCCCCTCGGTCGGGACCGCCCAGGCAGCCCCAAATCCAGCCTCCCAGGCCCCCAGCAGCGCCCTCCTCCCCTCCACCATCCCGTCCCGCTCGCAATCGGAGCCAAATCTAGAGAGAAGAGGGCTGTGCATCTGAAACTGAGCGGTTTCGCCACTCGGCACCTCCTGGCAGAAACTTCCCTTTAAAAAAAAAAAAAAAAAACAGGCAAGCAGCACTTTTGGGCTAGCATTTCAATCTTTCCTGCCCTTTACAGTTTCCAGTTCGGCTTCTAACTGGCTCTTGGTGTTCCACTAAAATTGAGTTGTAAAGATATTCTTTAAGAGTTTAGAGAACATTAAGACTTTAAAATAAAAATCTTCAAAATTGAACAAGAAAAAAAAACACCTTATCGCACACATCCAGGAAACGCAGCCCTGTGCTCAGGGATGAGCAAGAGCCCCGGAACTCTTGGGGACGGATTTTTGAGCACCCAAGGGGGTCACCCGGGCGTGCGTCGGGGTCCGCGGCCAGGCCCAGCCCCTCCCGCGGCCCTTTAGACGCGCCCTCCGCTCGGCCCTTGTGGACCGTCCCTGCCATTGTTTGCGGGGGATGCCCGTCCGGACGCATTGTTTTGGCCGTTTCCAAATTGCCCCGGCCCCTCCCAGGCCATCACGGGGGACCCCGCGCGGGCGTCCACCTTCCCCTCGCGCCCCGAGGCCGAGTGGGCAAACTGGGAGACCTGCCCCGCGAGGCGACCCAACTTTTCGGAACAGCCCCCCACCGTCCGCCCCCGCAGCCCCCGGGTTCCCGGACCCCCGCTCGGGGAGGAGATTCAAGGGACCCCGCACCCCGAGCCCTTCTGAATCGTGCGGCGTGAGTGTGACGGCCAAGCGCGGATACAGCCCGGGTCGCCCGCACCTTCCCGCGGGCGGAAGCGCTGGAGTCGGCAGGGGAGGGGGCGCCCTAGAGGAGCGGAGAGAAAGCGCAGACAGGGGACTGGGGTCATCCTGAGGGGGACAAGACAACGAGAGCCAGGCGCCTCGGGGGCGGCGCGGGAGCCTCCGCAGGGCCAGGCGGGCGCCCCGGCTGGCGCGGGCGGGGGGCGCGCCCCCTTTACCTGCGGCTCCGGCTCCTCGGCCATTTCCTCGCGCGGCGGCGGCCGGGACTGAGCTGACACCACTGGGGCCGGCCGGGTTTGAATGAGGAGGAGCGGGCGCGAGAGGAGGGGGCGGGGAGGGCGGAGGGAGGGAGGGAGGCGTCGCGGAGTTTCTATCGGCCTTTTGTGCGGACACCTCCCGGATTCCGCGCCGGCACCCGGCCCCCCAAAAGACACGGGGAGCTCCGAGCGAGGGGCGCAGCCATCCCCCGGAGCGCCCCGGGGCTTCGCGCCTCCAAGACCCCCCAAAAAAGGAGCGTCCCCACCCCCACCCCCGCCCCCGCCCGGAGGATTTGGGGGCCGGGCTCACCTCGGGCGCGGGGCTAAGGTGAGCGGGGCGGGGGTGCGCACGGGGGGCAAAGGCGCGGGCGCCCCCTACTCGTCCGCGCGGTAACAGTGCAGGCGCGGGGGGTCCCTAGAGCCGCTGGGGCGCGGCGTGTCCGGCGCTGGGGGACTGTTGGGTCAGAAAGTGTTCTGGGAGCAGCTGTTGCGCCCTCCCTCGGCCCTGCCGCTCGGAGACGCCCCGCCCCCTGCCTTCACCGGCCGCCCGGCCCCGCCCCAGCCCCGCCCCAGCGCCCACGTGACCAGCGCAGGCGCGCCCCCGCTCCGCCCACCGCCGCAGACTCCGCCTCCAGAACGCGAGCGAGGGGCGAGCGCGCGCACTCCCGGTTCTCACCCGGCGACTCGCGCGCACGCGCGCGCCGTGCCCCCCTCCCCGCGTCCCCCGTCCCGCACCCCTCCTCCCGCCATCCGGCTTAACGTGGCGGGCGCGCGCCGGGGCTGTAGCAGTGACAGGTACTCCAGGAGGGGGCCGCGAGGGTGTGCGCAGGCGCAGACCCGGGCCCCCGTCCCCGCCACCCCCTCTTCAAGGTGTGCCCGGACGAGGGGAGGGGCCCGCGGCCCGAACCCCTGGGTCACCCCGAATTACAAACAAAAACCTTATGCTATTGCGCGCGGGTTAGAAGGCAGCTATGAGCCAAAAACACCTTAGATTTTCTTCAAACGTAAGGAAGGTCGAGAAGATAAACAGTTTTTAAATGTGTATCTTCAGAAAGCTATTTAATTGTTCTGGGTTTGTTTTTTTTTCCCCCCTGAAAGGGCTGGGCTTGCGCTATTCTAACTTGAGATTTCTAAACTTAGCCCAGGTTCCAAGAATCTACTTGGTTTTGATAGAGAAATCCATTTGGAGGAAACCGAGGACAAAAAAAGTGGGGACAAAAAAAAAAAAAGAACTGCTACCCTTTCTCCCTTCCCCCCACGCCCAACTCATTTAAAGCGTTTCCCAACTGTTTTTTTTTCCCCCTTGCTGAAAAAAAGGGCAAAAAAAGGTTCTGATTCCTAAGGCCTGTGATATTACCCCATTTTAAGGAAGCCTCAAGGAGGAACCATACATAAAACAAGCACATCCCCAATTTTTCTGCCCCAAAATGCCAATGTGAAATGGATCTATGCAAGTCGCTACCAACAAAATAGCTTAAGTATTTATTTTTGTACTGGCCTTCGGCACATCCAAAGTGAAAAAACTTTAAAACACATTAAGAAAAGCATTTAAAACATATTATTTCCTAAATCAAAAGAAAGAACACACTACAGAAACGATCCGGAGCTGGTGAGCAAGGCAGTCCTTAAT
Source organism: Callithrix jacchus (assembly GCF_049354715.1). Lineage (NCBI taxonomy): Eukaryota > Metazoa > Chordata > Mammalia > Primates > Cebidae > Callithrix > Callithrix jacchus. The sequence continues at coordinate 49,048,386 of NC_133506.1, forward strand.
AAATAGGAAAAGGAATTTGAGAAGACAGCTCAGCAAAGGGAAAAAATTTGCCGAGTGTCATGTTTTGCTGTCATTTTATATATAACTACTAACCTCACATATGGTCTGGTTAGTCTTTTTTAAAAAGGAAGTGAATCAATTACTTACTCACACTTAATTAATTAGCAGTACCAGAAGTAGATTCTTAGGCCAGCACTAAAATACTAAATTGGGTGAATTTTTTTTTCCACTCAAATCCACTGATTCTGATCACTTAGTAGTAGGATTCCTTTTCTCACAAAAGATGAACACCTTTCTTGAAAATATATTTTTTAATCTTATTGTCACATTTTAAAACACAGCCAAAAACACTCTTCATAAACAAGAAACTTCATTTAACTTTATGAAAACAAATGACTATGCGCCTTGCTACACAACAAAGAAACTATGAACAAGTAGAACCAGGTTGAGCCTTAAATGTAGCCTTATTCTACATGTTAATGGATAACCTTTGAACTCTGAGACCTTGAATGCTGTAAACACAATAGCGCTGATAGTTAAAACTTCTAGTGTCAAAATCGAAGAAAAAAGTCCAAACTTTTCAGGAGGAATAAGGAAACAATCAAATATTTTGACAAATAATCGTTTTAGTAAGAACAAGGAGATTCCTAGCTCTCAGACCTTGTTGCTACTGAATTATTTTCTGAGCATAAAAGGTTGTGCTTTTTTTTCCCCCTGTGCCCTCCAAAACTACCACTTCGTTCACATTATAGCATCATGATTTGTTACTGTTTCACCGCCTCCCTTAAAAAAAAAAAAAAAGCAGCTTATTATGTCGTAGCTTTTAAAAATTGAAAGATGATTGTATTCACTGATCTATCTGCTAAGAGTTTTATTTATATGTGATCCTCCTTATGTTTGAGCAAAGAATTACAAAGAACCTCATCCTGGAGACGTGCCAACAAAACTGGGAAATCGTTGCAAAATTCTGCCAGTGAACTGACTGCTGGGTTGCAAATACATACTGTGTTTTCAGAAGGACGTAGAAGGATCTGAATTCGCCCGGGAGGGCTTCCCTGAGACACACACTTCCCTTAGAATGTGAGACTCATACTTAACGTTTATTTGGAAAGCATGTAGAGTTCAAACAATTAAAATATGGAAACTCCAAAAGTAACAGGAAAACGCTGGAAACATTTGGTTTTGTAATAAAAGCTAAGAACTCATATTGCACAAAGTGAAAACTGAAAATCGAACGTTGGTCTTCCTACGCTTAGCTCCACCCACAAGAAATCCAGCTTCGCCATCAGTCCCTGGCTAGACCATCTCTAAAGGAGTCAGGTGCTACTAGACGCCAGCAACAAAAACAAAGAATGGAAGCAAAAGAAAAGCTCTGCACATGTTACTTGGAGAAAAGGGCGGAAAAGCCCCACTCCATCTCGTTTTCATGCAGCAGATATCAGCTACTCCTCATTTTTCACAATTATCCAAACAGGCCCTCCTCCTTAAGACATACTTCCTAGTATGCGCTTATAAAATCACACCATTATCTCTGATTTAATCCTAGTGATATCAGGCCTCTCCGTTTAGCTAACATCTGATTTTCTATCGAGATCCTGCCAGTCACAGCATGCTCAGCTCTAGTAACATAACAAAACCAAAAAAACAAAAGGAAAAAGAAAAATAAACTTCTGATTCGCTGTTTAACACTTATTGGAATCATCTTTTGAGACTTAGCCTTAATTAGAAAAACAGAATGCGGTATAATCTTATTTCATAAGCATTTATTTTACTGTGGAACTATGATAGAAAAACTATTTGGAAACTATATGTAAATCCCTGGAGCCGAAACAGAGCCAACATAGATACGGGACGTAAAAGAATTCAGTGTTCAGAGCAGGAAAACCTGAAAAACTGCAGTGAGGAGTTAGCAGGAAAAGAACATGAAAAAGTTAGGCAAACCTGCCAGCATCTGCAAACTACAAAGGACATTTGAGAAGGAAACAGGGACAGCCCTCTGAACAAGTCTGAATGCACTACAGTAGGAATAACAAACAACTCTTTTCTGTTAAGTTTCTTTAGCCCATGCAAGTCACCGCTCTGTAAAGTATCAAATAATATACAATCAAAATATGTTTTATATATATATATATATATATATATATATCAGAAATTACCTTTGCCCTTGGGGAAAGAGGATCTAGGATTCAGTTGGTGCAGCTTATGGCTTGTCCCTATGTGTACAGTTCTTAAATTATTCTTTTTCTTTTTAAAAAATTATTCTTTAAATAGAGTATAGGCATGTGGCTTAAAAGGAAACCTTAAAAGGCACAAAAGTATTTGTCTCATTTTAAATTTAAAAGAAAAAACTGTATCAGCATAAAATAATTAAACATTTCTTTGTTTGGAAAAAAAAAAAAAAGAAATTACCTTTCAGAAGAGAAGGCAGGGTCTGGAACCTGAAAACTCTCTAGGCCTTCACTCTACCTGGCTCCGAAGAACACTGGAAGAGATGTGATTGCTGGTTTTTATAAGCAAACCAAAAAGGGAGGGGTCAAGAATAAGACTCAATTTAAATAAAGGTTTCAGAATCCTCCCAACTTGATTGCATTAGTCAATCTTGATAAAGTTAACAACATTTTTTAACTGGATTTATCCCACTGGTGCATTCGATGAGTGCCCTCCCCCACTGCAAGCACAACTCATGACTCCACTAATATTCTGGACAGTTTTCTGAAATTCCCTTCACTCAAAATGTTAATGTAAACTGCTTTAAAAACTGCACCCAAAACACAACACTGGGAACACCTCTTTAATGTTTTCTGCCTTCATCAGATATTCCAAACGGGAAGCTTTGGAATGAGGGACAGAGGGGAAAGAAGCTGGTTAACTAACATTAATTGAAATCCAATTATTATTATCTCCAGCCAAAATCTTAAAATCAAATCAGGATATTTCATCTTCGTCTGCCCCACCCCACACAGACCTTGAATCCGTCAGCAAACCCTCATATGTCTCAATTTTGTCCATTTATCTTTATCGCTAATAAAAGCCTACACCAGGGTACCAATGGCAGGTGCCTTGCCAGTGAACATGGACCCTGCTGTTGAAAATGTGTTGGGAAGCGAGAGTTCCCAATGAGAATTATGTCCATTTAGGAGCTTTTCAAATATGGATGGCATGTTGAGCCATCAGCCTGGATAAAATCGCCAAGAAGAGGTGCTAGTATTATTGGGCCCTGGGGTGCTTCAGCACCTGGACATAAAGGAAAAGACAAAGAGGGCAAAGGGGACCGAGAGGGAGCAGGCAGTGAGGTCTGAGGGACTTCAGGAGAGCAAGGGGTCCCAAAGGGAAGGGAGGAAAGGATGTCAGCTCTGTCACATGTTCCCCTCCAGACAAAGACAGAAAACTGTATGTACAGATTTCTCAAACCTTCTTCCTTTCTGGGTTTGCCTTAATGCTTTGTCTACCTATAACCCAAGATGTGTTTTACAATGGATATCAGATGAGTTCAACACCCCTCAATGGCTTCCTATGGCCTTGAGGGAGAAAACTCCATAGCTTGCCCCATCAGTCCTGCAGACCTGGCCCTGGCCTACCTCCAGCCTCAAGTCCTGGCATGCCCTTCACTGAGGCTCCTACATTCCAGCCTTCTCTCTGACCCAGAGCCTTCAGCCCTGGGGTTCCCCTTGCCTCACACCCTCTCATTCTCTTCAGGAACTTGGCTTCCATTCTTTCTGAGAATGCTTTAAACCCCCTAGTTCTGTGGGAGAGGGAGGCGAGGGCAGGCTCTGACGTGGTGTCCTCGTTATGACCATCTCTTCAGTAACTCAGGCTCAGATACTCAGATTCTACCTCTGGAGAGCTGCATAACCCTAGAGAATTTTTTCTCTTTTTTTCTCTTTCTTTCTCTCTCTCTCTCTCCCCTCTCTTTTTTTTTCTGAGACGGAGTTTCGCTCATTACCCAGGCTGGACGGAGTGCAATGGCGAGATCTTGGTTCACTGCAACCTCCACCTCCCGGGTTCAAGCGATTCTCCTTTCTCAGCCTCCTGAGTAGCTGGGATCACAGTTGCATGCCACCATGCCCAGCTAATTTTTTTATTTTTAGTAGAGATGGGGTTTCATCATCTTATTGGTCAGACTGGCCCGGAACTCCTGGCTCAAGTGATCCGCCTCCACCCCCCCCTTGGCCTCCCAAAGTGCTGGGATTACAGGTGTGAGCCACCGCACTCGACCCTAGAATATTATTTAATCTCTCTTGGGCCGGGCATGGTGGCTCATGCCTGTAATCCAAGCACTTTGGAGGCCAAGATGGGCAGATCACCTGAGGTCGGGAGTTCAAGAGCAGCCTGAATAAAATGGTGAAATCTTGTCTTTAAAAAAAAAAAAAAAAAAACTCTCTTGGGTTTCAGTTTCCTTATCTATAAAAAGGAAGGGATGATGAAGAAGACAATTATAATAATTGTTTGTATTACTTATATAGATAACAGTCACTCACATTTCTTCAAGAGTCTGGAGAATGAAATGAGACACACTACAAAGCTTGTGAGCCTCGAGTTTTGGAGGCCTTGGCACTGTTCAAGGCATGGGAGATAGAACAGTAAGCAAAACAAATGAAGTCCTTGTCCCATTGGGGCTTATCTTCTTGAGGGAAACAGACAACCTCCCAGTAGTTGTATTTGCAACCTACTGGGACTGGGTAACAAGAGAGGGGAAATGCCTGCTGTTTTAGACTGAGGATCCCTGAGGAGCAGAGACCCCCAGAAAGTCAGGTGCAAATCATACCAAGATGGGGAGGAGTGTTCCATTCATTCAGAGGGAGCAGAAGGTGAGAAGGACCAGAGGGGAAGACAGCCAAGCTTGGAGAAAGAACTGGAAGGTGGCCGGTGTGTCTGGGGACCATGGAATGAAGATAGGTTAGGGACAGAGGAGCAAGAAATCAAGGCAGGCCCATGTGAAGCCCTAGTTACAGATTCGACTCTAGTTACAGCAAAATTTAAGCGGTCAGTTCTCTGTTCCCTGGTATTGGCCACATCTGCAACACTTGATAGAGCTGACTGACACTCTTTCCTGCCTTGAACTTGGGTCCCCAAGTTCACCTGATCTCCCTCAGTCCTCATTGGCTGCTCCTTCCTGGTCCCCTTTGCTCCTTCTTTAGCCTCTTCTTGACTTCTAGGCGCTGACATGCCCCAGGGCCCCATGCTAGCAACACTTTCTTATTCACGTGATTTTACTCAGTGCGAAGGTTCAGCATGCCATCAATATTTGGAAAGCTCCTAAATGTGTATATTTCCCACCCAGAACTCTCCCATCCACTTCCAAAAGACATTTCCAACTGCTGATTCCGTCTCTACATGCAAGATCCCTGTGTTTACAAGGCAGAAATGTAGACCGCCCCATCTCTAAGCCGCCACAATTGACCTTTTCAAAAGTCGTCGTTGGATTATGTCATGGCCCTCATGTGTCCTAGAATAAAAACAAAATTCCCGGTAACACAGCCCTCATGCGTCTTAGAATAAAAACAAAGTTCCCGACTGGGCGAGGTGGCTCACGCAATGGCTCATGTCTGTAATTCGTAATTCCAGCCCTTGGGAGTGCAAAGTGGTAGGACTGCTTGAGTCCAGGTGTTTGAGACCAGCCTGGGCAACATAGCGAAATCCTATGTCTATAAAAAAATTAAAAATTAGCCGTTGTGTGCCTATAGAACCAGCTACTCGGGAGGATGAGACGGGAGGATTTACTTGAGCCGGGGAGGTCAAGGCTGTAATGAGCTCAGACTGTGCCACTGCACTCAGCCTGGGCAACAGAGTAAGACCCTGTCTCAAAGAGCATCAGCGAAACAAAAGTCCTGATAACACAGCTGGCAAGATCCAGTGGGCCATGCTAAGACTCTGGGTTTTATTTCAAGAGTACTGGGAAGCCACTAAAAGGAAATGGAAATAAAATGGAAAGAACCATCAAACTTCCACTAAGTCTTTCTTTCTCAAGAGATATTAACATCTCCCAGAAAATCGCATCTTGGTTTAACAGAAAGGACAAGACAAACCGTAAGAACTTGGAGTCCTTTTACTTCAAGCTAACATTTTCCTCTTCCTATGCCAAGGGTATGATCAGACCCTTCATAAATCCGCTCCCTGCTATAATCTTATCAATCTCACTCGTTTAGTTATACTGCCTTTTCTTTAAAAACAGAAAACGAGGCATGTCGCGATGGCTCACACCTGTAATCCCAGCAGTCTGGGAGGCCAAGGCAGGAGGATCCCCTGAGGTCAGGAGTTTGAGACCAGCCTGACCAACATGGTGAGACTCCCTCCCACCCCCGTCTCTACTCAAATACAAAAATTAGCCAAGCATGGAGGCATGTGCCTGTAAGCCCAATCGCTTGAACCCGGAAGATGGACATTGTAGTTAGCTGAGATTGAGCCACTGCACTCCAGCCTGGGTGACAAAGTAAGACCCAACAAAAAAAAAAAAAAAAAAGAAAGAAAGAAAAAAGAGAAAACTAATGCTCAGGATCATTACAATTTGTTTCCTACTTTCCCGACTACAATGAAGCCAAGGCACCAACTGAACCCAAGGTCAGACTCCCCCTTTATCACCAACCTACATTTCCTCAGTTCTAAAAATTGACACCATGTGTATTTCTCGACCCCGTTTCCAGGATGTTTACCAGTCAGTCCTGTGTGGCTCTGGGGCAAGGTTGAAACATCCTCGCCCACTATCCTCCCCTCCCCACATTCTGGAACAGCAATAAAGTATTTTGCTTGGTTGCCTGAGGGCTAGCTTCCTCCCACCTGTGTCATCCCTTGAGTTCTTGGTATACCTGTGTACAGAATCCTCTTCCTCACCAGACTGTAATAGTCTGTAAATCTTTCTTTTTTCTGAAGACGGAGTTTCGCTGCCTCTGCCTTCTGGGTTCCACCTATTCTCCTGCCTCAGCCCCCCAAGCAGCTGGGATTACAGGCGCCTGCCACCACGCCAGGCTAATTTTTTGTATTTTCAGTACAGACAAGAGTTTCACCATGTTGGCCAGGCTGGTCTCGAACTCCTGACCTCAGGTGATCCACCTGCCTAGGCCTACTAAAGTGCTGGGATTACAGGCGTGAGCCACCACACCCAGCTGAAATCTCTTTTGAAAGGGAAGCCAGGAACAGTGACTCACGCCTATAATCCCAGCACTTTGGGAGGCCAAGGTACTCACCTGAAGCCAGGGGTTCAAGACCAGCCTGGGCAATATGGCAAAACCCTGTCTCTACGAAAAATACAAAAATTACCTGGGCATGGCGGCTCCCACTTGTGGTCCCAGCTACCCGGGAGGCTGAGGCAGAAGAATCACTTAACCCAGGAGGTAGAAGGTTGTGGTAAGCCAAGATCACACCATTGCATTCCAGACTAGACAAGAAGAGCAAAACTCCATCTTAAAAAAAAAAAAGAAAAGTAGGGAAGAAAAGGTAATACAAATTAATATACCAAAGCAATTAGTGTTTATTCAATGGAGCTGGGATAGAATGAATGTAAAATTAAAATGTTCCATGCTAGATGTCACCTTTCCTTCTCTGCCTTCTTTGCATCACCCCTCATAGCTAGTCAATAAATCTCACAAATCCTATCCTTCTAATCTCTCTGGAAATGTACCCTTTCCTTTCTATTCCCACCACCCATGTTTCTTTGTTTCCTTCTGACCTGTTAATCTCATAATCAGTTCTCCTGTACCTACCTGCCTTCTTTCTAATCCAGAATACTTTTTCTTCAGTTCCACTAATAACCATCCTGCTACTTCTTTGTGTGAAATTATCCAAAATATATTTTACTTTTCCAAAATTAAGTCAAGCTCCCTCTCTTAGTATGCAAAACCACACCATGGTTCCAGCCAATCTTTTGGCCTCATTCAATAAATATTTATTGACTACTCCTTTCTCCCTAGCACTTGGCTAGGTAGTAAAGAATGAGGCACAAAATAAATTGGATTCCTGCCCTCATGGAGCTTATATCTTAACAGGAAACATGGACATTAAATAAATCAACACACAAATAAATAGACAAGCATATAATTACAGAAAGCATACACAAGGATGCAGCACTGTCTACAATAGTGAAAAGCCAGAAACTACCCACATGTTCATCAAAAGAAAATGGCCACCGGGTGCGGTGGCTCATGCCTGTAATCCTAGCACTTTGGGAGGCTGAGACCAGCCGATCACCTGAGGTCAGGAGTTCAAGACCAGCCTGACCAATATGGTGAAACCCTGTCTTTAACAAAAAGAAAAAAAAAAAGAAAATGGCCACATAAGCTATACCATATCCACATTTTAGAATATAGACAACTGCGTAGCGCTGTGGCTCATGCCTGTAATCCCAGCACTTTGTAATCCCAGAGCTAGACTCTCTCTCAAAAAATAAATAATAAAAATACACACTGTGTTAATTACTGTGCAGAACAAAACATTAGGAATGAAAATGTTTACTAGTTTCACATCCTGCTTTTGGATAAACATTTGATACACCATTCTATACTTACTGGTCTCTTTGCTCTCTTCCAACTGCCCGCATGCCTCCCCCATCACCCAGTCCCCCAACATGAATGCCATATATATAAACATCAACCTGTAACCACCCTTGTCAGCCTCCAAGATCCACTCCAACTGCCAGCTCCTTTAGTTACTCAGTCCTTTGTTCAATGCCTCCTTTATGACATCGACTGCATTATGCCTAGCCCTGGATATGTGTATTTCTCTTAACCACCTGAATAGGCTGCAGGATTTTCAAAGGGAAGACCAGTTTCCTCTGTTGTCCAACGGTCAACACACAGTAAGTTCTCCAGGCCGGGTGCGGTGGCTCACGCCTGTAATCCTAGCACTTTGGGAGGCGAAGGTTGCAGTGAGCCAAGATCACACCACTGCACTCCAGCCTGGGCAAGAAGAGCTAAACTCCATCTCAAAATAAAATACAAAAATCAGCCAGGCGTGGTGGCATGCACCTACTGTCCCAGCTACTCAGGAGGCTGAGACAGAAAGATAATTTGAGCTCAAGAGGTCGATGCTGCAGTGAGCAGTGTTCATGCCACTGCAGTCCATCCTGGGAGACGGTCTCAAAATATTAATTAAATAAATAAATAAGAAGAAGTGGGAGGAGGAGAAGACAGAGGAAGAAGAAGGGGAAAAACAGGCCAGGTGCAGTGGCTCACACCTGTAATCCCAGCACTTTGGGAGGCCGAGGCAGAAGGATCACTTGAGTTCAGGAATTCCAGACCAGCCTGGCCAACAAGGGGAAACCCTGCCTCTACTAAAAATACAAAAATTACCCAGGTGTGTTGGTACATGTCTGCAATCCCAGCTACTTGGGAGGCTGGGGCACAGGAATCGCTTGAATCCTGGAGGTGGAAGTTGCAGTCAGCAGAGATTGAGCCACTGCACTCCAGCCTGGGCAACAGAGCCAGACTCTGCCTCAAAATAGTAATAATAATAAAAGAGGAAAAACAAAATACTTTACTGCACCCCCGCTTTGTGCCACTCTCAGCTTTAAAGCTGATTTATATTATGGCATTATTTAGTTCCCCTGGTAACTTTCATGCTTAAATCCATTTGCAGATGAGGAAACTGAGGCCTGAGGTTAGCTAACTTTCTGACTTACTTCTCTTACTGGAAGATCTACAACTAGAAGAAAGTGGGATTGCAGCCCAGATCTAAGGCCAAAAGCATGCTGACTCATACCATTCTTCTCTGTCCTAAGTGGTTGACCCTGGCCTTAGGAAAACAAAACAATAATAATGATCACTGGTTGGGCACTGGCTCTGCAGCAAGCACACCATACTCCATTTCAGGATCCCCGCAGACTCAGAATCCGGGTCTCCCAGAGTACAAAATGGCACCTTGGAGCAGTGACCCCCACAGCAAGTCAGGGCTCAGCTTTTGAAAATAGCTCTCTGGGCTCAAACCAAAACTGGATTCCCTGGCTGTGCCCGTTTGCGACTTCTGTTGAACTGTCTTTGACTCCATTTCCCCCATTTTACAGATGGGGATAACAGAACTCCCTAAGGGCCCAGCACAGTGGCTCCTGTTCGTAATCCCAGCACTTTGGGAGGCCGAAGCAGGTGGATCACTTGAGCTCAGGAGTTTGAGACCTGCCTGGGCAGCATAGCGAGACCCCTCTTCCCATCTCTACAAAAAATACAAAAATTAGCTAGGCATGGTGGCTGAAGTCTGTAATCCTAGTACTTTGGGAGCCCGAGGCAAGAGGACTACTTGAGTCCAGGAGTTCAAGACAAGCCCTGGCAACATAGCAAGACCCCATCTCAATTTATTATTTTAAAAAGTAGAATAAAAATTAAGGGCCGGGCGAGGTGGTGATGCCTGTAATCCCAGCACTTTGTGAGGCTGAGGCAGGCGGATCACCTGAGGTTGGGAGTTCCAGACCAACCTGACCAACATGGAGAAACCCTTTACTAGAAATACAAAAGCCAGACATGGTGGCACATGCCTATAATCCCAGCTGCTTGGGCGGCTAAGGCAGGAGAATCGCTTGAAACCGGGAGGCAGAGGTTGCAAAAAGCCGAAATCCTGCATTGCCCTCCAGCCTGGGCAACAAGAGCGAAACTCCGTCTAAAAAAAAATAAAAATTAGGCGGGCCTGGTGGCACCTGCCTGTAGCCGCAACTACGCTGGAGGCTGAAACAGGAGAATCACTTGAACCCCGAAAATGCAGGTTGCAGTGAGCTGAGATGGTGCCACTGCACTCCGGCCTGGGCGACAGAGCGATACTCCGTCTTGTTAATTAAATACAAAAATATAAAAATAAAATTTAAAAATGGTACTTGCCGACAAGTGAATTTGGGAGGAATAGGCAAGACCTCCCTCGTGGTAATGGGATGGGGGGGTGGGGGTTGGCATACAGTAAGCGCTCAATTAAGGCACACCTTTATGATCCCGACCGTTGCCTGCGGCCACAGAACCTACCTGCTCTGCACAGCAGAGAAGGACACCCACAGACGCTCCTTCACCCGCGCAGGGCCCTGCCAGGGCGCAATACGGGAGGGTGTTCAGAGCAGGAAAGGGAGAGATCAGATCTGAACCCGGATCCAGCTCCTCCGGAACCTGAGTCGCTCAATCCTCTGCTACATCGCCCAGTGTAGACAAAGCAAGTGGAATTCTTGCAGAGTATACCGTGAGCTGGGAATCCTCACAGAAGGTGGGAGCAACCTACCGTTCAGTGTTTCTGGAGCATCTTCTCCAAACTGGAGGTCGAGCCAGGCCTAGGAGACGAGGCGGGAGGTGGGGACGACCCACCCGCAGGGAAGGAGGTGAAACTGGCAAGCTCCGGGGAGTGTGTCCTCCCCAACCACACCCTCCCACAGGACCCTGAGCCTGGGAAAGGCCGGGGATGAGATTAAGGTCGGAGCCACACCCCTGACCGGCGCCCAGGACACTCTGTAGCCACGTATCTACACTGGCGCTCCGAACTGAGTTGGCCCAAAGCCTCTTCACCACTTCCCGCGGGGGGCTTTTGCTCAGCGGTCCCCCACCACTCGCACAGCCGGTTTTCTCAGAACCCAGTCTCAAAGACCGCCTGGATTCAAATCCTGCAGCCGCCCTCAACTGCTGGGAGACCAAGGCCAGGGCCTCACCCTCTTCGCAGCCTCACCTGCAGAATGGGCGGTCCCGAGGGTTACATGCCCTCATCACCATGAAGCGTTAAAACGGTGCCTGGCACATGGCAATCACGCAATAAACGTCCGCCAAAATGACGTCAACCAGGATTCTCCCTGGAAGGCAACCTGTTCAATACCGCCCTTTAATGTGGGCTAATCCCTTTGGCTCCTTTTTTAATGTGGTTAGCACATTTTACTTTTTTTTTTTTTTCACAAAGACTAAGTCCGCATGTCTTCTTAAAAATATTTTAAGAGATTATGTTTTGCTCCCACTTTCTCTGAGGAATGACTTCGTCCTGGTCGAGTGGGGTGAAAACACTGAAATGGGAACTATGATAATAAGACCGTCTGTCTTATTTCTGTTCTGTTTCCTGAAAAAGGAGGGAAGGGAATTAAAAATTCAGAGGCTGAATTTTAAAGACCTTCATGCTAAGTATTTCTTATCAACTTCCTTTTTTTTTTTTTTGTCCTCCTATAAACATAACAGTAATTAGTTTTTCTTTCTCCTTGACTCAAGAAAAAGAAAACAACAACAACAAAAAACAGACACATTAACTTCTCCAAAGCAAGACAGCTGAATTTTCCACAAAGACTTGTAACTGATAGGATATATTCCTTAAAGAAAATAAGAATGCTTTGAACAGAAAAAAACAGTTTCTGCAGTAGTTTTATTTGAAGCCCACAAATAAAAACAGCATGTCCCCAAGGAAACAAAATAGAATTTGGAGTCGCAGCTAAAATGGCTCTAATCCTCTCTTACCCAGTACTCTGGGGCTTGTTTACAGGAAACCCCTGCCCACCAGAAGTTTTCTGCTCGTTTTCAACCGTGTTTTTTGCATCATCAACTCAGGCATATGGAAACAAATTAAACATTTTGCTTAAAAAAAAAAATTACAAAGTAAACGAAGAGAACGCTGACCTGTTCCTTTCTACCTTCTTCAGGATGGGTAGAGGCATGAAGAAATGCTGGCTCCCCTCCCCCTCCGGGCCGCGCTTCCCGGCTGGGTGGAAACTGTCTCATTACCACATTTTCAACAAGTAGACCAGTTTCCTCCTTTAATCAAAGTTACTTTGTGGTTGTTTGGCAATCTGCGCATGCCATGTTTTTATAGCTATAGAAAATGCGTATTTATTTTGAGATGACTATGACCATATGAGAAACCTAAGTCAGCCTCTTATAGCCAATGATTTCTAAGAGCTCTGAAAAGCCCGGCCTTTAAACATTTTAATAGAGGCTCTCTCATCCTTTGTAAGTGGAAGTGTAAATTGGTACAGTCCTTTTGTAAACAACTCAATGAGACAAGTCAAGGACCTTACAAATGTTCATACATTTGGATGCAGCAATAACACTCCTGGAATCCATCCTAAGGAAACAACCTTAACGTAAGAAAAGGTGTTAGGAACAAAAATCTTCGTGGTAACAAGATTTACTACGAGGGGGAGAGAAATACACACTCTCCATACATGTGTGGAGGCACACAAATAAAAGAATGGTTAGTCATCCAAGTTATGTATCCCCACACGATTGCACACAGCCATTTTAAAATTAGAAAGTTTTGAAAAATAGGCCATTGGGAAATAAGCAAATGAAAAAACCGAGACACAAAGTTGTATTTTTAATGAACTCTAATTTTTTCTATTAGTAAGAAAAAATAGATTGTAATATACATACAAATATTAAAATTGGTTTTCTTATCAGAAAAATTTTAGTATGGACTGAATATTATATGAAACCAAAAAAACTGTTAATTTCATCAGCTTCGATAATGACATTATGGATTATTACAGAATATGTATACATATAAAGATGGATACTGAAGCGTATAGAAGAATGACATGACAGATGAGAATTTATAATACTTGAGTAAATTTTTAAAAAAAAGGAGAATTGAAGCAAAAGTAGTCTTAACATCTTGAAACTAGAACCAGGCATCATGTATGGGGGTTGCTCATTGTATTATTTTGACTATTCTCTCATACATTTCAAAACTTTTATTTAAATTGTTTTCTTTTTTTACCCTTAATCCCATGACGCGTTATATTTTTTAAAATGTTTAATGGTTGTTTTTCAATAATGGAATATGTATGACTTTTCCTACTTTCTATTTTTCTCTAATTATTTTTCATAATATACTCGTATTACCTTTGAAACAAATTAATGTTTATCTTACCAAAAAGAAATTAAAAATAAGAAGAGTAAACAGTCCCACAGAAAAGTTTTTCTTGCCATGTAATTCTAGTGAATCTTCAGAATGCTGTGATAAGCCTGTGTACCTTAAAATATGAGCTCCTAAATGGTCCAGATCTTTTGGGACAGTGCCATACCATCTGAGACTGTGCTGTAAATATGATCAGCTGATAAAAATGCCAGCTGCAACTAACCATTTTGAAGATAGGAACCGTTTAAAAACACACACACACATAACACACACCACCTCTTGCCTCTTAAGTGTTAAGTGGTAAGATACCCTGGTTGATTTCTAAAGTTTCATGCAGTAATCATGTAAGCACTGAGCAGGACAGAATTCTACATCCCGCCAAGCTGACTCAGAAAGAAGGGTTCCACATTCCTTAATTAGCAGCATCAGAAAAGCACCACTTCCTGCAGTGGAGTTCCCATTCCATCCAGCCACTCCACGGCCTCCGTACATCCTCAAGTTCATGTAAAAGATTTTCATAAAGTCTGGAGACATAGTGTCATTTAATTCATTTCATTTTACTTTGTTCTGTTTGATTCTACTTTATTCTATTATACTCTATTCTATTGTATGTATTCTAAGTTTTACCAACTGAAAATGTGTGTAATGACATAGATTCTTTGTTTCCAGACTTCATGGATGCCTGTATATACTGAAAACACAATTGGAGGTAGAATAGGTGAACACTTGGCCATCTTGAAAATATAGCTTTCAGGTTGGGCTCAGTGTCTCACCCCTGTAATCTCAGCACTTTGGAAGGCCAAAGTGGGCGGATCACCTGAGCTCAGGAGTTTGACACCAGCCTGGCCAACATGGAGAAACCCCATCTCTCCCAAAAGCACAAAAATTAACCAGGCATGGTGGCAGTTGCCTATAATCCCAGCTGCTGGGGAGGCTGAGGCAGGAGAATTGCTTGAACCCAGGAGGCGGAGGTTGCAGTGAGCCAAGATTGTGCCATTGCTCTCCAGCCTGGGCGACAAGAGTGAGACTCGGTCTAAAAAAAAAAAAAAAAAAGGAAAGAAATAAATAAAAGAAAATACAGCTTTCATATTGGGAAACTGAGGTGGGAGGATCATTTGAGCCCAGGAGTTTGAGACCAACCTGAGCAATATTATGAGACCCCAGTCTCTATTTTTTATTTTTCTTCATTTATTTTTTGAGACACAATCTCACTCTGTGAGATGGGGTTTCGCCATATTATGCTGTTCTCGAACCCCTGACCACGAGTGATCCGCCCACCTCAAACTCCCAAAGTGCTGGGATTACAGGCAGGAGCCACCATGCCCAGCCAGTCGTCTCCACTTTTTAAACAAAAGAAAAATACAGCTTTTTTGATTATTAAAAGTCAAAAGATTCAAAGTCCTGGACCAGAAGTTTCTTTTTTAGTACTTATTACTTATGTTTATGATTCAGATTAAAGTTCTCTGGCAGAATTCCTACAGGATGCCAGAGCCTGAGGAAGATTTCCAAACAAGATTACACGGTTTTCCAATGGGATATGTTTGATCACGTGTGAAAACATGGTGGCAGCACTACTGCAACCTTAAATGACATGTCAAATTTTCGGGAAACCCATTCTGCTTGTAAATATTGGATGTAACCATTGTAACAGTTATTTACTTTGAACTTCAGAGGTTTTAAAAAAATTTAAAATAACCCTAATCCCATCATTGACAAATTTGGTAGACTTTTTAAAAAACTATTTGGGGACCGGGCGTGGTGACTCAGCCTGTAATCCCAGCACTTTGGGAGGCTGACTCGGGTGGATCACAAGGTCAAGAGATTGAGACCATCCTGGTCAATATGGTGAAACCCCGTCTCTACTAAAAATACAAAAATTAGCTGGGCACGGTGGCGCGTGCCTGTAATCCCAGCTACTCAGGAGGCTGAGGCAGGAGAATTGCCTGAACCCAGGAAGCGGAGGTTGCGGTGAGCCGAGATCGCGCCATTGCACTCCAGCCTGAGTAACAAGAGCGAAATTCCGTCTCAAAAAAAAAAAAAAAAAAACTATTTGGAGAAACATCATTTTTGAATTTTGAGGGATCTCAAATCTGTTCTCCTTTATATCATTTCACTTTCCCCTTCTAGTCCTCTCTTCCTTAAGCTATATACTTTCCAAAGAATTCCTTTTTTTTCTTAGCTGGGGGCAATTGTGTAAAATTATTTTCTTTGCCCACCAGTTTGATAGATTTAAATTTGGGTTTTGCTGGGCACAGTAGCTCATACCTGTAATCCCAGCAATTTGGGAGACTAAGGCAGGAAGATCCCTTGAGCCCAGGAGGTTGAGGGTGCAGTGAGCTATAATTGTACCACTGCACTCCACTCCAGCCTGGGTGATAGCAAAACCCCATCTCAAAAAAAAAATATATATATATATATATATATTTAAAACGGAAACCAACTGTTCTTGATATTTGGGGGATATTACTTGTAACTAGAAGAGAGCTCTGCTCATCAAAAAAGACAATCTCTAAATTCATTCTCAAGTTTTGTTTCTTTCCATTCCTGTACATTAGAAAACAATGTCTAGGCCTGGCGCTTTGGCTCATGCCTGTAATCCCAGCACTTTGGAAGGCCAAGTGGGGGTGGATCACCTGAGGTCAGGAGTTGGAGACCAGCCTGGCCAACATGATGAACCCCTGACTCAACTAAAAATGCAAACATTAGCCACGTGTGGTAACACACATCAGTAATCCCAGCTACTCAGGAGGCCAAGGTGGGAGAATCACTTGAACCCAGGAGGCAGAAGTTAAAGTGAGACAAGATCATGCCACTGCACTCCAGCCTGGGTAACCGAGCAGCACTCAAAGACAGAAATATTCCAGCCATTTTTCCTTTTCCCTTTTCTAAGCTTTTGAAGAATTTATGTCTGTCTTGGTTTTCAAGGTAGACAGCAAAACATCGTAGATCCATTACAGAAACACTAAAATTTTAGGGTATAACAATTCAGATCTTCAAATTGTCTAGAACACAAGGGCACCCCTCATTGCTAGTGTATTCTATTGTGTTCAGTTTGCATAGAATCCAGCTAAAATGCTGCCCACCTGAAGCGCGTTGCTAGATGGACTGAAATAATCCTAACAAACTTGTAATGGCTTCGGCTCAACCACTGCTCCTTTGCCATCCAGCGGGTGCTGCTGCTGTTACCATGTCTGTTAGATAGCGACCGATGAGGCCTCCTGGCCTAGTTGATATTTCTTCGCCTATCAGCAGATCGTTAGTTGGAGTATTTCCTTAGTCACAGACCAGCCAATTATTGGGATGTTCTCAATAGGAATATTTGCAGATAACAAATGGTTATTTAAATAGGAATGTGAAAATACATATATACTCTTTCTCTTTGGGGGGCCCAAGATAGTTTTTGCTGGTTCTAAAACTTTTAGCTGTTTTTAAAATCTCTCTTATGACATTTAAATCTTTAAGTTGTTTGAAAACCTTTAAATTTTCTGAGCAGCCAGCAACACTTAAAATCTTCTATAGTTCCTAAGATTAAGAAAATAGGAGAAAGCTAGAGAGATTTGGCAATGTATGTAATAACCCAGCAAGGAAATTCTTGAGCAAGAGACTATGGGTTTGAATTTATTGGAACATTTGAAAGCAATTCAAATGGTGTTTTTTCCCCCAAACTTATTTTTGTCCTTTTTAAAGCACACACAGACACACAACTGAAAAATATCATTGCCAGTAAAATGAATCATTAAGCTGATCAAGCCTAGAAACCGCCACCAGAGGTATTTATAGCATTATTAGGGTGGAATATCTATAATCCATTCTCAGGCTTATTATAAATCTCAAAATCAACCCTTTGAAAAACTAATCCTATCCTCAGTCTTCAAATTTAATTAGTATTTATTGATCTCATACAGAACGTCCAGCACCGTGTTAAAAGTACCACCTTGATAAAAAAAAAAAAAGAAAAAGAAATTTTTAAAAATTAAAAAGAAAACCAAAAGTACCATCTTCCAAGTGTGAGAATAGGTGCTGAAATAATATCTATGGTTAAACTACACATACATATGTGTTGAACAAATGTAAATAGAATAAAGTAGAAGCCACTGTAAATGAATCAGAATTATTCAGGTTCACTTTACAGTAAAGTAGAAGAACAATGTTTTTTTGTTTTGTTTTGTTTTGTTTTTGAGTTTTGCTCTTATTACCCAGGCTGGAGTACAATGGTGCAATCTTGGCTCACTGCAACTTCCTCCTCCTAGGTTCAAGCGATTCTCCTGCCTCAGCCTCCCAGGTAGCTAGGATTACAGGCATGCACCACCACACCTGGCTAATTTTTGTATTTTTTAGTAGAGACGTTTCTACATGGTTTCTCCATGTGGTCAGGCTGGTCTCAAACTCCCAGCCTCAGGTAATCCTCTCTCTTAAGCCTCCCAAAATGCTGGGATTACTGGCGTGAGCCATAGCGCCCAGCCTCAATGCATAATTCTTTTTTTTGAGACGGAGTTTTGTTCTTGTTACCCAGGATGGAGTGCAATGGCACGATCTCGGCTCACCTCTGCCTCCCGGTTTCAAGCAATTCTCCTGCCTCAACCTCCCCAGTAGATGGGATTACAGGCACGCACCACCATGCCCAGCTAATTTTTTTTTTGTATTTTTAGTAGAGACAGGATTTCACCATGTTGATTAGGATGGTCTCGATCTCTTGACCTCATGAGCCACCCACCTCGGCCTCTCAAAGTGCTGGGATTATAGGCATGAGCCTCTGCGCCCGGCCCCGCAATGCATAATTGTTAAGGAATACATTTTTATTTTTATGATTAGAAAGCCTTACTTGGCTGGGCATGGTGGCTCACATCTGTAATCCCAGTGCTTTGGAAGGCTGAGGCAGGAGAATTGCCTGAGGCCAGTATTTCGAGGCTGCAATGAGCCATGACTGTGCCACTGCAGGGCCAACCTAGGCAGCAGAGCAACACCCTATCTCAAAAGTAATAATAATAATAGTAAGCCGGGCGCAGTCGCTCAGGCTTGTAATCTCAGCACTTAGGGAGGTTGAGGTGGTCTGATCACGAGGTCAGGAGTTCAAGACCAGTCTGACCAACATGGTAAAACCCTGTCTCTACTAAAAATACAAAAATTAGCCAGGCATGGTGGCACACACCTATAATCCCAGCTACTCAGGAGGCTGAGGCAGGAGAATCACTTGAGCCTGGAAGGTGGAGGTTGCAGTGAGCTGATACTATAATTTATTATTATTATAAATAATAATTATAATTTCATTATTAATAATAATTATAACATAATTATTATTAATAATTAATAAAGGAAAGAACGTCCTACTTATCATTATAGAAAATTTGAATATTGCACCCATAAACCCAACACATGACATGCAGAAATAACCATTTTTCAAATTTCCCTGCCTTCTTGCAGCTTTAAAAAAAAAAATGGCCATATCTGACATTTTGGGCTGGATGATAAAAAAGAAGGAAAAAATGGCTGTACATATCTCCAAAATATATACAATTCTTAAGTGTTAATAAAAAAATTTAAATGGCATAGTATTTAATTGAACCCTGCTTTTCTTTATCTGATACTTTACAATGATCATTTTTCTTAAGTGTCAAAAATAATGTAAGACTGGGCATGGTGGCTCACACCTGCAATCCCAGCACATTGGGAGGCCAAGGCTGAAAGAACACTGAGCCTAGCATTTTGAGACCAGTCTGGGCAACAGGGCAGAACCCGGTCTCTACTAAAACTACAAAACATTATCCAGGCATGGTGGCATGTGCCTGTGGTCCCAGCTATCTGGGAGACTGAGATGGGAGGATCACCTGAGCCCAGGAGTTAGAGGCTGCAGTGAGTTATGCTGCTGCACTCCAGCCTGGGAAACAGAGCCAGACTCTGCCTCTAATGATTAATAATAATAATAATAATGTAAAACGCTTTTTTTTTGAGACAGGGTCTTCCTTTGCTCTGTCGCCCAGCATGCAATACAATGGAGGGATAATGGCTGAGATTAAAAGCGCATGCCACCATGCCCAGCTGATTTTTGCTTTTTTTTTTTTGAGATGGAGTCTCACTCTGTAGCCCAGGCTGGAGTGCAGTGGCACGATCTTGGCTCACTGCAGCCTCCATCTCCCGGGTTCACTTGATTCTCCCACCTCAGCCTCCTGAGTAGCTGTGACTACAGGCATGTGCCACCAAGCCCAGCTAATTTTTTTTTTTTTTTTTTTTTTAAGTATAGAAAAATAATAAAGACAGATTCTTGCTCTGTCCCCAGGCACCAGGCTAGAGTGCAGTGGTGCAATCTCAGCTCACTGCAACCTCCGCCTCTGGGTTCAAACAATTCTCCTGCCTCAGCCTCCCAAGTAGCTGGGACTACAGGCACACGCCACCGTGCCCAGCTAATTTTTGTATTTTTTAGTAGAGATGGGGTTTCACCATGTTGGCCATGATGGTCTCGATCTCTTGACCTCCTGATCCACCCACCTAGGCCTCCCAAAGTTCTGGGATTTCAGGTGTGAGCCATCACTCCCGGCCTTACATTTTTATACATAAAAATAAGTAAATACAGGCTGGGTGTGATGGCTCAAGCCTGTGACCCCAGCACTTTGGGAGGCTGAGGCAGGTGGATCCCTTGAGATCAGGAGTTAAACACCAGCATGGTCAATGGTGAAACCTGGTCTCTACTAAAAATACAAAAAAAAAAAAAAAATTACCTGGGCGCCTATAATCCCAGCTACTCATGAGGCTGAGGCAGGAGAATCACTTGAACCCGGGAGGCAGAGGTTGCAGGGAGCTGAGATCACGCCATTGCAGTCCAGCCTGGGCAACAAGAGCGAAACTGTCTCATCAATAAATAAATAAACAGACAAATAAATAAATAATCTTTACTTGGGTCCTAGGGTTGACTCTTCAGGGGAAAGAGGAACCATGAGTCAGGGGAATCACCGTTGGTGGGAGAAAGACTGGCTTTCCTCTTGTGCACCTTTTGATATCAGAATTATGTTTTACTGGATTTTCTCTGTGTATCTTTTGATTTCAGAATTTTTATTTTTTTGAAATGGAGTCTCACTCTGTTGCCCAGGCTGGACTCCAGTGGCGTGACCTCGGCTCACTGCAACCTCCGCCTCCTGGGTTCAACCGATTCTCCTTCCTCAGCCTCCTGAATAGCTGGGATTACAGGTGCCCACCACCACGCTCGGCTAATTTTTGTGTTTTTAGTAGAGACGGGTTTTCACCATGTTGGTCAGGATGGTCTTGAACTCCTGATCTCATGATCCACCCGCGTCAGCCTCCCAAAGTGCTGGGATTACAGGCATGAGCCACTGCACTGGGCCCAGAATGATTCTTTAACTTGATAAAAGATACATGTGTCGTTTTTTAAAGTATAGTAACACATACCTCTGTATAACAATCTTAGGTAGTCCCTGTTAGGGGACCAACCACCTATTAGAAACATATCACCTCTCCTTCCACGTACATATGGTTCTTATCACTTCTCCCTTTTCTTATTTTTTATTTTAAAATCAGTTTTTTGGGGGGGGTAGTTTAGGGTGGGGACGAAGGGCACAGTAACTGACTAATCATAGGACACCTGCTCTATTTTGTCCTTGAGTAAATTCTCAGAAAAGCCTTGACAACGCCTGCAGAACTAGACGGCCTAACCAAATAAAATGGCAACACCTGAAGATATTTGTAAAATAACTCTTAGGCCAGGCACGGTGGCTCACGCCTATAATCCCAGCCCTTTGGGAGGCGGAGGCGGAGGCGGAGGCGGGTGGATCACCTAAGGTAGAGAGTTCAAGACCAGCCTGACCAACATGCAGAAACCCTGTCTCTACTAAAAAATACAAA
This sequence comes from Callithrix jacchus, assembly GCF_049354715.1. NCBI lineage: Eukaryota > Metazoa > Chordata > Mammalia > Primates > Cebidae > Callithrix > Callithrix jacchus. The sequence continues at coordinate 49,070,019 of NC_133506.1, forward strand.
AATTAAAAGGCCGAGCACAGTGGCTCACGCCTATAATCCCAGCACTTTGGGAGGCCGAGGCGGGTGGATCACAAGGTCAAGAGATCGAGAACATCCTGGTCAACAAGGTGAAACCCCGTCTCTACTAAAAATACAAAAATTAGCTGGGCATGGTGGCGCGTGCCTGTAGTCCCAGCTACTCAGGAGGCTGAGGTGAAAATATTTCCACCTCAGGAGAATTGCCTGAACCCAGGAGGCGGAGGTTGCGGTGAGCCGAGATCGTGCCATTGCACTCCAGCCTGGGTAACAAGAGTAAAACTCCGTCTCAAAAAAAAAAAAAATACAAAAATTAGCCAGGCGTTGTGCCAGATGCCTGTGATCCCAGCTACTCAGGAGGCTGAGGCAGGGAGAATTGCTTGAACCTGGGAGGCAGAGGTTGCAGTGAGCCAAGATCATGCCATTGTACTCCAGTTTGGGCAACAGAGCAAAACTCCTCCTCAAAAAAAAAAAAAAAATCTTTACGCTATTTGTGGTTTAATCTTAGTTTTTTCACTCATTCTCTAGGCATGTGGGACCTTGAGGATGGCGAATCAGCTACCAGGATGTGTGTGGCTTGAGTGTAGGATTTGCTGTGAGCTAAAGTGTGAGATGCTATTATATGTGCAAGGCAAGGCTTTCTTCACTAGGTCATCTTCTGAAATAGCCCAGGTATATCTCTCTGGAATTAAACCCGGCTGCTGATGGGCTCTTCCTCATACTCAACCAATCATGTGATTAATTTAGATCTGTTCTGAAGTATTTATTTAAATCTATTCTCTCCCTGAGAGGGTGTGGACTTTCCTCATCCTACTATTTCCTTGAAATATTTCCACCTTACATGAATGAGCAATTGCCGTGAAGCAATCTTTCTTCCAAAAAATAGATCATACGAAGTCACACAGATGTAAAAACGATGTGCAATTTGAGCTTTCCTTCAAAGAAGGTAATCGTGATTCTGATTTTAATTTCTGGTATTAAACATTGCAAGATTGGTAATTTGATATCCAGCATGAACTTTGTCCATCTCTATTCTATTTCCTTCTTTATGTTTTTGTTTATTTGTTTATTTATTTTGAGCTGGAGTCTTGCTCTTGTAGCCCAGGCTGGAGTGCAATGGCGCAATCTAAGCTCCATTGCACTCCAACCTCTGCCTCCCAGGTTCAAGCCATTCTCCTGCCTCAGCCTTCCGATTACTTGGGATTACAGGTGCCTGCCACCATGCCCAGCTAATTTTTGTATTTTTAGTATCGAGAGGGTTTTGCCATATTGGCCAGGCTGGTCTCGAACTATTGACCTCAGGTGATCTGCCTGCCTCGGCCTCCCAAAGTGCTGGGATTACAGGTCTGAGCCTCTGTGCTCAACCCTCTGTTCTATTTCAATTCGACATGTCTGACTTGAGGAAATAGGGACTCACGTTGTGATTAGACCAACAACCCAAGCAGGGTTGACTCCTGAAGCCAGACTAGTAACAAAATCAGTCCTGACCTGGCTGGGCATGTAATCCCAGCACTCATGCCTGTGATCCCAGCACTTTGGCAGACTGAGACCGGCGGATCACTTGAGGTCAGGAGTTTGAGACCAGCCTGGCCAACATGGCAAAACCCGTCTCTATTAAAAACGCACAAAAAATTAGCAGGGCACTGTGGAACACACCTATAATCCCAGCTACTCAAGAGGCTGAGAGAAGAGAATTGCTTGAACCCAGGAAGCCGAGGTTGCAGTGAGCCGATATCATGCCACTGCACTCCATCCTGGGTGACAGAGTGAGACTCTGTCTCAAAAAAAAAAAAAGAGGCCAGGTGTAGTGGCTCACGCATATAATCCCAGCACTTTGGGAGGCCGAGGGAGGTGGATCAAGAGGTCAAGAGATTGAGACCATCCTGGTCAACAAGGTGAAACTCCATCTCTACTAAAAATACAAAAATTAGCTGGGCATGGTGGTGCGTGCCTGTAGTCCCAGCTACTCGGGAGGCTGAGGCTGCGGTGAGGATAATTGCCTGAACCCAGGAGGCAGAGGTTGCGGTGAGCCGAGATTATGCCATCGCACTCCAGTCTGTGTAACAACAGTGAAACTCCCTCTCAAAAAAAAAGAATCAGTCCTGACCTAAAACAAAAAACATGAGTGACAAAAATTTTCATTGTGCAATGTTCTCCATCAGAGGAACTGAGGCAGGTCCTATACTTGCTGTCTATATTTTAGAAAATAATTTCATTGCATTTGGGATTCATCCATTCTTTATTCCTATTTTTTTTTTTTTTTTTAAAGATGGCATTTCACCATGTTGGTCAGGCTGGTCTTGAACTTCCAACCTCAGGTGATCCACCCGCCTTGGCCTCCAAAGGGCTTGGATTACAGGCGCGAGCCACCACGCCCAGGCTTGATTTATCCATTCTAAGCAGTTTTTGCTTTGTTAACTGTTTCACCTTAGGAGATTTTTATTTTGAGAACATGTGGTGAACGTTGGAATTTTTTTTCTTCCTCCTCTTTTCTTTCCTTCTGCTTTAAAAGCAAGCTAAACCTGTATGCAATTAGAGTTCAGGGTGACCACAGTAACATTCTCAGCTTTATTTATTGAATTACACAGTCTTTCTTCACTCGATTAACTTCCATTTGCATACCTTCAACATGAGAAACATTTTATTCCATTAATGAGTCATTTGAGACATCTTCAGAGCTTATAGCTCTGAAGCTGGATTCAACCACAGTAATGATGAAAGAATGGATGTCTTCTGTATTAAAACTTAGGGACTGTTTGGGGAGGGGCCTCCCGCCTAGGGCCCCGCCCCTCGCCAATTAAAAAAAAAAAACAACACTTAGAAATTGATTATGTGCAGAGAAAGAGAGACAAATAGAGGTTAGTTTTTTTATTCTAAAAGTGAAATGTGCTCAAATGAATTCAAGATAATATTTGAAATATATTTATTTATGTATTTCTAACTAAAGAAATATAACATTTTTATTCTATGAAGAAATAGGCTATTTCCTTTTGTGCTGCATATAATTAATTTTGAAAGAAGAATAACTCTATATGTTTAATATTTTTATTTATTTTATTTTATTTTAATGTATTTTTTTTGAGACAAGTCTTGGTCTGTTGCCCAGGCTGGAATGCAGAGGTATGATCTCAGCTCACAACAACCTCCACCTCCCAGGTTCAAGCGATTCTCCTGCCTCAGCCTCCCTAGTAACTGGGATTATAGGCACTCCCCACCACACCAGACTAATTTTTGTATTTTTAGTAGAAACAGGGTTTCACCATGTTGGCCAGTCTGGTCTCAAACAGCTGACCTCGTGATCTGCCCACCTTGGCCTCCCAAAGTGCTGGGATTACAGATGTGAGCCACCATGCCCAGCCTATTCTATTATTTTATTATTGTTTATTTTATTTTTAGAGTACAGTGGTGCAATCTCAGCTCACTGCAACCTCCAACTCCCACATTCAAGCAATTCCCTTGCCTCAGCCTCCTGTGTAGCTGGGACTACAGGAACCTACCACCATACCCGGCTAATTTTTTTATATTTTTGGTAGAGACAGTTTCACCATGTTGGCCAGGTTGGACTCGAACTCCTTACTGCAAGTGATCCGCCTGCCTAGGCCTCTCAACCTGCTGGGATTACAGGCATGAGCCACTGCACCTGGCCGAATATTTTTAAATAGGAAAAAAAAAGAGAGAAAAAGAAAGAACAATCTCAATGCTTTTCTCAGAAAGAACAGGAAGCCTCAGGAGGAAGTAGGTGACAGTTTATTTTTCAACAAGCACACATTATCAATGAAATTCCTCTGGAGCTATCAAATTGAAGATTGGAGGATGACAATGTCCAGAGAGCATGAAGGGCTAGGGCTCCTGGCTATTTAGGAATTTTTTTTCAAAGCTATTAATGAAAGCCAATTATTTGCACTTTTCCAGAAGGAAACACTGAGTCATTCATGAAATGATCTAAGATTTCGAAACTTGCTTACACCATTTTTTCCCCTCCTCCTTTCTTACCTGTGCCAAAAACCAAAAAGCCAATTACTCACTGGGGCCTAAATCCAGGGAAACTGCACCAAATTAACTCAGGCCTGGAGTAATTTCACAGACTTGTGATGCCCCAAAGGCTTATTCCTACCAGGATGGTAAACTCTCAAGTGCCTCCCCTGCCCCCGCAGGGTGCCGAGCACAGGGGCCTCGTCCCCACCTCGGAGGGCCTGTGATTAACTGGTTCTGGCTGAGTAATTATTTGGCCATATCCCTGGCCTGCCTCCAAGTTTCAAATGGAACAGCAAAAGGGCGTGGGCCGGCAGATTGGCAGGCCGGTGTTCCTAGGAGGCACTACTTATTTATGGCCAGATCACTACAGAATTTGGCCAGAGATGGGATGCAGATGAGAATGTTTGGCAAGGAAATCCTGACTTCTTGATTCATTTATGGAAAGTTTGCGAGCTTTGGTCAGTAAACCATGTCCAAAACACAGTCAACAAATGTTTGTTTCAGAAATAAACGGTGAGCGAGGTGGTTTTAACCTAGGGACAGCTTCATTCTGTTTCTTTCCTGGTAAGACAGAGTATCTCTAGGTACTTTTTAAAAAAACATTTGAGTGAGGCAAATTCACTAAAAGTCAAACCACTGAAGTTTCTGGTTAGGCCATCAGTGGAGGCTGCCTATTTCATCTTAACAAACAGCTGTAAGTCCATGTAGATAAATAATGTAGACAAGGAAACAATGTTTTGATCCAAACAATACAAAAAAGCTTGGAATTGTGCCGCCTTAACATCACACCTTATGTTTGCATTGTTCTGTTAAAAGGATTTTACAGATACATTATCTTCAAATGTCTCTACAAGGTACAGAGGGGAAGTTGAATGTCCCATTTCACAGATTAGAAAACAGTGGCTCAGAGAGGCCATGACCTTCCTAGAGTCACAATATTGGTGCATTGCAAAGTCCATGCTTAAATCCAAGACCCCTTCCTGGCAAGAGTGCTGACCCCTACCTCTGTCTTGCCCCTTATGAACCGGCTCTGAATGTTCACTTCTGTAGACCTGGACTCTGTGAGCTTGTATGTCCTTTGCTTTTGCATTTTCAACCTGAGCTTTTGGCTCCTAGAATTCACAAGGAATATTCAAGTCTATTTCCACTCCCTACCTTGAAACTCCCGTTCTGTTTTCACAAGAGGGGATGTGCCTTTTTGAGAAGGAAGTGGTCTAGAGTATGGTTTTAGTGTAAAATGGCTTCCTCTTTTTCTCCTTGAATTTATTCTGGTATTATTTTATCCCAGTACTCTTCCCTCCCACCAAAAAAATCCCAAATTCTGCAACACATTTGAGAAACTTAAAAAAAACAACAACAAAAAAACCTTCTCATCCACTAAGATGTTACTAATGATCACCAGTGATTTTTAATTCCCTTTGTCTATGTGTGTATTTTTCAGTTTTTTTTAAAACAATAATATCAGGCAGGCTTTTTTGACACTTAGGGAAAGATTATTTTTAAAAACATTATTTTTGTGTAATTCACACAATGGGTGGTTATTACTAAGACCAGAAGGAAAAAATATCGCAGGAGCTTCATGACAAATCCTTAGGCAGGGTTTAGGTCTCACTCATTTAGAATATGCCTGGTAAGCAGTGGTTAAAAATTGATGATCTCGGGAAGTCTTTCTCAAACGATTTTTGTAAAATACCTAGGAGACCTTGAGCATTCTGTTAGGAAGGTTTACAATCCTGGAGAGAAGGACGGAGGGTGGCGTTCATGAGGGATACTGCCTATTACTCAGCTAAAAGTCCCCTTGACTCTGTCCTCCTCCTCCTCGTGCTGCGAGCTGGGAGGAGTCAGCGTTTTCTCTCCTTAACTGACGTTTTTACTCGGCAGAATACTTGTCTTTTGTGAACATTTTCATTTTCAAAATATGTAAAAGAAAACTTTGTTCTTTAGTAAGTGATTTTCTCCCCCTGGCAAGTTACAAATCCCTCCCTCTCCACCGGAGTTTTCTTATCTCTTATTTACAGAGCAGTAGCCATTTTGGGGAGGGGGGGAAAGTTGTCAGCAACTCACATCCTAACAATGGCAGATATTTTTCTTAAGCACTCACCATGTCCCAAGCGTTCTCCTTAGAGTTTTACACGTTAACTCAGTTAATCCTTAAAACAGCCTTATAGCATGGATGCTATTAGGATCACGATTTTACAGAGGAAGACACTGAGGAACAGAAATGTTAACTAGCCTGCTCAAGATCACACAGCTAAGCACCAAGCTCTGACCTATTTTTCCTTGCTGCCCGGAGGTATTCATGCAGCCTGCAAACCCTCAATGAAGTCTCCATGGCTGGGATTAGCTCTCTAACTTCTGTCCCAGAAGCAGAATTTTTTTCTAATCTCAGGAGTATAGTTGAAAGTCAGAGAGTCTCATTACAGAGACTGAGATTGAAAAGAAAGTTAGAATTCATTGAAAAAGAGGTGTGTGACATTGATCAAGGCCAACATTTTTATTTTTGCCCATGTATACTTCCTTTAAATCTATGAGCCAACTCTGTTGTTACAACACACACATGCAGTGGTTCCCTGGACGGGTCAGGTCAGCTAGAAAACACAACATACGCTTTTGAACAAATAGATTGATTTCCATCTATTTTCAATGCTTACATATTTCAGTTGTAAAATGTTTAAACTTGGAGGATTTCATTCACCAGCTGAAGGACTCATGGTTACTATCTTTAAAAACAGCAATGAATAAGCAAACTAGAAACAAACAGCAAATTAGGCTTAATCATAATGCTTGGGAGAATACATATTTGGCTTAATTATATTTTCTTTTTTTATATTTTTTCTATATATATGTGTGTGTGTGTGTGTATGTATATATATATATATATATATATATATTTATTTATTTATTTATTATTATTATTTTTTTATTAAGACAGAGTTTCAACCATGTTGACCAGGATGCTCTGGATCTCCTGACCTCGTGATCTGCCCGCCCAGGCCTCCCAAAGTGCTGGGATTACGGGTGTGAGCCACCACACCCAGCCTCTTTTTTTTTTTTTTTTTTTTTTGAGACTGAGTTTCGCTCTTATTGCAACCTCCGCCTTCTGGGTTCAAGTGATTCTCCTGTCTCAGCCTCCCACGTAACTGAGATTACAGGTGCATGCTACCACGCCCACTAACTTTTGTATTTTTAATAGAGATGGGGTTTTGCCATGTTGGCCAGGCTAGTCTCTAACTCCCAACCTCAGGCGATCCGCCCACCTCGGCCTCCCAAAGTGCTGGGATTATAGGCGTGAGCCGCTGTGCCCAGCCAATTATATTTTCTAGTTACTCAGATATCCACAAATAAAGGTTTTGTTTCATCTTTACATAATTTATATATCTTAAAATATATATTTATATGCATATATAAATATTTCTTGTACTCTTTTAATATGCAAGAAATGCTTTTCCATCTTTAAACATGTTTAACATGGTAAACATAATTTTTCTATGAAACAAGATTGAATATCAATAAACCACAAGGGGAAAAGATACCATTTTTCATGGAGAATTCACAGTTCTTTAATGCTCTCATTTTGAATCTGAATAATCATTCATGATGAAAGAGAAAGTACAATTTAGTTTCACCCACATGGACTTCATAACATTCCCTGGAAGTTTCCTTTTTCAGACCAAATCCTTAATATCAGTACTATCCTTATGATTTATCTCTTCCTCCTTCTAAAGGGAAAGTAAAAAAAAAAAATTAAAGACTCAGTTTGTAGGCCGGGCGTGGTGGCTCACGACTATAATCCAAGCACTTTGGAGGCCAAGGCGGGCGAATCACCTGAGGTCGGGAGTTCAAGACCAGCCTGACCAACATGGTGAAACCCTGTCTTAAAAAAAAAAAACTATGCCCCGTATAATTTAATTAAGCTTTTTATTCTGTGTATGCTGAGAACACCTGAAGGCTGCCATTTTAAAGTGAACTCCGTGTAAATCCCACAAGAGAAAGTGTAAATGCTTTTATTTGTATGACAAAGTTCAGTGAACTTTTAAATTCTTATTGAGCATAATAGATTTATACTGATAAAACCAGGCCAGGTGAAGTGACTCACACCTGTAGTCCCAGCACTTTGGGAGGCCAAGGCATGAGGATCATTTGAGCACAGGAGTTTGAGACCAGCCTGGGCAACAAAGTGGAACCCTATTGCTAAAAAAAAAAAAAAAAATTAGCTGAATATGGTGGTGCAAACTTGTGGTCCTAGCTACACAGGAGGCTGAGGGTAGAAGGCTTGTTTGAGCCAAAGAGGGCAAGGCTGCAGTGAGCTATGATCACAGCACTGCACTCCAGTCTGGGAAAACGAATGAGCCCCTGTGTAAAAAAAAAATTAAGGAAAAGTCAAACCCCATGATGTAAAAGAGGATGCCAGGCCCCTGCACCAAGAGGTAGTGTTCCCCCACCACAAACAGGAGGCGTTCCAGTCAGGCAATCCTTAACTAAAGGAAAACATAGTAAGCAAAGACAGCCAAAAAAAAAAAAAAAAAAAATCATCTGGCCCAGCGACGTGGCTGACACCTGTAATCCCAGCACTTTGGGAGGCTGAGGCAGGTGAATCACCTGAGGTCAGTAGTTCGAGACCAGCCTGGCCAACATGGTAAAACCCTGTCTCTACTAAAAATACAAAAAAATTAGCCCTGCGTTGTGGCAGTCACCTGTAATCCCAGATACTCATGAGGCTGAGGCAAGAGAATTGCTTGAACCCAGGGGTCGGAGGTTGCCATGAGCCAAGATTGCACACCAGCCTGGGCAACAGAGAGGGACTCCATCTCAAAAATCAAATCAAAACAAAACAAAACCAAAACAAATAAACAAAACAACAATAGTGGTTCTCAACCATTTGTAAGCATTGGAATCATCAAAAGCTTGGTTAAAAATGTACCTTGGCTTGGATGTCCCCAGGAGACTGAGATCTCATACTCTAGTGTCACCCCACGGATGTAGAGGCAGGTGTTCTGGGCTCAGACCTTCTAGAAAGTAACCATGATAAGAATAAATGTTCAATAGAAAACTTGGGCTGAGTGTGGTGGTTCACACCTATAGTCCCAGCACTTTTATTTGCTTGCTTTTGAGCTGGAGTGTGGCTCTTGTTGCCCAGGCTGGAGTGCAATGGCATGACCTTGGCTCACTGCAACCTCCATCTCCTGGGTTCAAAAGATTCTCCTGCCTCAGCCTCCTGAGTAGCTGGGATTACTGGCGTACAGCACCACACCCAGCTAATTTTCCTATCTTTCGTAGGGATGGGGTTTCACCATGTTGGCCAGGCTGATTTTGAACTGACTTCTGGTGATCCGCCCACCTCAGCCTCCAAAAGGGCAGGAATTGAGCCGGGCACGGTGGCTCACGCCTGTACTCCCAGCACTTTGGGAGGTCGAGGCGGGTGGATCACAAGGTCAAGAGATCGAGACCATCCTGGTCAACATGGTGAAACCTCGTCTCTACTAAAAATACAAAAATTAGCTGGGCATGGTGGCGCACGCCTGTAGTCCCAGTTACTCGGGAGGCTGAGGCAGGAGAATTGCTTGAACCCAGGAGGCGGAGGTTGCAGTGAGCCGAGATCGTGCCATTGCACTCCAGCCTGGGTAACAAGAGCAAAACACCATCTAAAAAAAAAAAAAAAGTGCAGGAATTACAGGCGTGAGCCACCATGCCCCCCGGCCCTGCCATCCCAGCACTGAGATGGGAGGGTCATTTGAGTCCAGGAGTTCCAGAGACCCCATCTCTACCAAAATAAACAAAATTAGCCTGGTGTGCCTGTGGTCCTGCTTACTCGGGAGGCTGAGGTCGGAGGATCACTTCAGCCTGGAAAGTCAGGCTCAGTGAGGAAGTGAGGAAGGCAATGAGGTTTCGCCACTGCCCTTCAGCCTGAGCCACAGCCTGTCTCTAATAAAAGAAAAGAGGCCAAGCGCAGTGGCTCACGCCTGCAATCCCAGCACTTTGGCAGGACAGGGTGGGTGGATCACGAGGTCAGGAGTTTGAGGCCAGCCTGACCAACATGGTGAAACCCCATCTCTACTAAAAATACACAAATTAGCCGGGCGTGGTGGTGAGCACCTGTTAATCCCAGCTACTCAGGAGGCTGAGGCAGGAGAATTGCTTGAAGGCAGGCAGAGGTTACAGTGAGCCAAGATCACACCACTGCACTCTAGCCTGGTGACAGAGTAAGACTCCGTCTGAAAAAAAAAAAAAAGAAAAGAAAAGAAAAGAAAACTTGCATAGAGTTTGTAGGTCGGCTTCTCCGCTTGGCACAGCAAACACAATATCCAGGGCCCATGATAATTTTAGGGGCCCACAAAAATATTTTTATTTTAATTTGTTTTAAGGACAGAAGAGAACATGAATAATATTCATATATATAGTAATATAAATTATTCATATATATTCATATATAATATATAGTAATGAATCCAGCCTGAATTATATTTCCTCTTCAGGCCAATGTAGTCATAAAATATAATTTTTAATATCCTTTTATGAAGGAAGGGGTCCACAAAGGCAAATATATCTCAGGCCCTTAAGAGTCATGATTTGGAGGTGGGGTAAGAGTCATAATTTGGCTGTGGATGCTATGGAAACCTGTAAGGAGCCTGGAGGTGGTGGGAGTCTGGATAAGACTTCTAGGTAGGAGGAACCCTTTGAATGGAGACCTGAGAGAATAGAAATCAGCTATGCTAAAGGCAGGGCAGAGGCCTGGCATGGTGGCTCACGCCTATAATCCCAGCACTTTGGGAGGCTGAGGCAGGTGGATTACCTGAGATCAGGAGTTTGAGACCAGCCTGGACAACATGGCGAAACCCCATCTTCACTAAAACTGCAAAAGAAGAGCCGGGTGCAGTGGCTCATGCCTGTAATCCCGGCACTTTGGGAAGGTGAGTTGGGTGGATCACGAGGTCAGGAGTTCAAGACCAGCCTGGCCAACATGGTGAAACCCCATCTCTACTAAAAATACAAAACTTAGGCAGGGCGCGGTGACTCAAGACTGTAATCCCAGCACTTTGGGAGGCTGAGGCAGGTGGATCACGAGGTCAAGAGATCGAGACCATCCTGGTCAACAAGGTGAAACCCCGTCTCTACTAAAAATACAAAAATTAGCTGGGCATGGTGGTGCACGCCTGTAGTACCAGCTACTTGGGAGACTGAGGCAGGAGAATTGCTTGAACCCAGGAGGCGGAGGTTGCGGTGAGCTGAGATCGTGCCATTGCACTCCAGTCTGGGTAACAACAGCGAAACTCCGTCTCAAAACTAAATAAATAAACAAATAAATAAATAAAAATACAAAACTTAGCTAGATGTGGTGGTACGAGCCTGTAATCCCAGCTACTCAGGAAGCTCAGGCAGGAGAATTACTTGAACCTGGGAGGTGGAGGTTGCAGTGAGCCAAGATCGTACCACTGCACTCCAGCCTGGGGCACAAAGCAAGACTCCGTCTCAAAAAATATATATATGTATACATATATATATATATATATATATATCTAAAAGTAGTTAGTCGTGGTGGCTTGTGCCTATAATATCAGTTACTCAGGAAACTGAGGCAGGAGAATCGCTTGGACCAGGGAGGCGGAGGCTGCAGTGAACTGAGATCATACCACTGTACTCCCGCCTGGCCGACAGAGTGAGACACCATCTCAAAAAGATTATAATAATAAATAAATAAATAATAAAGGCAGAACAGAGAGGATGAACACTGAGAAGGTAGAAAAAGGAAGTTTTCTTTTTCTTTCTTTTTTTTTTTTTTTTTCAGACGGAGTCCCACTCTGTCACCCAGACTGGAGTACACAATCTCGACTCACTGCAACCTCCAACTCCTGGGTTCAAGCAATTCCCTTCCCTCAGTCTCCCAAGCAGCTGGGATTACAGGCGTACCACCACACCAACTAAACTTTTGGATTTTTAGTAGAGACAAGGTTTCACCATGTTGGCCAGGCTGGTTTTGAACTCCCGACCTCAGGTGATCTGCCGGCCTTGTCCTCCCGAAGTGTTAGGATTACAGGTGTGAGCCATGGCACCCAGTCAGGAAGCGTTTTCTAAACAGAGGGAACAGGATATGCAAAGCCCCAGGGGTAGGAAAAAACAGGAACATTTGAAGAACTAAAAGAAGACAGTGAGATTTAGAGAAACTGCAGCAAGGACAAGAATAGTGTGAAAAGAAACAGAAGCCAGCCAGTCAATGCTGGGCTTATAGACAGGAGAATATGGGTCTGTTCTTTCCTCTCCTTTGCCTGATCTCTAGTTTGCTTACAAGAGGAGATACACATTTCCTTTTGCCGGATGCAGTGGCTCAACGCCTGTAATCTCAGCACTTTGGAAGGCTGGGGCCAGAGGATCACAAGGTCGGGAGTTCGAGACCAGACTGACAAACATGGTGAAACCCCATCTCTACTAAAATACAAAAAATTAGCACGGCGTGGTGGCACTCGCCTGTAATCCCAGCTACTCGGGAGGCTGAGGCAGGAGAATCACTTGAACCTGGGAGGCAGCAGTTGCAGTGAGCCGAGATTCATGCCACTGCACTCCATCCTGTACCACAGAGGGAGACTCTGTCTCAAAAAAAAATTTCCTTTCATTGGTTTGCAAATTGTATATGAGTATCTACTTTTAGTTATTGTCTTTTTTTTTTCTTTTTCTTTCTTTGAGATAATATCTCACTTTGTTGTTCAAGCTGTACTACAGAGGCATGAACAAGGGGCACTTCAGCCTTGACCTCCTAGGCTGAAGCGATTCTTCCACCTCAGTCTCCCAAACTGCTAGGATTACAGGCATGAGCCACCACACCTGGACGGTTACCATCTTTTTTTTTTTTGAGACGGAGTCTTGCTCTGTCACCAGGCTGGAGTGCAGTGGTACAATCTCGGCTCACTGCAACCTCCGCCTCCTGGGTTCAAGCGATTCTTCCACCTCAGCCTCCTGAGTAGCTGGGACCACAGGCGTGTGCCACCACGCCGGCTAATTTTTGTATTTGTAGAGACGGGTTTCACCATATTAGCCAAGAAGGTCTCAGTCTCTTGACCTCGTGATCTGCCCACCTCAGCCTCCCGAAGTGCTGGGATTACAGACACCAGACACTGCACCCAGCCAGTTACTATCTTTTTAATGCTAATAACCATCTAGGTTTTTGTTGTTTGTTAGGATTTGGAGATATCTCCGAAAAAAGAAGAAAATGTTCAATGTTTCTTCATATAGAATGAACCAATTTGTAAAAAAGAAATGAACTAACTTTTTGTCTTTCAGACGTTTTCTTAGATACTGAGATTTGATAGTTAGGCAGGATAGTCAAATTGTCATCATGACTATTATAATTTGAAATGTTTCCAAAAGCGTTATGTCTGACTGTAAATGTATTCATTAAGACTTTAGTTTCAAAATACTTACTCTTTACTGTTATAGAACAAAGGTAATATGTTTTGGTAACTGGGAGGTAAAAGGAGAATTAAAACTAAATACAGTTTTAAGCTGTTCTCCTTGAGTATTTATGGGGGATTAAATTCTAGGTCCTCCCATAGAAACCAAAATTCACAGATGCTCAAGTCCTTATATAAAATGGAGTAGCATTTATACATAACCTACACATATTCTTCAGTATACTTTGTCATTTCTAGATTCCTTTTTTTTTTTTTTTTTTTTGTGAGACAGAGTCTCACTCTGTTGCCCAGGCTGGAGTATAGCAGTGGTGCAATCTCGGCTCACCACAACCTCTGCCCCCCACCACTCTGTTTAAGCGATTCTCCTGCCTCAGCCTCCTGAGTAGCTGGGACTACAAGTATGAGCCACCATGCCCAGCTAAGTTTTGTATTTTTAGTAGAGACGGGGTTTCACTATGTTGGCCAGGCTGGTCTCAAACTCATGACCTCGTGATCGACCTGCGTCAGCCTCCCAAAGTGCTGGGATTACAGACATGAGCCACTGCACCTGGCCCCAGTTTATTTATTCTTAATATCCTCTAGGCCAGGTACAGTGGCTCATGCCTGTAATCCTAGCAGTTTGGGAGGCCGAGGCAGGTGGATCACTTGAGGTCAGGAGTTCAAGACCAGTCTAGCCAACATGGTGAAACCCTGTCTCTGCTAAAAATACAAAAATTAGTCAGGCGTTGTGGCAGGTGCCTATAATCCCAGCTATTTGGGATTATAGGAGCCAGGAGAATTGCTTGAGCTCCAGAGACAGAGGATGCAGTGAGCCGAGATTGTACCATTGTACTCCAGCCTGACTGACACAGCGAAACTCTGCCTAAAACAAAACAAAACAAAACAGGCTGGGCGGTGGCTCACGCCTGTAATCCCAACACATTGGGAGGCTGAGGTGGGAGGATCACGAGGTCAGGAGTTTGAGACTATCCTGGCCAACATGGTGAAATGCCATCTCTACTAAAAATACAAAAATTAGCTGGGCTTGGTGGTGCACCTGTAATCCCAGCTACTTGAGAGGCTGATGCATGAGAATTGCTTGAACGTGGGGAGGTGGAGGTTGCAGGGAGCTAGGATCATGCCACTGTACTTGAGCCTAGGCGACAGAGGGGAAACTGTCTCAAAAAAAAAAAAAGATTAAAAAAATACAAAATAATAGGCTGGGCGCGGTGGCTCAAGCCTGTAATCCCAGCACTTTGGGAGGCTGAGGTGGGTGGATCACGAGGTCAAAAGATCGAGACCATCCTGGTCAACATGATGAAATCCCGTCTCCACTAAAAATACAAAAAATTAGCTGGGCATGGTGGCGCGTGCCTTTAATCCCAGCTACTCAGGAGGCTGAGGCGGGAGAATTGCTTGAATCCAGGAGGCGGAGGTTGCGGTGAGCCGAGATCGCCTCATTGCACCCCAGCCTGGGTAACAAGAGCGAAACTCCGTCTCAAAAAAAAAAAAAAAAATACAAAATACAAAATATTAGCCGAGTGTGGTGGGTGCACTCCTGTAGTCCCAGCTACTTGGGAGCCTGAGGCAGAAGAATCACTGGAATCTGGGAGGCAAAGGATGCAGTAAACCAACATCGTGCCACTGTGCTCCAGCCTAGACGACAGGCGGATCACCTGAGGTCAGGAGTTCCAGACCAGCCTGGCCAACATGGAGAAACCCCATCTCTACTAAAAATACAAAAAAACAAAATTAGCTTGGCCTGGTGGTGCATACCTGTAATCCCAGTTACTCCGGAGACTGAGGCAGGAGGATTGCTTGTACCCAGGAGGCGGAGGTTGTGGTGAGCCAAGATCATGCCATTGCATTTCAGCCTGGACAACAAGAGCAAAACTCTGTCTCGGAAAAAAAAAAACATATATATATATGTGTGTGTGTGTTTGTGTGTTATATGTGTGTGTATATATATATGCATATATATATATATATATATATATATAGAGAGAGAGAGAGAGAGAGAGAGAGAGGGGGGCAGATGTTGATATGCTGTTAAAAAAGGACAGGGCTGGCAGGGCGCAGTAGCTCACGCCTATAATCCCAGCACTTTGGGAGGCCGAGGTCAAGAGATCGAGACCATCCTGGTCAACATGGTGAAACCCCGTCTCTACTAAAAATACAAAAATTAGTTGGCCATGGTGGCGCGTGCCTGTAGTCCCAGCTACTCAGGAGGCTGAGGCTAAGGCAGGAGAATTGCTTGAACCCAGAAGGCGGAGGTTGCAGTGAGCCGAGAACCATGCCATTGCACTCCAGTCTGGGTAACAAGAGTGAATCTCCATCTCAAAAAAAAAATAAATAAATAAATAAAAATAAAAAAGGACAGGGCCGTATGCAGTGGCTTCTGCCTATAGTTCCAATGCTTTGGTAGGGCAAGCTGGGAGAATCATTTGAGCCCAGGAGTTCAAGACCAGCCTGGACAACATGGCAAAACTCCATCTCTCTCTTTTTAAAAAAAAAATATAAATTTTTTTTGGTGATAGGGTACCAAGTGATCCATCTCTTAAAAAAAAAATTTTTTTTTTTTTTTTGAGACAGAGTTTCACTCTTGTTGCCCAGGCTGGAGTGCAATGGGACGATCTGGGCTCACTGCAAACTCAGCTTCCCAGGTTGAAGTGATTCTCATGTCTCAGCCTCCCAAGTAGCTGGGATTACAGGTGCATGCCATCATGCCCGGCTAATTTTTGTATTTTTAGTAGAGATGGGGTTTCGACATGTTGGCCAGGCTGGTCTCGAACTCCTGACCTCAGGTTGATCCACTTGCCTCAGCCTCCGAAAGTGCTGGGATTACAGGGGTGAACCACCACATCCGGCCAAAAAAAAAACCCACAAAAAAACAAAACAAGACAAAAAACTTTAAAAAATTAGCCAGACACGGTGGTGCTCAGTTGTACTCTCAGCTACATCAGAGGCAGGATAATCCCTTGAGCCCAGGAGTTCGAGGCAGCCGTGAGCTAGAAATGTGTCACTGTATTCCAGCCTGGGTGGTGGCAGAGTAAGACAAAGAGAGAGAGGGAAAAGAAAGAGGGAGGAAGGAAGGAAGGGAGGGAGGGAGGGAGGGAGGGAGGAAGGGAGAGAGGAAGAAAGGGAGGGAGGGAGGAAGCAAAGGAGGAAGGAAAGGAAGGAAAAGAAAAAAGAAAGAAAGAAAGAGAGAAAGAGAGAAAGGAAAGGCCAGGCACAGAAAGAAAGAAAAGAAGAGGAAAGAAAAGGAAAAGACAAGAAAGTCTGGCACAGTGCTTCATGCCTGTAATTTCAGCATTTTGTAGACCGAGGCAGGACAATTGCTTAAGGGCAGGAGTTGAGACCAGTCTGGGCAACATAGCAAGACCCTGTATCTACAGAAAAATTTAAAAAGTTATCCAGGCATGGTGGCACAGCCACTCGGGAGACTGAGGTGGAAGGATCACCTGACCCTAGGAGATTGAGTCTGCAGTGAGCCATGATCATGCCATTGCCCTCCAGCTTGGGCAACAGGGCAAGACCCTGTCTAAGAAAGAAAAAAAAGGAGGAGAAGAAAGATGAAGAAAAAGAAGAGAAAGAAGAAGAAAAAGAAGGAGAAGAAGAAGCAGGAGAGGAAGAAGGAGAAGGAGGAGGAGGAGGGGGAGGTGGAAGAGGAGGAAGAGGGAGAGGAGAGAAGGAGGAGGGGGAGGGGAGAAGGAAAGAAGGAAGGAAGGAAAGAAGGAAAGAAGGAAGGGAGGAAGGAAGGAAAAGGGATAGGTTGAACAGGGATTGTGTGTGTGTGTAATATTTGATAGCATGCTCAGGGAAGTACTCCCTAAAACAGGGGTCGGCTAATCATGAATTGACGCCAAATCCAGCCTACTGCCTTTGTACAATGGCAAGCTAAGAATGCTCTTACATTTTTAAATAGCTGAAAGAAGTCAAAAGAATAATGCTTTATGATACCTGGAGTAACTTATGTGACATTCTATTTCAGTGCCCATAGATGAAGTTTCTTTTCTTTTCTTGACACCAAGTCCAGATCTGTCTCCCAGGATGGCGTGCAGTGGCGCAATCTCAGCTCACTGCACCCTCTGCCTTCTTGGTTCAAGCGATTCTCCTGCCTCAGCCTCCCGAATAGCTGGGATTACAGGCGCATGCCACCACACCTGGCTAATTTTTGTATTTTTAGTAGAGATGGGGTTTTGTCTTGTTGGCCAGGCTGGTCTTGAACTCCTGACCTCAGGTGACCTACCTGTCTCAGCCTGCCAAAGTGCTGGGATTACAGGCATAAGCCACTGTGCCCAGCTGTATAGAATGAAGTTTTATTGGAGCACAGCTATGCTCATTGGTTTACTTACTGTCTGAGGTTGCTTTTGCCTGACAAGGGGAGAGTTGAGTATCTGCCACAAAGACCGTGCACCCTACAGAGCTTAAAATATCTACTCTCTTTTGTTTGGGATGGAATTTTGCTCTTGTTGCCCAGACTGGAGTGCAATGGCGCCATCTTGGCTCACTGCAACCGCTGCCTCCTGGGTTCAAGTGATTCTCCTGCCTCGGCCTCCTGAGTAGCTGGGACTACAGGCATGTACCACCACACCCGGCTAATTTTTTGTGTTTTTAATAGAGATGGGATTTCTCTGTGTTAGCCAGGATGGTCTCAGTCTCCCAAACTCAGGTGATCCGCCTGCCTCAGCCTCCCAAAGTGCTGGGATTACAGGCGTGAGCCCCAAATGCTTGGCTACAAGGTAACTTTCTGTAGGACTCTTACCAACAAAGAGAATCGACTTTCATCTATTCCTACAGCAAAAGCACCTTGGAGAAGGAAAAACGAGAAAAAATGAGCAGTTATGTTGAAAGGATAGAACTTGGAGGGGCAAAACTCTGTCTCAAAAAATAAATAAATCACTGGGCGCGGTGGCACGTGCCTGTGCTCACAGTTACTCGGGAGGCTGAGGTGGGAGGATCGCTTGAGCCCAGGAGTTCTGCGCTGTAGTGTGCTATGCTGATCTGGTGTCCTCACTAAGTTCTGC
This sequence comes from Callithrix jacchus, assembly GCF_049354715.1. Classification (NCBI taxonomy): domain Eukaryota; kingdom Metazoa; phylum Chordata; class Mammalia; order Primates; family Cebidae; genus Callithrix; species Callithrix jacchus. The sequence continues at coordinate 49,088,416 of NC_133506.1, forward strand.
ATCAATATGGTGACCTCCCGGGAGCGGGGGACCACCAGGTAGCCTAAGGAGGGGTGAACTGGCCCAGGTCGGAAACGGTGCTGATCAGTAGTGAGATCTCGCCTGTGAATAGCCACTGCACTCCAGCCTGGGCAACATAGCGAGACCTCGTCTCTAAAAAAATAATAATAATAAATAAATAAAAATAAATAAGTAAATAATAAAGTCTGTTAATTTAAAAAATGAATAAATGCTTAAAAGGCACTCTGTCTAATGAGTACAAAAATTGGGAGGAAAATGACCCTGCACTGTTCCACGAATAGGAAATGGAAACATTTTTGGGCATATGTATCTGCTGAGAGAGTGAGGTGAAAAACAATACCAGCCACCCTTCTTTAATTTGGATTGACCCACTGTTTTTGATTATGAATAGCAGGTGGCTTTGCTATGGTTTTATTGTTGTTGCTCTTTTTTTTTTGATGGAGTCTCACTCTGTCACTCAGGCTGGAGTGCAGTGGTGAGATCTCAGCTCCCTGCAACCTCTGCCTCCTGGGTTCAAGCGACACTCCTGCCTCAGCCTCCTGAGTACTGGGATTACAGGAGCATGCTACCATGCCCAGCTAATTTTTGTATTCTCAGTAGAGACAGTTTCACCATGGTGGTATGGCTGGTCTCAAACTCCTGACCTTGTGATCTGCCCGCCTCAGCCTCCCAAAGTGCTGGGATTACAGGCGTGAGCCACCACGCCCGGTCATTCCTTGTTAATATTAGTATTTTGTTATCCCAAAGAAAGCTCTCAGAGACTCTTAAAAGAGTATCAAATGTTTTAACAACTGACAAACCTCAGACTTCCTGTATTTCTGTAACTTGCAGTTTTCCCTTCCTTCTTCTTTTAATTTGTTAATATCTCTGGGGCCACAGGCTCTCAATCTGTCCCAGGTCTCTAACTAGATCAGTGGATCAAAGGTGAGGCTTTGCTAAGTAATCAGGGTAATTTCATCTGTGTAGCAAGCTATTAAAAACAGACCTGCAGGGTTTTTCAAGGACAACCAAGGTATTGATTTGGCAACCAAAAACTCCTGTAGTGCAAGCAATAATACGCCAGGGCCAGAGTTTCCAACACTGCCACTCCTCCTTCCTCTCCCTGTCCCTAGTGACATCACAAAAGGCTCAGCTAAGGCCAATGCTCCAGCTCCTGGGACCCTGCTCTAGTCTTCAGAAAGGAATGTCACTGTTATAAATTAGACAAAGGAAAAAAAAAACAAAACCTCATTTCTTTAATGATTTTTTTTAAAGAGCTTTGTTTTCCAACGCATAATTGTTCTTTCTATTCATTATACCTTTATGTAGACTTTGTTTTTTCCTTTAAAGAATACACTTCTTATGTAATTTGTCTTGCATTTCTGGAATGAGGAACTTTTCTGCTCATATTGTTGTTAAAACCTAGACAAGACGCCTGTGTGATAGATCACCCTGAGCCTTGGAAGGAAATGATTCACCACAATACTGTAACCGAAAGTCTTCTAACACCAGGGCTGGAAGGCAGGTTATGAACCGCATTACCTGCACGCAGCAGTGGAAGGCAGCCAGAGGTTCCCTTGGCCTGCCTACCTCACTTCGCCAGCTTTGTTCCTGTTCTGTTTCCTCCGACTCAGTAGCAGGATGCTGGGAACTCATCCTCCATTTTTTTTTTTTTTTTTTTTGAGACGGAGTCTCGCTCTGTTGCCCAGGCTGAAGTGCAGTGGCGAGATCTTGGCTCACCTCAACCTCTGTCTCCCGGGTTCAAGTCATTCTCAAAATTCAAAAAATTAGTCGGGCTTGGTGGTGGGTGCCTATAATTCTAGCTACTCAGGAGGCTGAGCCAAGAGAATGACAGGGTTTCACTATCTTGGCTAGCCTGGCCGAGGCTGATCTCGAACTCCTGACTTCATGATCCACCTGCCTCAGCCTCCCAAAGTGCTGTGATTACAGGTATGAGCCACTGTGCCCAGCTCATCCTCCATTTTTAAGTTTTAAAAGAAACCCACAAATTTGTGATTTTCTTTTTTTACACTGAGTTTGCTCTTGTCCCCCAGGCTGAAGTGCAATGATACAATCTTGGCTCACCGCCACTTCTGCTCCCAGGTTCAAGGGATTCTCCTGCCTCAGCCTCTTGAGTAGCCAGGATTACAGGTGCCCACCACACACCTAATTAATTTTTGTATTTTTAGTAGAGATGGGGTTTCACCATGTTGGCCAGGCTGGTCTTGAACTCCTGACCTCAGGTGCAATCCCAGCACTGTGAGAGACCGAGGTGAGTGGATCACCTGAGGCTAGGAGTCCTAGACCAGGCTGATCAACATGGAGAAACTCCGTCTCTCCTAAAAATACAAAATTAGCCAGGCATGGTAGTGTCTGTCTATAATTCTAGCTACTCGGGAGGCTGAGGCAGGAGAATCGCTTGAACCTGGGAGGTGTAGGTTGCGGTGCAACAATATCATGCCTTTGCACTCCAGCCTAGGTAACAAGAGAGAAACTCCAAATCAAAAAAAAAAAAAAGAAAAGAAAAAGAAAAATTATGCAAACATTTTTTTCATCTTTAGTATATTTTAAAGTTGAAAATTCATCACAATTGATAGGAAATGATGAGTATTTTATACATTGAGATTCAAGTTGTTACCTTTTAAATTTTTATTTTATTTTTAGAGATGGGGTTTCACCTTGTTGGCCAGGCTGATCTTGAACTTCTGACCTCAGGTGATCCACCTGCCTCGGCCTTTCAAAGTGCATGAGCCACCATGCCCGGCCTCAAGTTGTTACTTTTATTCTATTTATGCCACAGGGAAGGAATCAGATCCCACAGATGCGGTGGGAAGCATCCATGTGTTTGAATAAATATGCTGAAACCAAGCAGGGCCACAATATGACTTTCATGGGTCCCTTAAATAAAATACAAATGTGTATTTTGCAACTGTATTGGTATAAAACACACACGCACACACACACACATCGCTGGGCTCAGTGGCTCATGCCTGTAGTTACTCAGGAGGCTGAGGCAGGAGAATCACTTGAATCTGGGAGGTGGAGTTTGCAGTGAGCCGAGATCACGCTATTGCACTCCAGCTTGGGCAAAAGAACAAGACTCCATCTCAAAAAAAAAAGAAGAAAGTAGATGTAAAAACATGGCTTATTGGCCAGAATTGCATTGTCTACCCACTCCTAAACAAATGGTTCTTAATCAGGTGAAATTTTGTCCTCCAGGGACAACTGACCATGCCTAGAAACACTTTTCATTGTTACAAGATGGGAGAGAGGCTGGGCGTAGTGGCTCATGCCTGTAATCCTAGAATTTTGGGAGGCCGAAGCAGGCAGATCACTTGAGGTCAGGAGTTCAAGACCAGCCTGATCAGCATGGAGAAACCCCATCTCTACTAAAAGTACATAATTAGCTGGGCATGGTGCTGTACGCCTGTAATCCCAGTTACTCAGGAGGCTGAGGCAGGAGAATCACTTGAACCTGGGAGGTGTGAGTCTGCAGTGAGCTGAGATCACGCCATTGCACTCCAGCCTGGGCAACAAGAGTAAAACTCAGTCTCAAAAATAAGTAAATAAATAATAATTAGAAAAAAAAAAAACAGAGGGGAGAGAGGGATGTTGCTACTGGCATCAAGTGGGTAGAAGCCGGGAACGCTACTAAACATCCTCTGCGCACAGGACGCCCCCCACGGCAAAGAATTATCCTGCCCCAAATGTCTATAAAGCTGATGGTGAGAAACCCTGCTCTAAACCAATCAACCCTGCTCTAAAGCAAGAAGAATGGAACATCCAGATTTTAGTGTTAGATAATGGAGTTTTACCTTTCCGGACAAGGGAGAGTCAAGTTTCCTCTCTGAAGATGTAACAACACATTATCTGAAAAGAGGCAGTTTTGTGAGCAAAGAATATAAGAAGGTGATTGCATTGTGTAAGAAACCGAAGTGCCTGCCACCTCAATCTACATGGGAAACAGAGAGAGCAACATATGAACTAATAATGTTTACTTATGTGTTTAAAGTATGGAAAAGAACTCCACCAAACTGTTCACGTCATTAGCTGGGGAGAGGTAGATTTTCAAGAGATTTTTATTTTCCTTATTTGTACTGACTAATATTTTTTCATGTGTTCTGTAGTGATTGTGTCTTTTTTATTTTTATTTTTTGTAGAGACAGGGTTTCACCATGTTGGCCAGGATGGTCTCGCTCTCTTGACCTCGTGATCCTCCCACCTCGGTCTCCCAGAGTGCTGAGATTACAGGTGTGAGCCACCGAGCCCAGCCGTGATTGTGTCTTTTATTATCACAAAGAGACTTCTGGCCAGGTGCAATGGCTCACACCTGCAATCCCAACACTTAAGGAGGCTGAGGAGGGAGGATTGCTTGAGGCCAGGAGTTTGAGACCAGTCTGGGCAACACAAAGACCCCATCTCTACAAAATATTTAAAAATTAACTGGTTGTGGTGGTGTGCACCTGTAGTCCCAACTAGTCTGGAGGCTCAGGTGGGAGAATCTCTTGAGTCCAGGAGGTTGATGCTGTAGTGAGCCAAGATCATCACTGCACTCTACCTGGGCAACAAAGCGAGTCCCTATCTTCAAAAAAAAGAAGAAAAGAAAATCTTCTAATAAATATTTTAGTAATATTTCAGTAAAATTTGGCAAGAATACAGTTCTTCACTTTTTTCACTATGCTGCTCTTTTCTAAAATCAATCGATAAAATTTAAAAATTGGAGCCGGGTACCGTGGCTCAACCCTGTAATCCCAGCACTTTGGGAGGCTGAGGTGGGTGGATCCCAAGGTCAAGAGATAGATAGAGACCATCCTGGTCAACATGGTGAAACCCATCCCTACTAAAAATACAAAAATTAACTAGACATGGTGACATGTGCCTGTAATCCCAGCTATTCTCCTGCCTCAGTCTCCCAGCTACTTGGGGACTGAGGCAGGAGAATCACTTGAACCCAGAAGACAGAGGTTGCAGTGAACCAAGATCATGCCACTGCACTTCAGCCTGGGTGACAGAGCAAGACAGTCTCAAAAAAAAAAAAAAAGAGAGAGTGGGCTGTGACAGATGGATGACAATCCATTGAAAGTAGGTCTCGGCCAGGTGTGGTGGCTCATGCCTGTAATCCAAGCACTTTGGAGGCCAAGGCGGGCGGATCACCTGAGGTCGACAGTTCAAGACCAGCCTGACCAACATGGTGATACCCCGTCTTTAAAATGAATAAATAAATAAATAAATAAAAGAAATTAGGTCTCGCCCATCTAGGTCAATCTGGGCAGCTGCTTATTTCTGTAAATAAAGTTTTGGCTGGGCGCAGTGGCTCAAGCCTGTAATCCCAGCACCTTGGGAGACCAAGGCAGGTGGATCATGAGGTCAAGAGATCAAGACCATCCTGGTCAACATGGTGAAACCCTGTCTCTACTAAAAATACAAAAAAAAAAATTAGCTGGGCATGGTGGTACGTGCCTGTAATCCCAGCTACTCAGGAGGCTGAGGCAGGAGAATTGCCTGAACCCAGGAAGCGGAGGTTGCGGTGAGCCAAGATCGTGCCATTGCACTCCAGCCTGGGTAACAAGAGCAAAACTCCGTCTCAAAAAAAATAAAATAAAGTTTTATTGGAACATAGTTGAGCCCATTCATTTACATATTGGCTATGGCCTCTGTTCCACTTGTAGTTCAATAGTTGAGACAAAGACTCTAGCACTCAAAGACTAAAATAGGTATTAGCTGATGCTTTGCAAAATGTTTACTGGCCCCTAATCTAAAGTTTTTAGTACAGTTACTTGCATCTGGAAGATACCTGCTATTTATATGTTAAGTAAACTCAAAGGCAAAGATCAGCTTCTGTTTATCATTCTTCATTTCCCTGTGTCCAGCAAAGGACTTGCACATATAACGGGTGTTTTGTAAAATATAAAGGTAACATGGCTGGGCGCGGTGGCTCATGTCTGTAATCCCAGCACTTTGGGAGGCTGAGGCTGGCAGATCACCTGAGGTCAGGAGTTTGAGACCAGCCTGGCCAACATAGTGAAACCCCATCTCTCTAAATATATATATATAAAGGTAACATAATTCGTGATAAGAAAATATAACTGTCATGATATAGCATTCAGAGAAAGCTGATAAATAGTAAAACTTTGGGCACGTTTCAATTTAAAATAATCCCAATTTACTTTTTTAGTATTCTGCAATTTCAGGTACAACCGAAATAATTATATAATATTGGAATGCCATTCAATTGGCTTGTATTTATATGAAGAGAAGTTGGTCGATGTGAAAGGAGACCAACTTTACCATCTTTTATTATTTTTGAAGCTATAATGATCATAAGATAAAATGTAAATACATTCTGCAAACTTCAAATACTGTGTTTTAATGGCCTAAACTCCTGGTGGGTGCATCATAGGGTAGAGACAGAATAAGAAAGAGGGCAGAGGCCAGGTGCAGTGGCTCACACCTGTAATCCCAGCACTTTGGGAGGCTGAGGCAGGCAGATCACTTGAGGGCAGGAGTTTGAGACCAGCCTTGCCAACATGGTGAAACCCTGTCTCTACTAAAAATTTAAAAAAAATTTAGCCGGCTGTGGTGGCAAGTGCCTGTAATCCCAGCTACTCAGGAAGCTGAAGCAGGAGAATTGCTTGAACCTGGGCGGCAGAGATTGCAGAAAGCTAAGATGGGGCCACTGCACTCCAACCTGGGTGACAGAGGAAGACTCTGTCTCAAAAAAAAAAAAAGAAGAAGAAGAAGAAAGAGGGCATAAAATGCATGGAGGGAGATGTCATTAGCTCCCCACTCCAGCTGAAACTCAGTTCAAGCAAGTCAGACTTAGTGGCTCACCCCTGTAATTCCAGCACTTTGGGAGGCCGAGGTGGGTGGATCATGAGGTCAGGAGTTCAAGACCAGTCTGGCCAATGTAGTGATTTTAGTTTCTCTACTGAAAATACCAAAAGTTAGCCAGGCATGATGGCATGCACCTATAGTTTCAGTTACTTGGAAGGCTGAGGCAGGAGAATTGCTTGAACCTAGGAGGCGGAGGTTGCAGTGAGCTTAGCCGAGATGGGGCTACTGCACTCCAGCCTGAGTAGCTGGGACTATAGGTGCAGGTGTGAGCCACCATGCCTGGCCTTGGGGAGAATGTTAACTTCTAAGTAGAACTTAACCAGAGACAACACTCAAGAATTCTCAAGAGCAGCAGGCATGGTGGCTTCCCCATGCCAGCATCTTGGGAGGCTGAGGCCAAGGATCCCTTCAGCCTAGGAGTTCCAGATGAGCCTGGGCAATGTAAGGAGACCTCATCTCTCTCTTACTTTTTTTTTTTTTTAGGCTGGTCTCGAACTCTCTACCTCGGGTTATCCGCTTGCCTCAGCCTCCCAAAGTGCTGGGATTGTAGGCGTGAGCCACGATGTCAGGCCAATGTTTATGATTTAAAAAAAATAATAAAAGCCTTTCTGGCGGTGACGACCTACCCACCAGAACATGCCTCTCGCAAAGGATCTCCTTCATCCCTCTCCAGAAGAGGAGAAGAGGAAACGCAAGAAGAAAAGCCTGGTGCAGAGCCCCAGTTCCTACTTCATGGATGTGAAATGCCCAGGATGCTATAAAATTACCCCGGTCTTCAGCCAGGCACAAACGGTAGTTTTGTGTGTTGGCTGCTCCATGGTCCTCTGCCAGCCTACAGGAGGAAAAGCGAGGCTTACAGAAGGATGTTCTTTCAGGAGGAAGCAGCACTAAAAGCACTCTGAATCAAGATGAGTGGGAAACCATCTCAATAAACACATTTTGGATTAAAAAAAAAAGAAAAAACCCTGTTCATTTAAACAATCATTATCATTTCTAGGTATTTTATGAGGAAAGGGCTTACACAGTCGTTTCTGTAACTAATAAATTATTCTTCTGCTTCCTTAGAGTGAATTATGCACAGTTACATGTTACATGGTAGTATTCTTTTTGGAAAATGTTTATCTAAATCACCATGGGGTATGTTCATCCCTCCACGTGTTCCTTTGTTCAGTTGTGCAGTACCTACCTTAGCATGTATAAACTTTGGTAAATACGATCACTGCTTTCTGGTTAAGTTCTGTGGAAGAAGGCAGAAACAAAATTACACCTCCCTTGTCCCTGGTTGAATTCAGAGTACACAGACTTCTCTTTCCCCTTTTTTAAAATAAGTATCTTGGCAGTTGAAAACAGGTGCTAATTCATTTCATTCACGATATGAAAAAGATCAATGTACATTTGAAACTCTCTTCAGAGCAGAAAATTGTTAAGCTTGAACAAAACAGAAAACAGAGTCCTTTTCTAAATATAGCAACGTCATATGACCCCACTGGTCTTTGTACTCAGAGAATTAAGGTATTAGACAAATTGCTCCATGGATGCAGCATGTCTTACTCTGGGGAAGAGGAACTATGACCAATCAGCACAGATATTAATATAAATGTTGGGCTTGTGTCTGTCCTTTTTGATCTAAGGAAATACACTTTAGAATGTTGCCGGGACGTCCCCACATGACAGCTTGTCATCTGTGTAAACTTTCCCACTGCACACAGAAAACAGTTCTTCCATCGCTTTGGTTTTATTTTTATACCCACTTTCACAGCAGTCGATATTTAAACACTTTTCACACAGTAGACTTTTTTTTTTCTGTTTCCTCCTTTAACTGTGAGGTCTCAAACTGATGCTAATTCAGTTTTGTCGGTTATCATGATCCTTTATGACATTATATAGTCCTCAACTTAGGTCCTCTGTAATTAATCTCTGTGAACTCGGTGTTCTGTTTGTTTTATAAACAACTCTTTATAGGGTAATTTGGACATGTATCTTTAAAGCTTTTAGTGCTTTTTAATTTTTTTAATGTTTATTTTTAAACATTAAAAAGTTTAGTGCCTAAACATCAAGTTTACTGCTTATCTGGGAGAAATTAAAGATTAAATTGGGAGTGAAATGTTCAAACGCTGTCACATTTGAATGTGTTTATCTGTAAGCTACAGTTCTTAACACCACCATTCTATTTTGCAGGAGGTAAATCTTTCCAGCCAAGCAAGGGTTTGCAAAGCCAGGGGTAGTCAGTAAGGGCCGATACTTATTAAAATTGAGAAAAGCAAGCTCGGGGAAAAGCAGCTGTTCTCACACTGCTATCAGCATTTATCAGGGGGGAATTTTCTGTGTTTGCCCTCTGGGCCCACGGGAGGGAAGGACTAGAAGGAAGTAACTAGGATGACTGCATATATGAAGGAAGCAGAGGCCTCAGCTGGTTGCTAAAAAATCAATTTAAGAACTAAATAATGGAGCTCAGGCATACAGCAAGTTGTGGACTGAGAATCTGGATTCAGGATTAGGGTGTTTCTACTTGGAAATTTACCACCCAATTCTCTGGAGCTGCCTTGGATCTTTTTTTTTTTTTTTTTTTTTTTTTGAGACAAGGTCTCAGTATGCCTCCCAGGCTGGAGTGTAGGGGTGTGATCTCAGCTCACTGCAACCTCTACCTCCCAGGTTCAAGTGATTCTCCTGTCTCAGCCTCCCAAGTAGCTGGGATTACTAGTTATTACTGGTTTGGGCCAGCACACCCAACTAATGTTTGTATTTTTAGTAGAGATGGAGTTTCACCATGTGGGCCAGGTTGGTCTCGAACTCCTGACGTCAGGTGATCTGTCTGCCTCCACCTCCTAAAGTGTTGAAATTACAGTCATGAGCCACTGATTCTGGCTTTGGATTAAGGATACCCACTGATTAGTTTCAGATGTCCCTTATGAAATCCATTTCTTCATAAACCTTTTACTCCATATTGAATTGTCTTTTACAATTAGAGTGCATTTCTGTATTATTATATACTTAAAAGTATTTGTTAAACTATGTATTTTTGACAAATGAATCAAAAGATTCCAAATTAAAAAAACAAAAACAAAAACACTCTTTGCAAAATAGGCTTCCCAAAAAGAAAAAAAAAATAGCCTTCCCAAAGTCAGATTAAAAGTTGAGTTGGGACAGGCGGATGGCGGGCACCTATAATCCCAGCTACTAGGGAGGCTGAGGCAGGAAAATCACGTGAACCTGGGAGGCGGAGGTTGCAGTGAGCTGAGATGATTGCCCCACTGCATGCACTCTATCCTGGATGAAAGAGCAAAACTCTGTCTCAAAAGTAAAAAAGTTGAGTTGGTCTCTATGACCTTTGCTTGTCTTTAAAAAAATTAAACACACTGCTTTTTTGGAATGTCCCTTGCAAAATGATAAATCATAATTTTATCAACTTCTCCAGAGGCCCTCAAAACAAAAGGAAAAAGTTAAATTAAGTTCAATTGCCCTGTAAATTCATCCTAAAAGGTAACATTTTTTGAAATGTATAGCATTTAAAGAACCTCAGGGCAGGGTGTGGTGGCTCAGGCTTGTCATCCCAGCACTTTGGGAGGCTGAGGTAGATGGATCATCTGAGATCGGGAGTTGGAGGCTAACATGGCAAAACTCTGTCCCTACTAAAAATACAAAAATTAGCCGTGGAGGCTGAGGCAGGAGAATCACTTGAACCCAGGAGGCGGAGGTTGCAGTGAGCCGAGATCACGTCACCACCCTTCATCCTGGGTGACAGAGGCTCCGTCAATAAATGAATAAATAAGAACCGAGAACACAGCTTTCCTTTTTGAATGCTGAATGAGGATCCCTGGCCAGAGAGAAACTTGGGCAGATACCGGTCACGATTCACCAGGAGTGCTTCGGATTCAGGGTTTTACTTCCTTAATTGCAGAACTGAAGCTGGTGAAGTGTTGACTGATCAAGAGTTAAGAATTTCAAAGTTAAGGAAGTGGTAAACTCATTTCCAAGGGTTGTCTTCCCAAACTACTCCTGCTCCTAATACATGTAGCATTTTCCTAGTCTGAGTGTTTTTTCTCTCTGTTTCTCTTTAATAACCTCAAGTACTTCATAGTTCATTAATATTCAAGAGAGTTTTGTAGTTTACTTAGTAAAATGTCGAGCACCTCCAGAAGGGAGAGAATTTCCCCAACATAGTTTTGGACGTTTTCTGCCTTTTTTGTGAAATCTCCCTGAAGCTTAGCCCTGACTTCACTTCTGATTAATCACTTGGGCTCACAAGATAATTCAGGAACCACGCCCCATCGGCAGTGAACTATCTTTAGGAGATGAATTTAGTAAAACTCCCTGTTTGATTACCTGTGTTTGATACAGTTCAGCATTTTTCTAATACAATTAGAGATATTTAAAACTTTCCAGTAAAAGGAGAAGGTGGATTTTTAAAAAATCCACCATATGTCTCTAATTATTTTCATTTTATCTAAAGAATGGGGAATTTAACATCTCCAGAAATATCTGGCTTCCTTTTTTTTTTTCTTATGTAGTCAGTAGGTCCAAAAACCCCCACATGTAGTAATAGGAAGTGAACATATTACATGTTTTTAAAAATGTGGTCATATATGCATCATTTAAACCTGAATTCCTTAAACTGTGTTTCTATAGACTTTTCATTGTATATTTTCACACACACACATATATAAAATATATGTTTATACATACATAAATACTTAGGCACAGTGAGGTTATTGAGAAAGTAGTCTTGGAATCCAGATACTAAAACCACAACACTTTAGAATTGGAAACCATACAATTTTGTTTATCCCAGCTCTATCATTATACAAAGGAATACTTGGGCTGAGAGAAGTTATTTAGCTTGCTTGAACATCTTTGGATTCTGGTCCTGGATTTGCCACATAATAAATATTGGACTTAACCTTGAGGGTTTCTGTTTCCTCATCTGTAAAATAGGTCCATTGGAAGACATTAATTCAGTTGAATGGGTCTGATTTTGCAAGCACGGGTTTTGGAGCATGCAGAAAAGGATGACGTTCAGGAGTCCAAATGACTAGTCAGCCCGACCTTTTTAACCAATGGATTCATTTATTTTGGCCCTGGACAGGTATTAGCTGTCCTTATCTAAAAGGTTGACTTCTGGCAGCTTGGGTTTCCCCACACTTTTGGTTCTGTGTATTTTCACCAGCCCTCGACTCAGAAGAATCCAATTAGAGGCAATTCCTTTAGTGCAAGTGGCAGCAAATACTAGACTATCCAGAATTGTCAGAATCTTGTTTCCTGCTTCATCCAGCCGTCCTGTCTCCATTTTACATAGTTTTCAGCTTTGCTGGAGAAATAAACCTGTGGTACTTTTAGGAATTTCCTCAGCCACTCATCATTTCAGGCGGAACATTAATGATTTATCCAGCAAAGGTTATTAAAATTGACTGTAGTCTCTGAAGAAAGGATAGTTTGTCAAACCCACATCTTAAGACTAATTGGATATATTTTGCATGAATTGTGATTAATGCAAGGTAATTTCAGAGGATGGCTTTTGCTAATTAATAAATCAATCACACTGACTCATCTTGGTAGACTGAACTTTAAAAGTTCATTACTGACTTGCTCAAAACCAGAATCCCATGCACACATAGTTTAGTGGTTTAAGGCAATTCTTAAGAAAGCAAACAGATTGAGCAATACTTTAATTCAGAAACAAGTTGCTTAATGTGTGCTGTCTAAAAATAACATGCTTGAGAAAGAAAAACTATAAAATACAGGCAATACACTAACATATTCCTGCTTCTTGATTGATTTCACATTTACAACAAAGCTTATATTATTAGAAAAGATTTGGAAAGGTCATATGAAAACATCACACTACCAGTAGAAGGATTTCTGAAGCAGTCAAGGGCACCAACTTTACCTAAAACAACAAAACAAAACAGAAAACGTAACCAAGTTGTTATAAATTGTCTGCTCTAAAGTTCTAGAGATCTTATGGAATAAATGCAGGTGATTTTTTTTTTAACTTCTGCCCAATGAGAAGTTTAGTTATTTAAAAAGCCACTGGAATTGAGCTTTCATGAAGGTAAAAATGGCTTGTGTTTTTTACATCACTTTGAAAGGGACAGACATGCCCTTCAACAGAAAGCAATAAGCTGCCATTCAAAGAATGAAGTTTCCCTGCAGCTAATGGCAGTGGGATCTGAATCAGATAATACACATACTTAGAATCTTTAGGACCAAAACCACACACACACACACACACACACACACACACACACACACAAAAGGCAAAGCAGAGCAAAAAAAAAAAAAACACAAAAACAAAAACAAAAAAACCCAAACCAAAACGAAACAGGAAGTGTCATTCAAGCCTTGTATGAATTAAACCTACAATAATGTTCTCAAAGCGTATTTTCTGTTTTCGGTTACTAGAGTATTTTAAAACTTTCTCCATGAACAAATAGGTATTTAATGAATGTCCATATACAAAAAAAGATGGAATCTGGGCTCCAGGCAGGAGGGGTTAAAACCACTTAGATCTATCTGGAGATAGCATCAAAGAAAAAAAAAAACATGTAGAACAACTGGAGACTTCACAATCTTCTCCTTCTATAATATTCACTTCTGTAATATTCTCCTTCTCTAATAGCCACTGAAAAATACTCAGTGACTTTGGGCTCAGGACCCCGTGAATTTCTGTTTCCTCTGGTTGAGGCGGGGAGGCAGGGGTGAGGGAGTGCAAACAGCTGCCTGAGATGGGAGCAGGCAGATAGGTGAGGAGGGGAAGAGCTCAGGACGACCGAGATCCTCATTACCTACCCTCAATAGCTGTAGCACAATAATTCTCTTCTTTTGGAATGCAAATATGGTATTTATAGCCAATCAGGTCTTCTGAGTGGATTAACATTTAGTCCTTTTGATATGGGAAGAAAGAAAGGGGAAAGAGAAGGGAGAAAGAAGAAAAGAAATGAAAAAAAATTAAAAGTAGGGGGAAAGAGAGTAATCACGACAATAATATAATGATCTCGAGGGCTGAACTGCATTGATGTTTCTGGGGTGCCGGGTAGAGGCTAACACTTTCTTTTTATACTTATCCCTTAAATCTCCAATTAAGTAAACCTCGCCCTAGCTGACACTCTCTCAGTTTCCTAAAATCTTTTAGGCATCTTTCTGGAGGGCATTTAATGGTTTTCCTATCTTAAATTCCCACTCTTGCTAAAGGCCATCTATGTAAGACAGATGCTCTATTCATGGCACAGCTATGAAGTTCCCAGTTAAAATGTGACAAGGGAAGATATAGCTGGATTCTCCTATGATGTCATGTAGTCTTTGAATGACACTTTCATTTATTTTTAAATTTTTATTTTATTTATTTATTTATTTATTTTGAGAAGGAGTTTCGCTCTTGTCGCCCAGGCTGGAGTGCAATGACTCCATCTCGGCTCACTGCAACCTCTGTCTCCTGGGTTTAAGTGATTCTCCTGCCTCAGCCTCCTGAGTAGCTAGGATTACAGGCACGTGCCACCATGCCCAACTAATTTTTTGTATTTTTAGTAGAGACGGGGTTTCACCATGTTGACCAGGATGGTCTCAATCTCTTAACCTCGTGATCCACCCGCCTCGGCCTCCCAAAGTGCTGGGATTACAGGCTTGAGCCACCGCGCCCGGCCCGATTTATATTTAATTTTATTGGACTTTGCAAAGAATCAGCGATTTTTTTTGATCAAAGGTATTGGTTTTTTATTTATGTCACAACTTCTGCTCTGATTTATGAATTCCTTTCTATTTTTATCTGTAGATACCAGATTACGGAAGTGTCTTTAAAAAACAAATACAATTGGCCGGGCGCGGTGGCTCACGCCTATAATCCCAGCACTTTGGGAGGCCGAGGCGGGTGGATCACTAGGTCAAGAGATTGAGACCATCCTGGTCAACATGGTGAAACCCGGTCTCTACTAACAATACAAAAATTAGCTGGGCAAAAATTAGGTGGCGCAGTCTGTAGTCCCAGCTACTCGGGAGGCTGAGGTAGGATAATTGCTTGAACCCAGGAGACTGAGGTTGCGGTGAGCCGAGATCGCGCCATTGCACTCAGCCTGGGTAGTAAGAGAGAAACTCCGTCTCAAAAAAAAAAAAAAACCAAAACAACAACTACAACAAAAAACCAAATACAATTAAAAAATATATATATATATTTATAGGTAATATCCGCATCTGTGTGTTTACCAGTTGAGAATAACATTTAGGGGAATGGAGAGGAGAGAGGGAGCTAAAATGGAAAGGACATTTCACAGATGATTTCTACCCTAACACATTTTTGTTTTGTTTTTCTTTGTGATCTTACTTTCTTGCAAGAAAAAATATGTTTAGGTATTACTAGAATAATTAAAAATATAAAGAAAGCACTTCGAGATCCCTTACTCATCCGCTGCCTGCGGGTCTCACCCATCAGGTCGTAAGAGCGAGAGGGGGTGGGAAGGAGACGGCTGGAGAATGTGTGTGGGCGGGGCAGGAAGAAATGGGGGCCCACCCTCAAGGCTTTCTTCGGTCCTTTTCTCAGCCATTTTCCGCCTTCCCCAGCCACCGAATTTCCCTTAGTATTCAAGGACCGGCGCGCCTCCACGCTGCAGCAGCAACAACAGCCGCGCGAGTGGCCGCAGCGTCCACGCCGCGCGCGCGGAATCGGTGCGCACAGCCTGGCCCGAGTTCGAAGCGGCAGAGGGCTGTAAAAGAGGCTGGGGGCGAGGGAGACCATGTATTTTCTGGAACGTTGGCTCGCTTCTTTATTTTGATTCTCGAATAAACTTAGAATCCCCAAAATGCGTTGAGGGCATCGGAAAGAGTAAAGTTACGTTCCGCTGGAAAGGATCACTTCTTATGTTCACATTAACCCAGTCTTTGATCCTCCTTCATTGCTGTTTAAGATTTATTTCTCTTTCAAATCAAATAATGTGTTTCTCTCTCATTCTGAGAAAAGCTTTCAAGATGTGATTTCCCTTTTGAAAGACTTTGAAGTCCTTCCCCGGCACATCCTTTCTTAAAGGGATTTGGTAAGAGGAGATAGGACTGCAGGCCAGGGTATTTTACAGGCACTTTCCAAATACCCTGTGTTCCCCTAAAGAGTCCTGAATTGAAACATCCCAGCTGCTGGAAGACGTTTCCAAATGTGACTGTGGCTGCAACACCCAAACTTCTCTCCTAGGACTCTAGTGGGTCATCAAGATGGGCGCGGCAGAAAAAAGCCGTGCGTAAAGCCACTTGCATGGGCTTGCTCAAGCAGCAAGGATTCTCACATTTATGTAGTCCTCTTTGCTAGGACATCAAGGCAGAAACAGCTGAAATCCAGGGTTGTACATTTCCTGGCGTGGTTAGATTTGAAGCTTCCAGTTTGCTGAGTATCACCTTCATTTCCTCTGGGGCATCTCTATCGTTTGTGCCAGGTGGGAGCACCTGCCCCGTGGTGGCCAAAAAAATGCTGACAACAATTCAAGCTTCTCACTTCAGAATGAGATGTTTGTACATGAAGTGACCTTTAATTGTGTCTTAGAAACTCATGTCAGATCAACATGTGGTTTCACTTATTCAGCAGAGGTTATTACATTTCAAGCTGTTTTGTGTTAGTTTTTAGCATTTAAATGAAGTATTCTCTCTTTCATATATTTGATGTGGCTCAAAGACGCTTGCCTCTTTTTCTTTTTCCTTCATAGATTTTATTGTTTGATTAGATCTTTTTGTCAAGTCAGATCAAAGATGGCTTTTCTGTCTTTAGGAGAGAGATCTTTTACTTAAACAAATCAGTAGAACAGATTCCAGAGTAAAGAGCCATTTTGTTTAAAAGATTTTGAAAAGAGGAAAAAGATTTCAATGAGGCTGGAAGGGAGGTGTTTTTATTTTTGTATTCCATTCGTTTGTCAGAGAGTTAGATGAGAGCAAATACTTTGGCATTCTCAACCTCAGATTTACTGTGGGGAGACCCTGCAGACTTAGCTAGATAGACACATCTTTAGGGAAGAATTCACTTTACGTTTTAGCATCTGGTGCTATCCAAGAGCTGGTGGTTCCTCCCTACCTATCCCTGTTCTCCCCGCTAAGATCACATAGATGCTGGATTCCTGGCTTTTTGGCATCTTTTTCAGAAGAACCTCACATGCTTCAGGAGAAAATGCAGGAGTTTCTAGATAGCATTCATCTTTATGTAGCAACTTGTCGTTCCCTCTATCCAGGGGCTACCACAATATATTGAAATTACGTGTTTACTTGGTGGCTGTGCTGCTCTTTAGGGACAGGAAACGGCTGGTTCACCTTGTCCCTCTTGCTGCTTGTCAGAGATCAACAAATATTTGTCAATCTGAACTGAACACAAAGGCAGAAATGTGGTCAGTATTCCCTATGCTATTCAAAAAAGATAATTAAGATTATATTGGGAGTATTTGGCAGTCACTGGGTAAATAACATCTGTAAAACATCATAGACAGAATATATGGATGCCTCTAGACAGCACATACTATCTCACTCAATTTGTATTTTTCTTATGTCTCCTTTTAAAGAGTTAATTAATATACTTTTTATTTTTCTGTAGAGACAGGAATTTCACTCTTTCTCAGGCTGGCCTCAAACTCCTGGGTTTAAGTGATCCTCCCACCTCGGCCTCCCAAAGTACTGGAATTACAGGTGTGAGTCAGTGTGCTCAGCTAGTATCTGTCTCTTCAACCTAAAATGTCTGCTCCAGGAGGGCAAGATTTTGTCTTAAGCATTTAGAACAATGCCTGAGATATAACAATAGTTCAGAGATTATTTGAAACAATCTACACATGTCCTCTTTCTGATTTCTGGGCATGATGAAGGGATAAATTGAGAACAGTCATCCAAATAAGTCAAGTCAAAGATAATCTTGAGGCCGGGCGCGGTGGCTCAAGCCTGTAATCCCAGCACTTTGGGAGGCCGCGGGTGGATCACGAGGTCAAGAGATCGAGACCATCCTGGTCAACATGGTGAAACCCCGTCTCTACTAAAAAAAAAAACAAAAAAAATTAGCTGGGCATGGTGGCGCATGCCTGTAATCCCAGCTACCCAGGAGGCTGAGGCAGAAGAATTGCCTGAACCCAAGAGGTGGAGGTTGCGGTGAGCCGAGATCACGCCATTACACTCCAGCCTGGGTTACAAGAGCGAAACTCCGTCTCAAAAAAAAAAAAAAAGAAAAGAAAAAGAAAGAAATTTTCCCTGCATGTACAAGGTAGTGGTTGAACAGCTAACCATTTAATTTGAACATTTAGGCAGCCATTTATATGCACAATTAAGTTTCCAACCACAGTTTTGCTTGTTAATTACCTATGGCCTCTGTAATTAACAACGTGTGTGAAACACACCAGGGTTTTGGTAATAGAAGAAACAACAAGGAAAAATATAAGTACATTTCAAAGACATAAGCACTGAAGGAATTCTGGGAGTCAAAAACAAAAAAGTCAAAGCAATTAGATAGTGTTTTCCCCTTCTTTAGAGCCAAAGGCCTCTGATAGCAAGTGTGGTTCTGGCAACTAAAAAAAACCTTTTTTTTTTTCAGGCCAATGCAGTCTGAAAAAAAAGTCATTTATTTATTCAGTGCATTTAGCTTTTTTCAATTTTTCTCTTTTTTTTTTTTGAGACGGAGTTTCACTCTTGTTACCCAGGCTGGAGTGCGATGGCGCGATCTCAGCTCACTGCAACCTCTGCCTCCTGGGTTCAGGCAATTCTCCTGCCTCAGCCTCCTGAGTAGCTGGGATTACAGGCACACGCCACCATGCCCAGCTAAGTTTTTGTATTTTTAGTAGAGACGGGGTTTCACCATGCTGACCAGGATGGTCTCGATCTCTTGACCTCATGATCCACCCGCCTCGGCCTCTCAAAGTGCTGGGATTACAGGCTTGAGCCACCGTGCCCGGCAATTTTTTTTTTAAGCAACAAGAGCTCACTCTGTCCCTCAACCTAGAGTGCAGTGGGCGATCATAGCCCACTATAGCCTCCAACTCTTGGGATTAGGGATCCTCCCACCTCATCCCCCAAAGTAGCTGGTACAGGCATGCTTCATCATGCCTGGCTAGTATTTTTTATTTTTTGTAGAGCCAGGGTCTTGCTATGTTGCATAGGCTGCTCTTAACACCTGGGCTCAAGTGATCCTCCCACCTCAGTATCCCAAACTGTTGGGATCACAGGCATGAGCCACCATATCTGGCTGTATTGGTTAGCTTTTGCTGTGTAACAAACCATCTGAAAAGTTAATAGCTTAAAGCAACAACCACTTTTTTTTTGAGATAGAGTTTCACCCTTGCTGCCCAGGCTGGAGTGCTATGGCACGATCTCAGCTCACAAGAACTCAGCCTCCTGGGTTCAAGCGATTCTCCTGCCTCAGCCTCCTGAGTAGCTGAGATTACAGTCATGAGCCACCATGCTCAACTAATTTTGTATTTTTTAGTAGAGAGGGGTTTCTCCATGTTGATCAGGCTGGTCTCGAACTCCCGACCTCAGGTGATCTGCCTGCCTTGGCCTCCCAAAGTGCTGAGATTACAGGCCTGAGCCACTGCACTTGGCCACAACAACCATTTTTTATAAGCCATCTTCTTCTTCCATTTTTTTTTTGTTGAGACAGGGTCTCACTCCGTTGCCCAGGCCAGAGTGGAGTGGTACCATCATGGCTCACTGTATAGTTGACCTCCGAGGCCTAAGCAATTCCCCTACCTGGGTCTCTCAAGTAGCTTCTACCACAGGCATCTGCCACCATGTCGAGCTAATCTTTTTTATTTTTGTAGAGATGGAGTCTCACTATGTTGTTCAGACTGGTCTTGAACTCCTGAGCTCAAGCAATCCTCCCACCTTGGCCTCCCAAAATGCTGCAGTTATAAGTATGAGCCACTGCACCCGGCATATTCTAGATTTAGCCAGATGCACTGATCTCTATTGGGTTCTCATGTGTCTGTGGTCAGCAAGTCTAGGATTGCCTTGCTCCCACATCTACTGATTGTCATAGATGCTCAAGGGGTCCTCAGCTGGGAGAACTGGTCTCTGTTCAGTGTGGTCACCCATCCTCTGTCTGGGTGAGATAGGGTCTTGCTGTGTTGCCCAGGCTGGAGTACAGTGGTGCCATCATGGCTCACTGTAACCTTAACCTCCCAGGTGCAGGAAAATCCTCTTGCCTTAGCCTCCTAAGTAGTTGGGACCACAGGCATGCAACTACCACACCCAGCTACTTTTTTATTTTTAGAGATGGGAGTCTCACTGTGTTGCCCAGGATGGTCTCAACTACTGGCCTCAAATGACCCCACCTTGACCTCCCAAAGTGCTGGGATTACAGCAGGTGTGAGCCACCACGCCTTCCATATATGTATTTTTGAAGATGTTCTAATGTGACCAGAAGTACCTGGAATTGGATGCTCCTGATAGTTGTACTTTACTTACATTTCAAATTTAGCAATCCAGATTGTAAAGAATGTTTATGTATACACACTTGTGCACATATACACTACAGTCTTGGGAATGTAGATTAGATTCTTGAAGTTCGTAGGGAAGAGAAGTGTCTCAGCTAACTTGAGGTATTAAGGGGATGGCATATGGCAATAGTAATAACTACCATACTAATACCTGGGTCAGGATTGCTGCCCATGCGACCTCATGCAAATCCATTAGCCTTCCTGAGCCTTGGTTTTCACATCTTTTTTTTTTGAGACGGAGTTTTGCTCTTGCCCAGGCTAGAGTGCAATGGCACCATCTTGGATCACCGCAACCTCCGCCTCCTGGGTTCAGGCAATTCTCCTGCCTCAGCATCCTGAGTAGCTGGGATTACAGGCACGCGCCACCATGCCCAGCTAATTTTTTGTATTTTTAGTAGAGACGGGGTTTCACCATGTTGACCAGGATGGTCTCGATCTCTTGACCTCGTGATCCACCCACCTCCGCCTCTCAAAGTGCTGGGATTACAGGCTTGAGCCACCACGCCCGGCCTGGTTTTCACATCTTATTGCTCTGTAAGACTTTAGAGAACTACTTGAACATTGCTCGCACAAGCACGCTTTAAACTCTAATGTATTACATACACATTAGCAATTTTTTTTTTTTTTTTTGAGACACAGTTTTGCTCTTGTTGTCCAGGCTGGAGTGCAATGGCACAATCTCGGCTCACTACAACCTCGGCCTCCCGGGTTCAAGTGATTCTCCTGTCTTAGACTCCCGAGTAGTTGGGACTATAGGCACATGTCAACACGCCCAGCTAATTTTTGTATTTTTAGTAGAGACAGGGTTTCACCATGTTGGTCAGACTGGTCTCTAACTCCTGATCTCAGATCGATCCACCCACCTTGGCCTCCCAATTTCCAGCGTTTTAAAACTCACATTATTGTGATGTTGATCACTGTGTCTGAGTAAGGATCATGGGGTCCTTGCCTCTGTGGGCTGAATATTGTATTCACAACATTGGGCACAAAACTGAGCACAGTGCCTGCTTCTAATAGGTGCTTATGGTGTTGTATTTTGGGTTGGGCTTGATGGTTCACCCCTGTAATCCCAGCATTTTGGGAGGCCAAGATGGACACATCACTTGAGGTCAAGAGTTTGAGACCAGCCTGGCCAACACAGTGAAAACCCGTCTCTACCAAAAATACAAAAATTAGCCAGGTATGCTGGCGGGTGCCTGTAATCCAGCTACTCAGGAGGCTGAGGCAGGAGGATCGCTTAAACCCAGAAGGCAGAGGTTGTAGTGAGCCAAGATATCCTGCCACTGCACTCCAGCCTGGGTGACAGAGTGAGACCCAGTCTCAAAAAAAAAAGTGGGTTTTTTTTTTTAAGTTTTCTTAAGGGGGCTTTCTGGCGAAAACCAGAAAGCCTGCTAGACAAATTCTAGAAGAGTTGTAATACTAAGATGTAGTTGTTGAACAATAAAATAAATGAATGAATGAATGAACTTCTGCTGTGGGATGTTCTTTTTTTTTGGGGAGACTGAGTCTTCTTGTGTTACCCAGGCTGGAGTGTAGTGGCACCATCTCGGCTCACCACAACCTCTGCCTCTCAGGTTCAAGGTATTCTCCTGCCTCAGCCTCCCAAGTAGCTGGGATTACAGGTGTGTGCCACCACATCTGGCTAATTTTTGTATATTTAGTAAAGATAGGGTTTCACCAGGTTCACCATGTTGGCCAGGTTGGTCTTGAACTCCTGACCTCAGTTGATCTGCCTGCCTTGGCCCCCCAAAGTGCTGAGATTACAGGTACGTAACACCTTGCCTGGTCTTTGCTGTGGGATATTCTAAGTAAATGGATAAACTTTATGTTGAAGAAAGCCCTGCCCACATTTATAGGGCTTATTTCCCTATTGCAGGTTGTTATAAACCTGTGCTCTGGGGTCCTTCATCTGAAGACTGAAGTCCAATCTAGTGCTGAGAACCACTCCCTGTCCAGAGTATTTAGCACAACATAGGCATAGTAATAGCTGCCTAATGACCTTTTCCTTTCAGCCTGGCTCAGAGTTACCTTCATTAAAAGTTTTTCTGTGGGGGTTTCTCTTTGTTCCAAGCCCCCCTCCCTTGTCTCTGTATGGGGAAGCTGTTCTTTCTATCTTGCCTATTAAACTTTTCGCTCCTTAAAACCAAAAAAAGCCTGGGCACAGTGGTTCACACCTGTAATCCCAGCACTTTGGGAGGCCAAGGTGGGTGGATCATGAGGTCAGGAGTTCAAGACCAGACTGGCCAACATAGTGAAACCCCATCTCTACTAAAAATACAAAAATTAGCCGGTTGTGGTGGTGCGTGCTTATAGTCCCAGCTAACTGGGCGGCTGAGGTGGGAGATTCGCTTGAACCTGGAAAGCAGAGGATGCAGTGAGCTGAGACCACGCCATTGCATTCCAGCCTGGGTGAGAGTGAGTCTCCTCAAACAAACAAAAAGGCCGGGAGCGGTGGCTCACGCTTATAATCCCAGCATTTTGGGAGGCCAAGGTGGGTGGATCACCTGAGGTCAGGAGTTTAAGACCAGCCTGGCCAACATGATGAAACCCCATCTCTACTGAAAATACGAAAATTTAGCCAGGCGTAGTGGCAGGTGCCTGTAATTCCAGGTACTTGGGAGGCTGAGGCAGGAGAATTGCTTGAACCCAGGAAGTGGAAGTTGCAGTGAGCCGAGATCATGCCATTGCACTCTAGCCTGGGCAACAGAGTGAGACGCCTTCTCAAAAAAAAAAAAAAAAATACACACACACACACACACACACACAAACCCCACCGCCAGGCACAGTGGCCCACGCCTGTAATCCCAGCAATTTGGGAGGCCGAGGCGGGCGGATCACAAGGTCAGGAGTTCAAGACCTGCCTGACCAACAGGGTGAAATCCCATCTCTACCAAAAATACAAAAATTAGCCAAGCATGGTGGTGCATGCCTGTAATTACAGCTACTCGGGAGACTGAGACAGGAGAATTGCTTGAATCCGGGAGGCGGAGGTTGCAGTGAGCCCAGATCACACCACTACACTCTAGCCTGGGCAACAGAGCAAGACTCTGTTCCCAACCACACACACACAAAATATGCATATATATATATATATACACACACACACCTATATATATAAATATATATTTATATGTATATATACACATATATAGAAATAAACATACATACATATATGTGTATATATACACACATATATTTATATATACACATACATATATATGTGTGTATATAAATTTATATGTGTGTGTATATATATACACACACACGCATATAAAAATGTATGTGGATATATGTGTGTGTGTGTATCTCCCACCAAATGCAAAAAAGTTCTTTGCATGAGTACATATACCTTTAAAATTTCATTTTTTTTTTTTTTGAGGTGGCCTAGGCTGAAGTGCAGTGGCACCATTTTGGCTCACTGACACCTCTGTCTCCCAGGTTCAAGAGATTCTCCTGACTCAGTCTCCCAAGTAGCTGAGCCTACAGGCATCCACCATGAGGTCCGGCTAATTTTTATATTTTTAGTAGAGATGGGGTTTCGCCATGTTTGCCAGGCTGCTCTCGAGCTCCTGACCTCAGGTGATCTGCCCACCTCGCCCTCTCAATGTGCTGAAATTACAGGCATGAGCCACAGTGCCAGGCCTCATCTTTTCTGAATTGTCCCTTACACAAAAATCTTTGCAAACCTCTGGTTTTAGGAGATGGTGGAATAAAGTAATGGAAAAAATAGCCTTGGATTGTTAGGAAATAGTAGAATATTTTTAAAATACGATAATAAAATATAGGTTGGGCATTTTTTTTTAAAACAAGGATGATTCACATTTTATCCTCGTGATGAGTGACTAGGTCCATGGTCAATAGATTCAGGAAATATACTCTCTTCCCCTTGAAAATCTACAGCATGTGTTCATATGTAAAATGCACTAGGAAGTTCTGTAGGAAAGAAACTAGGAAAGAAAACAGTTTGATTTTCTCTAACCCAGAATGTCCTATGCTGATTTGACCACAGAGATTTTTTTATTGTAGTGTATTCTATGTCTTATTAACATTGTGGAATATAGTCTGGAAAACACTAACATATTGCTATGTCTACGGGAAAGCTAAGCAAACATGGTATACGCATTGGAATGAGAACATAACTTCACATGAGAATGTTGGTTAGAATCCAGGAGGCAAGGCAGGCTAATGACCAGCTCATTCATTTTTCTTTTCCCTTATTATTTTTTTTTTTTGAGACAGAGTCTCACTCTGTCATCTAGCAGGCTGGAGTGCAGTGGCTTGATCTCGGCTCACTGCAACCTCCGCCTCTGGGGTTCAAGCAATTCTCCTGCCTCAGACTCCTGAGTATCTGGGATTACAGGCATGCGCCACCATGCCCAGCTAATTTTTCTATGTTTTGTAGAGATGGGGTTTCACCATGTTAATCGGGGTGGACTCAACTCCTGACTCGGATGATCCGCCCACCTCGGCCTCCCAAAGTGCTGGGATCACAGGAGTGAGCCACCAAACTCGGCAATGTCATTTAGTTGAGAAAGTTATTTATTTATTCAGTTTTTCTAGTTACACTTTCTTGGTTTTTGCTCATGCCCACTCTGTACTCAAGTTTTCTCTCTGTATTATTCATTTTTATTATTAAAATGTATAACTAGAGATGGGGGTCTTGCTGCATTGACCAGGCTGATCTCAAACCCCTGGCCTTAAGTAATCCTCCCACCTCGGTCCCTTCCAAAGTGTTGGGATTTCAGGCATGAGCCATCACTCCAGGCCAAGTTGTTTCTCTGCTTAATATGTTCCGAATTCTTCTGAAAAGAGATTTTACTATTGACTAAACCACTTGTGTTCAGTTTTAAAGAAAAGTACAAAGAGACTTGAAGTCATCTAAGATTCTACCACATAGAAAAGAGCATTTTTAACTTCTTGGTGAATATCATTTTAGGCTTTTACACAGAAACTTTACATGAATACAATTATACTCTACAAATTCTGTGCAATATGTCATAGACTTTTTTCTGCAATAATAAACATAAATTAACATTATCTTTGTTAATGGCTGAACCCTAGTTTATGTAACCCTTTGACAGCTTCATTTTTTAAAAATTTAACAATTAAAATTTTTTTTTTAATAAAGACAGTGTTTCACCATGTTGGTCAGGCTGGTCTTGAACTCCCGACCTCAGGTGATCCGCCCACCTTGGCCTCCAAAGTGCTTGGATTATAAGCGTGAGCCACCATGTCTGGCCTCATTTCTTTTTTTTTTTTGAGACAAAGTCTCGCTCTGTCACCGAAGCTGGAGTGCAGTGGTGTGATCTCGGCTCACTGCAACCTCTGCCTCCTGGATTCCAGCGATTCTCCTGCCTCAGCCTCCCAAGTAGTTGGAATTATAGGCACGCGCCACTACACCCAGGTAGTTTTTGTATGTGTATATATATATATATAAATATATTTTTTTTTAAAGATGGGGTTTCACCATGATGGCCAGGCTGGTCTTGAACTCCTGACCTCAGGTGATTCAGCCACCTCGGCCTCCCAAAGCGCTAGGATTACAGGCATGAGCCACAGCGCCCGGCCATTTTTGTATCTTTAGTCTATGCGGGGTTTCTCCATGTTGGCCAGCCTGGTCTCAAACTCCCGACCTCAGGTGATTCGCCCACCTCAGCCTTCCAAGTGCTGGGATTACAGTGTGAGTCCCTGCACCCAGCCCCCTTTGACAGCCTTTAAGGGACATTTAGTTTCTTTGCAATTTATAATTATTCCAAATTGAGCCTTGTTCAAACACCCTTGTATGTCCAGACTTTTGCATTTGAGAGATGCTGTCCTTTATTTTTTGAGGCCATGTCACACGGTGTTACCCAGGCTGGAGTGCAGTGATGCCATCTCTGCTCAATGTCACCTCAGCCTCCCAGTCTCAAGTGATTCTTGTGCCTCAGCCTCCCAAGTAGCTGGGATTACAGGTGTGTGTCACCATGCCTGGCTAATTTTTGTATTTTTAGTAAAGACGGGGTTTCACCATGTTGGCCAGGCTGGTCTTATACTCCTGACCTCAGGCTGACAGTCCCGCCTCAGCCTCCTAAAATGCTGGAATTACAGGTGTGAGCCACTGCACCCAGCCTCTCCTTAAGGTAAATTCCTAAAGGTAATATATCTGCATCAAAGTGAACCTGTGTTCTTTTTGGTTCCATATTGCTTAACTGCCTTTTGGAAAGGTTATACCAAATTACCCTCATTCTAAATGTGCAAGAAACTTTTTTTTTTGAAACAGGGTCTTACTCTGTCACTCAGGCTAGAGTGCAGTGGCACCATCATGGCTCACTGCAACTTCCACCTCCCAGGTTCAAGTATTCCTCCCACCTGACTGAGCCTGCCAAGTAACTAGTACTACAGGTGGACACCACCACCCCCAGCTAATGTTTAAATTTTTTGTAGAGATGTGTTTTCCCATGTTGACCAGGCTGGTCTAGAACTTCTGGGCTTGAGCGATCTGCTTGCTTTGGCCTCCCAAAGTGCTCGGATTACAAGTGTGAGCCACTGTGCCCAGCCTGATACTGCACTTTTTTTTTTTTTTTTTTTTTTTTTTGAGGCAGACTCTCGCTCTGTAGCCCAGGCAGGAGTGCAGTGGCATGATCTTGGCTCACTGCAACTTCCATCTCCCGGGTTCAAGCGATTCTCCTGCCTCAGCTTCCTGAGTGCCTGAGATTACAGGCACAGGTCACCACGCCCGGCTAATTTTTGTTTTTTTTTGAAATGGAGTCTTGCTCTTGTTGCTTAGGCTGGAGTGCAATGGCACAATCTTGGCTCACTGCGACCTCTGCCTCCTGGGTTCAAGCGATTCTCCTGCCTCAGCCTCCTGAGTAGCTGGGATTACAGGCACCCACCACGATGCCCCATCTAATTTTTATATTTTTAGTAGAGATAGGGTTTCACCATGTTGGCCAGGATGGTCTTGAACCCCTGACCTCAGGTGATCTGCCCTCCTTGGCCTCCCGAAATGTTGGGATTACAAGCGTGAGCCACAGCGCCTGGCAGATATCTGCACTTTTTAAACCATTTATGAGACCATTTCACTACCTCGAGATCTCCATTTTAATGTATTCAAGGAAAAATGCTTAGTTGTATTGTGAAATGGATCACTTTAGAGAAAAGAAAAAGAAAATACAAATAGCTCTTGCGAAATTCTTATGAGTCACTTTAACTGGATATGAATCTATTAAATAAAAGGTTTAATTACCTAAAATATAGTAAGTGACCTACTATTTTATTAATAATATAGGAGGTGGGCCTGTCGAGGTGGCTCACACTTGTAATCCCAGCACTTTGGGAGGCCCAGGTGGGCAGATGACCTGAGGTTGGGAGCTCGAGACCAGCCTGATCAACATGGAGAAATCCTGTCTCTACTAAGAATATGAAAAATTAGCTGGGCATAGTGGCTCATGCCTGCAATTCCAGTTACTTAGGAGGATGAGGCAGGAGAATAGCTTGAACCTGAGAGGTAGAGGTTGGGGTGAGCGGAGGTTTTGGTAAGCGGAGATCGCACCATTGCACTCCAGACTGGGCAACAAGAGTGAAACTCTGTCTCAAAATAATAATAATAATAATAATAATAATAATAATAAAGTAAGTAGTACTGAATTTCAGATTTATTTTTTTCAAATTATTGGCTGTGTATGCCCAAAGTAATGGGTTTCTGATGGTGTATTTCCCTCTCCAAAAGAACACTCTATGAATTGCCAAGTTCCCAGTACATAGTAGCCATTCAATTAAAAAAAAAAGTTGAGGCCGAGCGCGGTGGCTAACACCTGTAATCCCACCGCTGTAGGAGGCCGAGGCAAGTGGATCACATGAGGCCAGGAGTTTGAGACCAGCCTGGCCAACATGTCGAAACCCCGTCTCTACCAAAATTACAAAAATTAGCCGGGTGTGGTGGCGTACGCCTGTAATCCCAGCTAACTCAGGAGGCTGAAGCATGAGACTTTATTGAACCCAGGAGGCCGAGGTTGTGGTGAGTCGAGATCATGGCACTTTACTCCACTGCACTCCAGCCTGGGCGACAGACTGAAAAAAAAAGTTGAATGAATAAACGGCATATTACAAACCTAAAACATAAAGTGTTTGTCTTATCGGTCAGAGTTTATCTAATCAGCCAGTTGTTCAGGAGCTATTACTAGGTAACCGGTGGTGCAAGTCCAGTGTGGTTTGTTTGTTTATTTATTTATTTATTTATTTTTGAGATGGAGTTTCGCTCTTGCTACCCAGGCTGGAGTGCAATGGCGCCATCTTGGCTCACCGCAACCTCCGCCTCCTGGGTTCAGGCAATTTTCCTGCCTCAGCCTCCTGAGTAGCTGGGATTACAGGCACGTGCCACCATGCCCAGCTATTTTTTTGTATTTTTAGTAGAGACGGGGTTTCACCATGTTGACCAGGACGGCCTCGATCTCTTGACCTCATGATCCACCCGCCTCAGCCTCCCAAAGTGCTGGGATTACAGGCGTGAGCCACCGCATCCGGCCTCTACGGTCATGTTTTCTTTGGCTCAGATGGTATTCAAACATTTTGAAACAGTCGCCAACATTTCTAAAGTAAGCTTCCACGGGAAAATTGGGATTTCTGGCTTTTCTTAACAAAATGTGAGCTCTGGCCACACCAGATCCAAACTCCAAGCC